>NC_044977.1:81938686-82280901 GCF_008728515.1 Papio anubis
AGACTCTGTCTCAAAAAAAAAAAAAAAAATACAAAAAACTAGCCGGGCGAGGTGGCGGGCGCCCGTAGTCCCAGCTACTCAGGAGGCTGAGGCAGGAGAATGGCATAAACCCGGGAGGCGGGGCTTGCAGTGAGCTGAGATCTGGCCACTGCACTCCAGCCTGGGCGACAGAGCGAGACTCCATCTCAAAAAAATAAAAATAAAAATAAAAAAATAAGTATTTTTTCCCTTTAACCTAGAATAGAGTAGGAGCTTCCAAATGGACACACAGTAAGTATGGGATGAATTGTGGAAGTCATGAGTATGTTCATAACTCAGTTGGTTTATCACAGTTTTTACCATTACACAGTATTTTAATTGACTTTGCTCTTAGTCATATACATGATTTCATTCACATCCATAATAAACCACTGACTAAATGTAGGCTCAAGCAATGCCAATGACAAAACACATGTTAGTGAGAAGTTAGAAATACAAGTGAGAATTATCATAAAACCGGTAATTCTACAAGTTGTCTGAAGATGTTCTCAGGGCCTTAAGTTGTATTCCTCTGATCATGATTTAAAAATATATATAGTTCAGATCCCAAACGATATAATTTTTAGTAATATACTGATCTAAATAAAATTTTTTTTATATTTAAAATCACTTCCAGAGAGAGTTTGTACCATTCCCTATTACTATGAAAGGAGTTTGCGAGTTAGAAAAGGCTGAGGCATACTGATTTAGAACATTTTCTCTGAAATGCTGGCTCCTCTGTTAACCACTCCAAGTTCCCTAAGCCCCAGGGAGGACCTGACCAGCCTCTCCCCTGTGCCCTGCTCTCCCAGGCAGAGGGGCCCTTTAGTATAGTACTTTGCTTCATCTTTGCTTTTGTGGCTGCTATATTGACTAGGATGTCAGCTCCCTGCTTCATTCATCTTTTTATCTTAACAGGCAGCACAGTGCCTGGCACCCAGAAGACTCTTGGTAAGTATCTGTTAATGTTCCTGAGATCAAATGTCTGTGTACTGATGTTGGAACCCCTTTAGGGATTAACAAAAGCTGGGAGAGGAAGAGCTGAAATGGGCATTTGCTAGGGGCTGCCTCTCTTCAGGTTTGGGGAGCTCATGGCTGAGCACTGAGGCCTGCCCACTTGTTTTTTGCTTTCTTTTGTTTTGTTTTGAGACAGAGTTTTGCTCTTGTTGCCCAGGCTGGAGTGCAATGGTGCGATCTCAACTCACTGCAGCCTCCGCCTCCCAGGTTCTAGCAATTCTCCTGCCTCAGCCTCCCGAGTAGCTGGGATTACAGGTGCCCGCCACCACACCTGGCTAATTATCTGTGGATTTTAGTAGAGATGGGGTTTCACCATGTTGGCCAGGCTGGTCTCGAACTCCTGGCCTCAGGTGATCTGCCCATCTTGGCCTCCCAAAGTGCTGGGATTACAGGCATAAGCCACCGCACCCAGGTGACCACTTGCCTTTTCCATCACCATTGAACACCAATAGCCAGCTCTGCAGCCTGGTAAGGAGGTCCTGAGCTGCATCTCCCAAGCATGGCTGTCAAAACGTGTTACTCCAGGGTAAAAAGGAAAAAACAGGGGAAACCTACTCTTTGAGGTGTCACTGATGTTTTTTGCCACTTATTAGCAAAGTAATCACCGTTGACAGTGAGAGAAACTTTTAAATAAATAATTTTCCTTTTCCCATTCAAAACATACATTTGAATGCCGAAAAAGCACTAGATAGTAAGCGAGTGCTCTGGCAAATACAATAGTAATAAACAACAAAACAAATGACACTTATGTGCTGGGCTTTGTTCTGAATACTCCATGTGGATGAGCTCGGTTAATCCTTATAGTAGTCCTAACATACTCTTTCTATCCTCACATTACAGATGAAAAAACTGAGGCTGGAGAAATCAAGCAGCAATTTGTCCAAGGTCATTAAGCCATTGTTACTCTTCCCAATTATATACAGTTTTACCTGGGTAGGATTGGGGGAGGGGGGTTATAAACAGAAAACAAGGTAGTAAGAAATAATAGGTGTATAAAATGAGTGTACCTTTGAGGCACATATACTCTATGGGAATTTCAGAGGAAGGAAAATTATATTCAGTTTGGCAGACAAGAAGCAGAAGTACCCCGTAACACATTTGGCAGGTACAATGGTCAGTAGTAGTACACAAGAGCTTTACCTCCAATAATGGCATTCATTCTCAAATTCACTTATTCAGCAAATGTTTGCTGCATGCTTAGTATCTATGTGCCAGGGACTGGGCTAGTTTGAAACTGAATCAACACAGCAATACATAGACAATAAAGTCTGGATTTAGAGAAAAAAACAAAACAAGCCTCAAAGAGGTAGAACAAGCTGCCTGCACCCCTTACCGTCTACAGTGGGAGGAAGCAGAGGTGCGTCCTGTATGCACAGACCCTCCTGTCCACCCTCAACAGCATGAGAGCCCCTAGAGCAGCGACTGCTCACCACTGCACTCCTAGAGACCACAATGCTCATCAAAGAGCGGGAGCTTGACAAGTGCCTGTGAAATGTGGAATAAACCAGTGCCAGGCTGCTGGTGAATATGGTGGGCTACATGGTCATATGCATAGATGCCTACAGCATGGCAGTGTGACACTTAGCCATTCCCTGTGCTCTCGCAGACCAGCAGGGTGCTGTGGTGCTGGTCTGATGCTAGAGGTCTGGTGTGAGCAGGCTTATTTCTTTCTGGCTTCATTTCTCTCTACTTCTGCCAAGAGGAACGTGTGCAGGACTAAAGTGCAATGAGTCCCTGCCCAGGAATCACTTGTTACCTGGCAGAAGGGCAGGCTCAAAAGGAAGGCAATGAATGACTGAGAACGACACTGCTTCCCTTTTCACCACTATAGGTGGCTCTTAGACATTTTGAGATCCAGGATTCTCCCATACCAACACTCCATTGACTTCCCCCCCAGTCCAGCAAAAAATCCTCAACTGAATTATGAGGAGAAATGATCTATTTCTGATGAACACATCAAAGAAATGTGAGCAGCCTTGTTTAAATATTATAAAGAGGTGCTGTGACAGCAGGTGGAGCCATGGTTGGTGCTCCAGAACCCTGCTCTCCCACACAGAGCCCTTTGCCCTTCCCCAGGCCACTGTCTAATAAGTCATCTGTGCACACACTGAAATGCACCAGGCAAGCTGCAACCCAAAGCAACTTGTTTTCAAACTAAGAGGACATAGTTCATCTGTTGTTCCAAATACAGGACTTTCTTAAAGTAGGATATTTTGGTATTATAGTACATTTGGCATTTGGTATTATAGTACATTTTTTTCAGATGCACATATTTCACCAACACCAACTAAAATAAGTAATACTCCAAGTTTACAGTTTTAAAACGTTTTCCTTTTTCTTTCTTTCTTTCTTTTTTTTGTTTTTTTTTTTTTTGGTTTTTTTTTTTTGGAGACAGAGTCTGACTCTGTCGCCCAGGCTGGAGTGCACTGGCACGATCTCAGCTCACTGCAACCTCTGCCTCCCAGGTTCAAGCGATTCTTGTGCCTCAGCTTCCCGAATAGCCTGGGACTACAGGCACACACCACCCACCTGGTTAATCTTTGTATTTTTAGTAGAGACGGGGTTTCACCATGTTGCCCAAGTTGGTCTTGAACTCAAGCCATCCACACACCTCAGCCTCTCAAAGTGCTAGGATTACAGACAAGAGCCACCATGCCTGGCCTAAAAAAGTGTTTCCAACAGTGATTCTTACCCTAAGACCCAAAGCCTAAGAATGGGCTTCAGGTCAGTGAGGTTCTGAGAGGTCACAAAGACATGTTTATGGGTATTTATGAATAGGGAAGCAGTACCTCTGATGAGATCCTTAAAGGAGTTGGGCCCAAAGAGCTAAAGAACTTGTGCTTAGAATATATTCTGAAACAATTCCGATAACAATAAAACTTGGTTGTTTCTTGGAGTTTGGTAAACAGGTGTTTATATTAAATTAGTTTAGTAGCCTTGTAGGTTTAAAAAAAAAAATAACATTCTGAGTTATAAAACAGGGTGATGACTAAGGCTTCTTTTTGGGGTACTGAAAATGTTCTGGCTGGGTGCTGTGGCTCATGCCTGTAATCACAACACTTTGGGAGGCTGAGGCAGCTGGATCACCTGAGGTCAGGAGTTTGAGACCAGCCTGGCCAACATGGTGAAATCCCATCTCTACTAAAAATACAAAAATTAGCCAGGCGTGGTAGCGGATGCCTGTAGTCCCACCTACTCAGGAGACTGAGGCAGGAGAATCACTTGAACCCGGGAGGCGGAAGTTGCAGTGAGCCAAGATCACACACCACTGCACTCCAGCCTGGGCAACAAAGCGAGACTCCTTCTCACAAAAAAAAAAAAAAAAATGTTCTAAGATTGATTGTGGTGATGAATACACAACTCTATAAATATACCAAAAGCCATTGAATTGTATATTTTAAATGAGTGACTCATATGGTATGTGAATTATATAAAGTTTTGTTCTGTTTTGTTTTTGAGATGGAGTCTCACTCTGTCATCCAGGCTGCAGTGCAGTGGCACGATCTCGGCTCACTGCAACCTCCATCTCCTGGGTTCAAGCAATTCTGCTGCCTCAACCTCCCAAGTAGCTGGGATTACAGGCGTGTGCTACCACTCCCAGCTAATTTTTGTACTTTTAGTAGAGACGGGGCTTTACCATGTTGGCCAGGCTGTTCTCAAACTCCTGACCTCAAGTGGTCTGCCTGCCTCGGCCTCCCAAAGTGCTGGGATTTCAGGCATGAGCCACCATGCCTGGCTCAAAACACTTGATATTTTAACTTCAGCTAAAAATGGTTACTTACCCTAAATGTGGTTGTCAGCAAGGTGAGCTGGAGACTAAATGGTCAATCTGAAGAAACTATCCTCCTCCTGAGGTGCAAGTATTTACCAAAGACAAAGCACTTGGTTCCATACTCCTAAGTCAAAAGTTTGAAACCACAAATGAAGGGCCACTGTCATCTCTTCTGAAGAGGAGTCAACTTTAATTTCCCCCTGTACATCCTTGGTGCTTGCAAAGGAAGGCACTGATAAGAATGACTTCTCGTTTAAGGAAAAAAACAAAGGAAAAACCCTTTTACTCCCCCTCTGGTATCCCAAACACTTAAGCTCTTATGACTTCTAAAATGGGATCCATCTCCCCGTTTCTCAGGGTGCCAAAAGCTGGAACATAAAAGAGCTTCATTTCCTATAATCTCTAGCAGCCTAAAAAGAAACCACTACTTGCCCTGCAGGAGGAACAGAGGGGTTTATTTTACTTGCTCCAAATAAACCCATTTAAACGCTTTTTTTTTTTTTTTTTTTTTTGAGACAGAGTTTTGCTCTTGTTGCCTAGGCTGGAGTGCAATGGTGGGATCTCAGCTCACCGCAACCTCCACCTCCCAGGTTCAAGGATTCTCCTGCCTCAGTCTCCCGAGTAGCTGGGATTACAGGCATGCGCCACCACGCCTAGCTAACTTTGTATCTTTAGTAGAGACGGGGTTTCTCCATGTTGGTCAGGCTGGTCTTGAACTCCTGACCTCAGGTGATCCACCCACCTCAGCCTTCCAAAGTGCTGGAATTACAGGTGTGAGCGACCACACCTGGCCTTAAACTTTCAATCAACAATCTAGGCTGGGTGCAGAGGCTCACATTTGTAATCCCAGCACTTTGGGAGGCCAAGATGGGAGGATCACTTGAGGCCAAGAGTTTGAGACCAGCCTGGGCAACATAGGGAGGCCCTGTCTCGACAGAAAATTTAAAAATTAGCCAAGTGTTGTGATGCGTGCCTGTAGTTCCAGCTACTCAGGAGGCTGAGGCAGAAGGACTGTTTGAGCTGGAGCGGTCAAGGCTACAGTGAGCCACGATTGCTCCATACTGCCCTCCAGCCCAGCTGAGACCCTGTCTTAAAAAAAAAAAAATCAGCCGGGCACAGTGGTTCGAGCCTGTAATCCCAGCACTTTGGGAGGCCGAGGCGGGTGGATCACCTGAGGTCAGGAGTTTAAGACCAGCCAGGCCAACAGGGTGAGACCCTGTCTCTACTAGAAATACAAAAAAAATCAGCCGGGCGTGGTGGCAGTCGCCTGTAATCCCAGCTACTCGGGAGGCTGAGGCAGAGAATCGCTTGAACCCGGGAGGTGGAGGTGGCAGTGAGCCGAGATCAGCCATTGCACTCCAGCCTGGGCAACAACAGTGACTCTGTCTCAAAAAAAAGGCGGTGGCGGTGGCTTAAGCCTGTAATCCCAGCACTTTGGGAGGCCGAGGCCAAGGTAGGATCGAGGGAGTCCAGGAGTTCGAGACCATCCTGGCTAACACGGTGAAACCCCGTCTCTACTAAAAAATACGAAAAACTAGCGGGGCGAGGTGGTGGGCGCCTGTAGTCCCGGCTACTCGGGAGGCTGAGGCAGGAGAATGGCGTAAAAACCCGGGAAGTGGAGCTTGCAGTGAGCTGAGATCCAGCCACTGCACTCCACCCTGGGTGACACAGCGAGACTCCGTCTCAAAAAAAAAAAAAAAAAAAAAATCTATGTATTGAACGATCTCAAGATCACAATCCACATGGAAGCTAAGTACACATAGGTGGCTCTTTCCACCATTCCCTAGGGAAGCAAAACATGTAACTATCTTTTCACACAAAATAAACCACAGCCCCAGAATCTTAGATTTCTTCCTAGTAATTATAGTCAGGTACTCGGATTTATATTCCTATTACGAGAAACCTTTCTCATGGGATAGTCCTCAAAACAGGTGATATACGGGGATTGAGTATCACCAGCCCATAAATTAGGCTGCAAAAAAAAACAACTTCTGGCCAGGCACGGTGGCTCACGCCTGTAATCCCAGCACTTTGGAAGGCTGAGGCAGGCAGATCACTTGAGGTCAGGAGTTCAAGACCAGCCTGGCCAACATCGTAAAACCCCATCTCTACTAAAAATACAAAAATTAGCCGGGCGTGGTGGCTGGCGCCTGTAATACCAGCTACCTGAGAGGCAAGGCAGGAGAATCACTTGAACCTCGAAGGTGGAGATGGCAGTGAGCCAAGATCACACTACTATACTCTAGCCTGGGCAACAGAGTAAGACTACATCTCAAAACAAAAACAAAAACAAAAAGACCACAAACCCCAACAACAACAACAAAACCAACATCTTCGATAGGCAGAGACAACTTACAATCTCTAAATGAACTAATTACCAGTACCTAAAAGCTTTCAACTCAGGGTTTTCCGACTGCATCCATCTCAGATTTCCAGGACAAGTGGGGAAAAATACATAACCACATAGAATAGATGCCCAGCAAATAACTGCTCTTATATTTTATTATAATGTGTGGAAGTGCTGCAAGATGGCCGAGTGTAGTGGCTCATGCCTGTAATCCCAAACTTTGGGAGGCCAAGGCAGACAGATCACCTGAGGTCAGGAGTTACCAGCCTGGACAACATGGTGAAACCCTGTCTCTACTAAAAATACAAAAATTAGCCAGGTGTGGTGGTGGGTGCCTGTAATCCCATCTACTAGGGAGGCTGAAGCAGGAGAATTGCTTGAACCCCGGAGGCAGAGGTTGCGGTGAGTCGAGATCACGCTACTGTACTCCCATCTGGGGAGCGAGACTCCAGCTCAAAAAAAAAAAAAAAAAAAGGAAGTGCTGCAAGTTAACTACCACACACTATGCAAACATCTTTAAAAGAATATATATATTTTTTTGAGACGGAGTGTTGCTGTGTCACCCAGGCTGGAGTACAATGGCTCAATCTTGGCTCACTGCAACCGCTGTCTCACAGGTTAAAACAATTCTCCTGCCTCAGCCTCCCAAGTAGCTGGGCCTACAGGCACACCCCACCACACCTGGCTAATTTTTGTATTTTTAGTAGAGACGGAATCTCACCATATTGGCCAGGCTGGTCTGGAACTGCTGACCTCAGGTGATCCACCCGCCTCAGCCTCCCAAAGTGCTAGGATTACGGGCATGAGCCACTGTGCCTGGCCTAAAGAAATTTTTTTTTTTTTTGAGACTGAGAGTGCAATGGTATGATCTGGGCTCACTGCAGCCTCCACCTACCGGGTTAAAGCAATTCTCCTGCCTCAGCCTCCCAAGTAGCCAGACTACAGGCATGCGCCACCATGCCCAGTTAATTTTGTATTTTTAGTAGAGACTGAGTTTTATCATGTTGGTCAGGCTGGTCTCGAACTCCTGACCTCATATGATCCGCCTGCCTCGGCCTCCCAAAGTGCTGGGATTACAAGTGTGAGCCACCATGCCTGGCTAAGAAAATTTTTTTAAGTATTCAGTGTAACTTGGAATTCTAAAGAAAAAAGGGAAGTGCTGCAAGTTAACTATCACACACTATGCAAACATCTTTAAAAGAATTTTTTTTTTTGGCTCAAATAAATAGCATTCTAAAAGGAAGTTCAAATTCTGATACTGAGTACTAGATTACCTTAAAATTTCAGGATCTGAAAGCAACAGTGTCTCCTAATTTTGCATTATATTTGAATAGTTATTCTGGTGATAAATAAATAGAGTTTAAAAGTCTATAAAAAGGGTCAGGTCACTGATAAGAAGCTGAAGTTCAATAAACCAAGCCACTAAAACCATCTGTTTCGGCTGGGCACGGTGGCTCATTCCTGTAATCCCAGCACTTTGGGAGGCTGAGGCGGCTGGATCACGAGGTCAGGAGATTGAGACCATCCTGGCTAACACGGTGAAACTCTGTCTCTACTAAAAATACAAAAAAATTAGCCAGGCGTGATGGCGGGCGCCTGTAGTCCCAGCTACTTGGGAGGCTGAAGCAGGAGAACTGCCTGAACCCGGGAGGCAGAGCTTGCAGTGAGCTGAGATCATGCCACTGCACTCCAGCCCAGGCAACAGAGCAAGACTCCATCTCAAAAAAAAAAAAAAAAAAAAAATCTGTTTCATGAATGGTAAAGATCCTAGTTGAGGCCAGGTACAGTGGCTCACGCCTGTAATCCCAGCATTTTGGGAGGCCGAGGCAGGAGGATCACTTGAACTCAGGAGTTTGAGACCAACCTGGACAACATAGCAAAACCCCATCTCTACTACAAATCAAAAAATTAGCCAGGTATGGTGGTGCATGCCTATAGTCCCAGCTGCTCAGGAGGCTGAGGCAGGAGGATTGCTTGAGCCAGGAGATTGAGGTTGCCATGAGCTGTGATCCTGCACTCTAGCCTGGGTGACAGAGCAAGACCCTGTCTCACAATGAAAAAAAAAAAAGACCTCAGAATCCAACATAACAAAGGCTCCATGGACGCAGGAGCTGTCTGGTTCACCATTCTAGCTCTAGCGTGTGCCCGGCACATAGGTATTTAATACATTTTTGTTGAATGAATGAGTATAGCTGAATAAATAAGCTATGCAGGAATGCAGTTTCCAAATATCAAAAGTTCAAGGAGAGATCCATTTTCAGTAAAGATTTTAACATGTAATATTACCTTTCCCACAGATTTTTAAAAAATGTTCTCTGTTGTGCCTTAACTATCACTATAATTATCTGTTTCTCAAAAACAAAATGTCTAAATGGAAGATAAATAGTCCCTGATCCAGATGAACTCCACAGAAGAATATTTAAAAAAGAGAAAACTGCCAGGCATGGTGGCTCAAACCTGTACACCCCGCACCTTAGGAGCCCGAGGCAGGTGGATCACCTGAGGTCAGGTGTTCAAGACCAACCTGGTCAACGTGGTGAAACCCCGTCTCTACTAAAAATACAAAAATTAGCCGGGCGTGGTGGTGCATGCCTGTAATCCCAGCTACTTGGGAGGCTGACGCAGGAGATCACCTGAACCTGGGAAGTGGAAGCTGCAGTGAGCTGAGATTGCACCACTGCACTCTAGCCTGGTGACAGAGTGAGACTCCATCCCCCACCCCCCCAAAAAAGGAGAAAACTGAGATGAAAAGCTATCACACATAGCCTACCTACCAGCAAAAATCGGATATGCACATTTGATAACAGCGCTTTCCAAAACTGTCTGTTTCCTCTGGTTTCAATTTCAGCTAGGTAAGCATTTTTTTAGTCTACTGACTTTAAAGTTTTCCCTTTTATGTAGCCAAGAACTTATCTTTCCGTTGTCCTCTCTTGGTCCTCTCAAATTTTCTCACAACTCACCTGTGTGGCTTTTCACCAGAATTCCTTTTGTCTGGAAAATCCTCCTTCCTCCAAACCTAACCTGAAAGCATCCTCCCCCTAAATACTAGCCTTTCTGATTTTATAGAAGCTTCATTTCCTTGCAGCAGACGACTGGTCTAGTTCTTTTTTTTTTTTTTGAGACGGAGTCTCGCTGTGTCGCCCAGGCTGGAGTGCAGTGGCCGGATCTCAGCTCACTGCAAGCTCCGCCTCCCGGGTTTTTACGCCATTCTCCTGCCTCAGCCTCCCGAGTAGCCGGGACTACAGGCGCCTGCCACCTCGCCCGGCTAGTTTTTCGTATTTTTTAGTAGAGACGGGGTTTCACCGTGTTAGCCAGGATGGTCTCGAACTCCTGACCTCGTGATCCGCCCGTCTCGGCCTCCCAAAGTGCTGGGATTACAGGCTTGAGCCACCGCGCCCGGCCTGGTCTAGTTCTTAATGCTAAATTCATTTTGCTCCATAAAAATGATGCATCATGGCCGAAAGATCATGTTGATCTTTCTAACAACCTTGGGAGACAGGCAGGGCAGGCACTTATTACTCCCATTTACAGATGACAAAACTAAACTTCAAAAAGGTTTAAGCGACTTGCCCAGCCTATATCACATGACTAGCAAATATCAGCCCAGACCTGTATTAAGGTCTTGCCTCTTCCAATCCCAAGTCTGTCTCTATCTCCATATGTTTCTGTCTACCTACAAGGAGTAACCTCCTAGAGATTCAGCATTTCAAAGGGAGAATAGAGCTCTGACTTCTGGAACACCATCTCCCTTCAGCTACCAAGCTGGAAAGTCATCTTCAGTCTTCCCAAGAAAAAACAGTGCCTTTCTCTTCTATATGCCACTCTTAACAACTACTTTCCAAAATAATTTCCAACAGTTCCTGTTTTAAAAAAGACTTACTCATAAGACACTAATAGTTCAAAAAGTTTGCATCAGCATATGATTTTCTCAATAAAGTTCAGGGCTGATGCAACATTTCTCAGTCAAACTTTACAGCTAAAATGACAAGAACACAGAACAGTCAAAAAATTATGCAAGAGAATGCTACAGTTTTTCACTCTACCACATCTGCCTCGATGGGTCTCCTGTGAGTCATGGTCTTTTGTGTTCAGTCATCACTATAAGAACTGCCATTTTCTACCTTAAATTATTTTATTTTTTAAAGAAAAGATCTGCAGGGCCAGGTGTGGTGGCTCACGTCTATATACCAGCACTTTGTGGGGTTGAGGCAGGAGAATGGCCTGAGCCCAGGCGTTCCAGACCAGCTTGGACAACATGGTGAGACGCTGTCTCTACACACACACACACACACACACACACACACACACACACACACACAGAAAAGAGCTACAATAAAAACAGAATCCTATTACATCTTTCGCCACCTAGCTAAAGCACTGATCTCTAAGTTATTTTTTCAATGTTCACAATTACCTTTTTACACAAACAGAAAAAGAGGCATAGTAAGGTTGAAGTTGGATTATTTAGTCATTTGATAAACACATTTGAAATCCTATCAAAAACCAGGAAATGAGACCCCAAAGTGAGGGAGAAATGCCCCTCCTCTTGTAGCCTGGTGAAGACAAAAAGGAAAGAAGTAATTATAGGACAAACTAATCAAGATTAAGGTGTGGGTAGGCACATGGGCTGGGGCTGTAGAAATCACAGAATGCTTGTATTTATAAACATCTATCTCTTTACTTTCAATACAAAATAAACCTAAAAGACTCGACTCTATTCCCTGAAAGGTTATAAGACTTACTTGCCAATAGTCAAATCAAAAATCAAATTTAATAGCTGAATTACTCTTGACTCCTCATCCTAAATTTCAACCATTAAGCCATACTCCCTTTAGGCACAAATGATAGCAAGTTTAACAAATTCTGCCCTATATGTGCCTTCTCACATGTCTACAGAATAGGATTAAAGATACGCAGAGTGAAACAAATAGTACTTTTAAAAAAGATAATAATTTTCTTAACTGGAAGTGAATGCTTTGAACAATTCAAGCCCTACAAAGCATGGCTGTCGGAAGAGGAAACTGAGGTTCAAAAAAGTCTCACTTTAATACAACAGAATGAAAGGTCTCTTTGAAGTCATCAGAAGAGCTCGAAGGAAAAGAGAAACAGAAGCCTATTGTGAGCTTTAGCCTCCACATGATGACCCCCCAAGCACACTGCAATGGTAAACAAACAAGCCTCTGAGTCTGAATCTGATTCGGTGGCCTGACAAAACATCACAATTGAAGGAATCTCTATCCTCATTCATTACTTTTCCAAAAAAGTCCCACTAGCTGGAGCTCCAGGTTTCTTGCTGGTTCCTGGATTTATTGCTTGGAAATTATAATGCATAGTGTGCCTTTCAAAAAAAAAGGTACAAGCAAATGAAAACAACCACGGTTTTAAAGCCCCATAAAAGACAGTGTATGTAGCAGAAATGAACTCTGCCAGTGTTTACTATGAGGACCTATTACTCCTTTATGCTACTCGAGTGGATTTTAAACTCAAATGAATGCTACCACTGCCCACTAAACAGCAAGTTAGAGAAGCACATTCATACACCTGCTTAACAGCCCCGCTGACTTCCCCACCACTTCCCGGGGCCAGGGCCAAGTGGCTGACCTGGAAACGCGGCTGTAGACCCCAACCACTTGCACTCTGCTGTCCCAACAAGTAGGCTCTGAAGTCACACTTCATTTGGCCCGGCACACCCTCATCCCCATCACCCAGACCCTCAGCTGCAGGGAGGAAATTCCACGGCCTCAAAAAGGAAAAGGCTGGAAGCTGGCAGAAGTGGATGGTCCCGAGCGGTCTCGTTCCTGCTTCCCTGGTCCAAGGTGAGCCCGAGGCTCCCGCAACCCCAACTCGGAGTCGCTTTCCTGGTCGCCGCCAAGCTCCTTCCACCCCGCGGCGCCGGGGGCTGCGGTCCCCATCCTCGGCCCCTCTGGGCCTCAGCGTTCGCCTGGGCCCCGGGGGCCCTGACCCAGACCCAGCGGCGCGCCACAGCCTTCTCGGCCAGGGCCGCCCACCCCGTGGCCCGGTCCCCGTCAGACGACCCTGCCCGGCCCGCGCCTGGCAGCCCGCAGCCCCCTCGCGGCCCGGGGCCGCCCCCCGCCGCCCGCCCGCCCACTGGGCCGCGCACCGTGTGGGACTGCAGGCTCTGGCTCGCCTCGATGGCTGCTGTCAGCGGCACCGTGTCGTCCAGCAGCACCTTGCCGGCTGGCGGCTTCTCCATGAAGGCCATCCCGGGACGCCCGGCCGCCGCCGCCTAAGGACGCGAGGCAGGAACCTGAGGCGCCGACTCCCGCCGCCCGCCCGGCTCCACCGTTCCGCTGTCAACACGCGCCGCCCCACGCGCCGCCGGGCCCGCGGGGTCCTAGCGCCACCCTTCCCGCTGCCGCCGCCCCGGAGTCCTAGCGCCGACCTAGCGGAGTACGTGTGGGGGCCGCCAGCACTGTCCCCGCTGGCCGCCCCTCCGCCCTGTGGCTGCCATGGGCTCGCGCTTCCCAGCTCCTCGCAGCCGCACCGCAGACCCCGTGCCCTTAGCTCCGGGCTTCGGACCAGTGAACACCACCCTAAGCCATCACCACCAGTATCCTCAGATCCAGGGACGCCTGGTCCTGAGCCCTGGGATCCAGGAATCTTCAGGGCGAGATTTCCAAACCAGGCCTCTCAGAACTGGGCTTTTCTGGGACCGTACGTCGTGAAACCCTCAGAACTGGACCTCTCTCACCCCCCCCGCCCCAGGCCCAACGACCCTAAAACTCAGAAAAAGGGCCTTCAGGATGGGACCCCCAGTCTGAGCCCTGCAAACCCAGAGACTTTCTGAAACAAGCCCTTCCGATTGAGACTTCATAGGGACTCTTGAACGAGGCTTCTCAGGCCTGAACACCTAAGAGCTGGACCCCATAATTGGAGGTCTTGGACCTCAGAACCCTCAGACCCAAGCTCTAAGAACTGGAGACCCTATAAAATGGTCCAGAGACCCCCTAGCCTCTACTCTTGGCCCCTACTGCCTGCTCAACCACATCCCTTAGACTTGGGAGTTTTTCATCCCACCATATGGGCTAGAAGAAATTTAAACCAAGAGTCAAGTCAGAGAATCTTGGGATCCACTTCTCAGCCCTAAATCTGCCCACAGTCTGCCTGAACCCGAAGCCATAATCCTGGCACCACCTCATCCCCCCATCTCCATACACACCTAGAAATTTCACCCACACTGGCCTTTCCTAGGGCAGCACTCCAGGATAGTGAAGAGTTAAATTTAGAATCAGAGGACTATCATCTCCATGGCTCTGGCATTTACCAGCTGTGTGATCTTTAATAAGTTACCCAACCTCTCTGAGTTCCAACTCCCCAATTTGCAAAGTGGAGATAATATTATTTGTATGAAAAGGTTAATACAAGGAATGCAGTAGACCAGGAAGGGGCTTGGCACATAATAAAAACTCAAACGGTGGTCAGGCATGATTGCTCACGCTTGCAATCCCAGCACTTTGGGAGGCGAAGGCGGGTGGATCACCTGAGGTCAGGAGTTTGAGACCAGCCTAGCCAAGATGGCAAAACCCCCTCTACTAAAAATATAAAAATTAGCTGGGCATGGTGGCACACGCCTGTAGACCCAGCTACTCTGGAGGCTGAGGCAGAAGAATTGCTTGAACACAGGAGGGGGAGAATGCAGTGAGCCAAGATCGTACCACTTCACTCCAGCCTGGGTGACAGAGTGAGACTCCATCTCAGAAAACAAACAGGCTGGGCGCGGTGGGTCACCCCTGTAATCCCAGCACTTTAGAAGGCCGAGGCAGGCGGATCACGAGGTCAGGAGATCGAGACCATCCCAGCTAACAAGGTGAAACCCCGTCTCTACTAAAAATACAAAAAAAAAAAACTAGCCGGGCGCGGTAGCGGGCGCCTGTAGTCCCAGCTACTTGGGAGGCTGAGGCGGGAGAATGGCGTGAACCCGGGGGGCGGAGCTTGCAGTGAGCCGAGATCGCGCCACTGCACTCCAGCCTGGGAGACACAGTGAGACTCCGTCTCCAAAAAAAAAAAAAAAAAAAAAAAAACAACAACAACAAAAAACAAAAACCAAACAGACAAACAAAAACACCTCAAACCGTGGTCAGGCGTGATGGCTCACCTTTGTAATTCCAGCACTTTGGGAGGCTGAGGAGAGTGGATGACTTGAGCCCAGGAGTTTAGCCTGGGCAATATGGTGAGACCCTGTCTCTACAAAAAAATTTAAAAAATAGCTGGGCATGATGGCTCACACCTGTGGTCCCAACTACTCAGGAGGCTGAGGTAGGAGAATTTTTTGAGCACAGGAGGTTGAAGCCTCAGTGAGCCATGATCATGCCACTTCACTCCAGCCTGGGCAACAGAGCAAGACCGTCTCCAGAAAAACAAACAAAACAAAGTCAGTATTAGTTTCCTCCTTCCCCTACAGCTCACAGAATGGAAGATTCCTAACTCTTAAATTGCCTTCACTAAATTTCTACATTTTAGATAAGGGAACAAAATTTCTGGGTAATTGCACCACCACCACCAAAATTTGACATCCCAGGAAAGGCCCACATCATGTGTAAGGGGTCCCTTCTCCAGATCTCAAGCTTAATGGGATGGTTGGGCAGCCCCATGGAGTCAAGTGGCCATGACAGATTAGTCCCATGGGCCAAGATCCAATAGAGCAAGATGTGAAGAAGGAATCATGGAACTTCATGATTCAGCCCTAAAATAATCAGAACTCTCCCTGCATTCCATTTTTGTGCCAGTGTGTTTAAAAGCAGCAGTCTATTAAAGCAAATCCATATGTCATTTAGGGAGGATTCAACTTTTTACTTTCATTTCTTTGTTTTAAGGCAAATAGATTATTTCTCTGCTAGAGTCACAGAAACCAAAATTCAGCTATAATCATTACTCCTATCGTGATGTGGACTGACCAAGAGAAGGCTCTTTTGTCTTACTGCAGGTGGGAGTATAAATTGGCCCAACCTTTTCGGAGGGCATTCATACATTCATTCAACAATTATTTGCTAAGTACCTACTATGTAATAGGCCTAGTACTAGGAGCTAGAACAAATACGTATTAAGGGCTTTGAAAATGTTCTTATCCTATGACCAAGTAATTCTGCATCTAGGAGAGTATCCTAAGAAAATAACCAAAGATCAGTTAAAAAAAAAAAATAGCATGCAAGGATAAATGACTAACAGTTGGGTTTTGGACGAATCTTGGTACAATCATGAATTTTTTGCAATGTTAAAAATCAAGCCAGGCTAAGTGGTGCATGCGGGTACTCCCAGGCACTCAGGAGGCTGAGGTGGGAGGATCACTTGAACCCGGAAGGTGGAGGCTGCAATGAGCCGAGATTGCGTCACTGCATTCCAGCCTGGGCAACAGACTGAAACCCTGTCTCAATAAATAAATAAATAAACAAACAAACAAAAAGTCACATGATTAAATAATATTTTATTATCTTGAGAAATGCTCTTGATATAATAGTAAATGAAAAAGCAATTTAGCATCTGTATAATCTCAACATATCTATAGGACAAACACCAGAAGGAAATATATCAAAATATGGGCTGAGTGCAGAGGTTCACACCTGTAATCCCAGCACTTTGAAAGGCCAAGGCAGGCAGATCACTTGAGGTCAGAAGTCTGAGACCAGCCTGGACAACATGGTGAAACCCCGTCTCTACTTTTAGAGAAAAATTAGCCAGAACATGGTGGCACACACCTGTAATCCCAGCTACTCGGGAAGTTGAGGCAGGAGAATCATTTAAACCCAAGAGGTGGAGGTTGCAGTAAGCCGATATTGTACCACTGCACTCCAGTCTCGGTGACAGAGAGAGACTCCGTCTCAAAAATAAATAAATAAATATGAACAGTGGGCCTCTAAGAAGCAGAATCATGATGATTTCTTCTGTATGGTTTTCTGTATTTAATTTGTATGATCAGGGGGAAAAATGTTAGACAACTGGAGTCCAGCGCTCTGACAACTGCTTCCATAAGATAAAGTCACGATGGTAACAGGAAGAAGGCTTCTCTGGGGTTTAGCTCCATTTTCTCTGTAGTCTGTCCAGATACACAGTCCAAATGCTTTTGTAAGAGAAACCAACTTGTCCATAGTTCATACCTTACAAGAAATTTCACATGCTCTGAAAAATGCATTTTGCATACTTTTACAAATTAGATTTTTTTCTTTAAGATTATGTGATTGGCGGATGACAATCTTCACGCGTATGTTTTTGATAAATGATCACAGTAGTGATTTTTTTTCTTTCAAAGTCAGTAAGTGGTACATGAAGACTTTCGATATTGCAGGTCCTGTAGAGGACAAAATGGAAAAGAAGCAGACTCCTTTTCATCCAATAATTTTTAAGGAGGATAGGAAAGTTTGTCACAGAAACAGTGACTCCAAGACAGCCTGTATTGAGTCCTGAAATTGAGGCACTGGGTACCATGAGAAGATAAGAAAGAAAAGAGTCATGACACTAGACTGGGTTATGGGGCAACTGAGGAAGAACTGAGGTTTGAGAGGGGCCTTTAAGGATGGGTGAGATTTGGATAGCAGGATATGGAGAAAGAACATTTCACTCAATCTTTTTTTTTTCCAAAACGGAGTCTTGCTCTGTTGCCCAGGCTGGAGTGCAGTGGCACGATCTCAGCTCACTGCAACCTCCACATCCCCGATTCAGGCAATTCCCCTGCCTCAGCCTCCCGAGTAGCTGGGATTACAGGTGCCTGCCACCACGCCTGGCTAATTTTTGTATTTTTAGTAGAGACAGGGTTTCACCATGTTGGTCAGGCTGGTCTCGAACTCCTGACCTCATGATTTGCCTGTCTCGGCCTCCCAAAGTGCTGGGATTATAGGCATGAGCCACTGCACCCGGCCCATTTCACTCAATCTTTTAGCAAACCCCTTGCAGAACACTAGATACCAGACACTATGTCAGGCACAGGGGAGTTAAAACAAGCAGGACAGATGTCATCTGCTATCAAGCTGCTTACCTACATGAACGAGAAAAACCATGAGTCTGAGCTCAGTGGCTCACCCCTGTAATCCCAGCACTTTGGGAGGCTGAGGCAGGCGGATGGCTTGAGGCCAGGAGTTCAAGACCAGCCTGGGCAACATAGCAAGACCCTATCTCTACAAAAAATAAAGGCCAGGCGTGGTGGCTCAAGCCTGTAATACCAGCACTTTGGGAGGCTGAGATGGGTGGATCACTTAAGGTCAGGAATTCAAGACCAGCCTGGCCAACATGGCAAAACCACTAAAAGTCCAAAAATTGGCCAGGTATGGTGATGCACCCGTGTTATCCCAGCTACTCGGGAGGCTGAGGCAGGAGAATCGCTTGAACTCGGGAGGTGGAGGTTGTAGTGAGCCAAGATTGTGCCATTGCACTCCAGCCTGGGTGACAGAGCAAGACTCTGGCTCAAAAAAAAAAAGAAAGAAAGAAAGAAAAAGAAAAAGAAAAAATTAGCCGGGCATGATGGTGTATGCCTGTAGTCCCAGCTATTCAAGAGGCTGAGGTGGAAGGATAGCTTGAGCCTAGGAAGGTTGAAGCTGCAGTGAGCCGTGATGGTACAACTGTACTCCAGCCTGGGCAACAGAGTGAGAACCTGTACCCACCACTCCCCACCCCTGCTAAAAGAAAGAAAGAAAGAAAAGAAAACAACGTGGATGTGCAGTGACAGGCTAGTTCAGGGGTTTATGGAAGTCTTGGGCACTGCAAAGCCATGTAGGCTGCAGGACTGGAGAGTAGAATGTGTGAAGGGCTGGGGAGGAGATGGCTCAACAGGAAAGGTGGGGAAAGGAACCCTTCCGCACCCTTCTATTCCCAGCTCTGTTACACCAGCAACTGACAGTTAAGGACGTTTGCAAGGGAACAGATACTTCCCTCGGAGGAGCCCCTCTGAGATCACAGTGACCACTGACAAACACATCTGGCCTGGGCTCCGCTGCTTCAAGGATGGGGACATGAATAACATGCAGATAAAAGTAATCAGGGGGTCGGGAGCAGTGGCTCAAGCCTATAATCCCAGCACTTTAGGAGGCCGAGGCGGCAGATCACTTGAGGTCGGGAGTTCGAGACCAGCCTGACCTACATGGAGAAACCCTGTCTCTACTAAAATTACAAAATTAGCAAGGCATAGTGGCGCATGCCTATAACCCCAGCTACTCGGGAGGCTGAGGCAGAAGAATTGCTTGAAACCGGGAGGCAGAGGTTGCGTGAGCTGAGATCACGCTACTGCACTCCAGTATGGGTAACAAGAGCGAAACTCGGTTTCAAAAAAAAAAAAAAAAAAAAAGGCCTGGTGCAGTGGCTCATGCCTGTGATTCCAGGACTTTGGGAGGCCAAGGCAAGCAGATCACAAGGTCAGGAGTTCGAGACCAGCCTGCTGGCTAATATGGTGAAACCCCATCTCTACTAAAAATACAAAAATTAGCCAGGCATGGTGGCACGTGCCTATAATCCCAGCTACTTGGGAGGCTGAGGCAGAAGAACCGCTTGAACCCGGGAGGCGGAGGTTGCAGTGAGCCGAGACCGTGCCACTGCACTCCACCCTGGGCGACAGAGCAAGACTCTATCTCAAAAATAAATAAATAAATAAATAATTTAAAAAGTAGTGAATGAGTGATGAGAATGAGAAGAGGGAGATAAGTGGGGAAGTCGGGAGGGAGAGGGGAAGGTAGGCAGATAGGTAAGGAGAGAAGAAAAGACAGATTGTGACATTCAAAACTAGGCAAAAAGCTGCCCTCATAAGCCTGAGGAAGAAGCTGGAGTGTTGGTCATGGTTAAGGGCCTAAGCTCCCAGGCGACTTCTTCGGTTCATACCGGCTCCACAGCTCACTGGCAGCCTGACCTCTCTTTGCTTCAGCTCCTCATCTGCAGAATGAAGATAATGATAGCCTCCATCCTGTGGGATCATTGCGAGGACTGGATGAGCTCACGTAAGCAATGACCTGGAAGACAGGCTGGTAGGGAGAATGCAGGGTATTAGCTTTTATGTTATAAAGGAAATCAGGGTCGGGTGTGGGGGCTTGTCTCTTTAGGACTCCTGGGTCTCTTTGGGGACAGTTCCTGGCACAGAGTTTGTGCTCAGTAAATATTTGTCAAATAGATGTGTGAACAAAACAAAAAAAGGAGGCAGGGCATGGTGGCTCACACCTATAATCCTAGCACCTTGGGAGACTGAGACGGGAGGATGGCTTGAGGCCAGGAATTCAAGACCAAGTGGGGCAACACAGTGAGACCCTGTCTCTACAAAATTTTTTTTTTTTTTTTTTGAGACGGAGTCTCGCTCTGTCGCCCAGGCTGGAGTGCAGTGGCCGGATCTCAGCTCACTGCAAGCTCCGCCTCCCGGGTTCCCGCCATTCTCCTGGCTCAGCCTCTCGAGTAGCTGGGACTACAGGCGCCCACAACCGCGCCCGGCTAATTTTTTGTATTTTTAGTAGAGACGAGGTTTCACCGTGGTCTCGATCTCCTGACCTTGTGATCCGCCCGCCTCGGCCTCCCAAAGTGCTGGGATTACAGGCGTGAGCCACCGCGCCCGGCCTTCTACAAAATTTTTAAAGATTTGCTAGGTGTAGTGATACATGCCTGTAGGCCTAGCTACTCAGAAGGCTGAGGTGAGAGGATCTCTTGAGCCCAGGTGAGGTGGCAGTGACCCGTGATTGTGCCACTGCCCTCCAGCCTGGTCAACCAAGCAAGACTGTCTCTAAAAAATATATAAAAATTAAAAATAAAGGAAATCAGCAGGTGAACCGTACAGGGAGAGAAAAGTTGTTCAACGGAAAGGTATTCAAATAGTTTTCTCCCTGGAAAGGAAGAGAACAGAAAAGGAATTAGAATTGAAGGTCAGAGTTGCAAAGATCATAAAATAACACCCCTATCTAGTTTTCCTTACTAAGGAAAGGAAACTGAACGTGAGAAATCAGGTATTTGATGAAATGAAACCAGAGACAAGCTCTTAGTCTAGCCTTTCCCTTTCTCTGTGAATTCTTCTGGGAAGTGAGCCCCTTAAAATAAATATTGTGGTAAGCCTCATGATTTATTTTTATCTACCCAAATCGGTGTCTTGTTAGTGATCCTCTGAGGATACTGGACTTAAACTGGATCCATGATCCATGGGGAACTGGGTTTCAAACCCCAGGAGAGCCTTAATATCCATTTGCCATTTGAAATGGCTAAGGCCTAGCTGGGCATGGTAGCTCACGCCTATAATCCCAGCACTTTGGGAGGCCAAGACAGGCAGATCGCTTGAGCCCAGGAGTTTGAGACCAGCCTAGGCAACACAGTGAGATTCTCGTCTCTACAAAAAGTCATAAAATTAGCCAGGCATGGTGGCATGTGCCTGTGATCCCAGCTACTCAGGAAGCTGAGGTAAGAGGATCACATGAGCACAGGGAGGTCGAGGCTGCAGTAAGCTGTGATCCCACCACGCCACTCCAGCCCAGGTGACAGAGCCAGACCCTGTCTCAAAAAAAAGAAAAGAAATGGCTCAGGCTGAACATAGGGAAACGCCCCCAAGGCTGGAGCTGATCTAATTTAAATCGGTTTTGTTTCTATAGTCTCAGGCTGCCTAAGGCTAATGAGGAATGAGGGAACCTCAGCTTTTGCCACACACACAACTACTCAGGGCTAGCAAAAAAAAAAAATATATATACACACACACACACACACACACATACACACACACATATATACATGTATGTGTGTGTGTGTATATATATATATTTTTTTATTTCCCACTGTTGCCAAATATTTAGATGGCTCACAGGTTGTTTGTCTAACAACTTGATGTTTGCCCAGATTGACTGAAGATAATGAGTTTTAGCGAGGATGCTCCTTAGGCCTGGCAACTACTCTACAAAATCAGATCATAGAAGCTTGTGAAAAACTCAGTATTTCCTAAGTAGCATGGCCTCCCAACTCAAAATGCTTTTATTTCTTTAAATATTCATGATCTGGATCTAAAAACAACAAAACTCAACCCACAGTCATTCTTATTTCCTTTACGTGTTGATATTTTCCACCACATCACAGGGGACTGCTGCCCAGGGTTTATAAGAAGGTCATTTGAATTGCTTTATAGCTAAAAACCACCTTAGGGATTAACTGTGGGGCCTCCTATTAATCTTGTATTTATGTGGTGTTAACATTGGTTCTGGGTTCCTTACGATTTTTGAATTTTTTTTTTTTTTTTTTTTGAGACGGAGTCTCACTCTGTCGCCTAGGCTGGAGTGCAGTGGCGCAATCCCAGCTCACTGCAAGCTCCGCCTCTCGGGTTCACGCCATTCTCCTGCCTCAGCCTCCTGAGTAGCTGGGACTACAGGCACCCGCCACTACGCCTGGCTAGTTTTTTTTTCGTATTTTTTAGTAGAGACGGGGTTTCACCGTGTTAGCCAGGATGGTCTCGATCTCCTGACCTCATGATCCACCCGCCTCGGCCTCCCAAAATGCTGGGATTACAGGTGTGAGCCACTGCGCCCAGCCCAATTTTTGAATTTAAATGGTTTCTTCTAGTTGGTGATTCTGCTCCAACTCATAATTTCTCTGAAGATGCTGAGAGTTAATTTATCTGCTGTGTTTGTAACCCAAAATAAAAGCAAAGATAAGAACAAAGGAGTTGAAACATCTGGGACCCTGGAGATACCTGTGGACCAACACTAATTCAGCAGCACTCCCATTCTGCTCAGACAGAGCTAGATAATAAGCTATGCTGATACATGAGGCATTCACAGTGGCACAGTTGCTCAGAGTGACAGTCATCCCTTGGTAGAAAATGTTTTAATATAAAAACTTAATAGATGTCATGGCAATTTTCTTTGGGAATAAATTGGTCTCTGAATCATACTCTAAAAACATAAAGGAAAAATGACTAATAATTCAGCACAAAATGAAAACCTGTGGTTGCCTAAGAGGTATCAGTGTGCATTTAGCAATTTCTTCTTTTTCTAGGTGAATATGCACGTCAGGTCCACAAGACAAATGGTGGCTGTTGCCAGGCTTTCTTCCCATTGCTACTCGAGATTTGCTCCTCAGAAAAAGAAATAAGTGGCATTTCACCAATATGGAAATGTTTCTAATAGAATATAAAAATCCATTAAGCAATTTTCCAGTACATTAGGCTAAAAGTGCTTAAAACGAGTATCTCTGTGACAATTAAACATCACATAATGTGCAGTTGCATAAACCCCTATGTAGAAAGTGCTAGAACAATTTGGCCTTTTTTTTTTTTTTTTGAGACGGAGTCTCGCTCTGTTGCCCAGGCTGGAGTGCAGTGGCCGGATCTCAGCTCACTGCAAGTTCCGCTTCCCGGGTTTACGCCATTCTCCTACCTCAGCCTCCCGAGTAGCTGGGACTACAGGCGCCCGCCACCTCGCCCGGCTAGTTTTTTGTATTTTTTTAGTAGAGACAGGGTTTCACCGTGTTAGCCAGGATGGTCTCGATCTCTTGACCTCGTGATCCGCCCGTCTCGGCCTCCCAAAGTGCTGGGATTACAGGCTTGAGCCACCACGCCCGGCCGCCTTGGCCTATTTTAGTCATTACTTTTGTACTTGCTTCCACACGTGACCTGGTACAGTCAAGGCCACTTCTCAATTATCTGGGAGAGGATTTCCTAATTTGAGGATCACTCAAGCTTTCATTAAGAGTCATTCTTTTGAGCAGTTTGTATAGACTCAGAATGAGAAAGCCAAGCAACCAGTTTTCCTGATAGCCAGCTTTAACAAAGCATGTGTGGTTTGAGAATCTTGACTCTAGATAAAAATGACAACTTATTATTTAAAGAGAAGTACTGATAACTTCTTGTCTACTTCTCTGTTTCCAACCTTTATTGATTTATAGATTTCAAAGACCATGACTCTTAGGGAGCATAAAAATGTGGAAATCTGTATGCAGAGGCTCATTCCAGCATTTTGGGAGGCCAAGGCAGGAGTATCGCTTGAGACCAGGAGTTCGAGACCACCTGGGCAACACAGTGAGACCCACATTTCTACAACAAAAATACATACATTTTAAGAAAGTGAACATGAAGGCCGAGCACAGTGGCTCATGCCTGTAATCCCAGCACTTTTGGGAAGCCAAGGTGGGAGGACTGCTTGAGCCCAGGAGTTTGAGACTAGCCTGGGCAACAAAGTGAAACCTCATCTCTGCAAAAAAATCAAAAAATAAGCCAGACATGGTGCTGTGTGCCTCTGTTCTCTGCTATATAGAAGGCTGAGGCAGGATTGTGAAAGCCCAGGATGTGCTACAGTGATTGCACCACTGCAACTCAAGCCTGGGAGACAGAGTGAGACTCTGTCTCAGAAAACAAACAAAAAAACCAGCGGAAATGCTCACATTGAGAAGCTACTCTTTTTTTTTTTTTTGAGACGGAGTCATGCACTGTTGCCCAGGCTGGAGTGCAGCTGCACGATCTCGGCTCACTGCAAGCTCCGCCTCCCGGGTTCACGCCATTCTCCTGCCTCAGCCTCCCGAGTAGCTGGGATTATAAGCACCTGCTACCACGCCCGGCTAATTTTTTATACTTTTAGTAGAGATGGGGTTTCACGGTGTTAGCCAGGATGATCTCGATCTCCTGACCTCGTGATCCACCTGCCTCGGCCTCCCAAAGTGCTGGGATTACAGGAGTTGTAGCAGGACGAGCTGCAGACAAAACCTCTCAGACACCAAGTTGTAGAAGGAAGGGCTTTATTCAGCTGGGAGCATCAGCAAGCTACTGCCTTAAAATCCAAGCTCCCTTGAGTGCACAATTTCTGTCCCTTTTAAGGGATCACAACACTAAAGATTTCACATGAAAAGGGTCGTGATTGATTTGAGCAAGCAAGGGGTATGTGACAGGGGTTGCATGCATCGGTTGTCAGAGAGAAACAAAACAGGACCGGGAGTTTCACTATGTTCTTTTATACAATGCCTGGAATCTATGAATAATATCGGTTTCTAAGTTATGAGTTGATTTTTAACTACTGGGTTTAGGCCAGGCAGGTCCAGGCCTGATTTTGGGCCTGGCACCGTGCTGCCTGTCTTTGGTTTTACTTCCTTGTTTTTTTCTTAGAACAGGTACTGAGTATAAAACAATATAAAACAATATGAGAGGATCTCTCTCTTTCCTCATTCCACCCTTTTGAGACTCTCACTTTTTATTAGTGGGAGTTCTCACTCTTATTTTTCCTACTTATGTCTTTTTATGCAGTAGATTGATAGTGATTCATGTAGTATACTTGTGCTGAAGCATTTTGATGAACTAAGGTAGCAATGAAGCTCTTTTATCATTTGAAGAAGTAAAGATAGCAAACAAGGGAGCAGTAAGCAGGTTCTTCTTCTTCTTATAACTTTTATTATAAGAGTTTTAAATCCTCCTAGTGCTGGGAACTAATTTTTAAACATGGGTTCAGGGTCTGAGGGGTTTGCGATTAACAATTCTAAAGGGTTGCAGCTCCCACTCATGCAGGAGGGGCTGACTTTTCCTTTCTGGAGCCAAACAAGTTCTTTTTTATTTTTTATATATATATTTTTAAGTAGCCCAAATGACACAAGACCAGTATTGACACATTTCACATAAATTTGATTCTTGACAGCTATACTTATTTTTTTGCCGTGTAACTTTTTTCTTAATCTAGAGAACTGCATCCCATTCCATGCTGCTTATTACAGCAGTACCTGTGTTAAATTTTAAGGTTACATTTTTGGGGATCCCTCTTTCTTCTGTTCTAGCTATTACTTTACTTGTGTCACTTAGAAAAGGACCAGTCCTTAGTCTTATTTTAAAACTGTGAACATGGGAGGCTTAAAATGAGTCATAACACGCATCAGGTTGGTTATTTCCTGGGCTACATACCTTGGATAGAATATCATTATACAAACAAGTTTCTTTTAGAGTCCTGGTATACTTATAATAACTATAAAATAATAGGACTGTAGCAATCTTTTGTCCTACCTCAGTGACTTGATGTCTTAGGAAGGAACAGCCCTCAGTCTTAGGAAGGTCAGTTAAAGTCCTTACAGTACAAGTCCAAATTTTAAGGGAAATGAATCCCACGATGCGTTTCCTCATGCTTCAGCCGTGCATGGATCAGTCAGCTTCCGGGTGTGACTGGAGCAGGGCTTGTCTTTTTCAGAGTCACTTTGCAGGGGTTAGCGAAGCTGCTCCCATCCACGTACAGCTCCCGGTCTACAGATGTTTAAGGATGGTCTCAGAGGGTAGGC
The DNA here is from genome assembly GCF_008728515.1 of Papio anubis. Taxonomy (NCBI): domain Eukaryota; kingdom Metazoa; phylum Chordata; class Mammalia; order Primates; family Cercopithecidae; genus Papio; species Papio anubis. The sequence continues at coordinate 81,965,032 of NC_044977.1, forward strand.
CCACTAGAATAAACTGAGTCCAATACTTTTACACAGTTATGTTTAACTGGGCTCTTTGATACCAGGAGCAAGGTGGCGGGTTTACAGTGTTGTAAACTTTAATGGTTATGCGGGGATTTTTTACAGAGCAAGCTTTGGTATCTAGATAGTCTAGCATTTATTAGCTAATGGTGTCCTTTGGTATTTATTAAAATCACCACAGCATGAGGGGACTTTATGTTTAGGTTTTGCCTAAGAGTTAGCTTATCTGCTTCTTGTGTTAATGGGGCCATTGCTGCCAGGGCCCTTGGACATGGGGACCAATCTTTGGAAACCCTGTCTAGCTGTTTTGAGAGATGGGCCGCTGGCCTTGGCCAGGGCCCTACAGTCTGGGTTAAAACTCCAACTGCCATTTGGGTTTTTTTTTGACATAGAGTGTAAAGAGTTTTGTCAGGTCAAGTAGCCTCAGGGCTGGGGCCGACATGAGTTTTTCTTTTTAACTCATGAAAAGCTTGTTGCTGCTGGTTGTAATAGATGTAGTTTATCTAATTTATATTTTTATTGACTGTCATTTACTAAAATATTGATTTAAATCCTGTAACTATTTGATTTTGAGCTTTAAATTGATCTGGTATTTCTTGTGGTTAATTTCAAGGTTAAATTGATCTGGTGTTTCTCCAATTGCATCTAAATAGATGTGAGAGTTGAAAGACCTATAAGGGGCTTCTCTCACTTTACGATGTCTTATTATTATTATTATTATTATTTTCTGGTTGATGAAATACCAGGGTGAAAGGGATAGCCAAATGGACTAAAGCACAAGTGTCACTCTAGTTATTTGGCAGAGTGCCCAGTAAAGGTCCACCACAACAGCACCACACATCTGCTTGGGGATGCACAAGGGCTGACTGATTAGTAAGCTCTTAAAAATTCTTAAGCTCACTGCATCCCTTCAGGTCTCCAAGGAATACTGTCTCCTCCTTGCTGTGAGAGACACAAAGTGAACTCAGTGTTGGGAGATGGAAGCTGGATGGCCCTCGGGGACTGACCTGCAGGGACTTTGGGATATAGCAGAGAGAGCTTGGCATGACTTATTACTCCAGACTGTAGAATCCTGGAAAAGAGCTACCATGTAGCCCATGCCTGGTTGACTGGAGGACCACCTGAAAGGAATGAGGCACATCCCCCATATATCTCCCAACTTCCTGAGTCCAGCACAAACACATTCCTCCATATTTCTTTCAAACTTCAGGAAAACATCACCTGGGAGATCTCCGATAAGGAATGCTAAATGTATAATGTTAACCAATTGTAATGCTGTAACCGAGAAAATTACCTTGTTCCCTGTAACTTTACATATCCTGTTTACATCGGGCTATAAAAAGCAAGCACTCGCATTGTTCGAGGCCCTCCTGTATGCTGTGGAATGGAGGGACCAAGTTCGAACTTGTAGTAAAGATCCTTGCCGCTTGGCTTTGACTCTGGACTCTGCTGGTCTTTGGGGAACAAACGGTCTGGGCATAACACACCCTAGTGGAAGGGTGACAATCAGGGCCTCTGGCCTGCCATGTGCACAAGCATAACAATTGCTTTTGTTTAACGTGCAGATGGAATATTTGATCCATTTCAACCAGGCATTTACATCTTGGTATGCTGTCTTAATTGCCAAAGTTTGTTTTAAGTCTTTAACTTCTATGATCTTCTAGTAAAATGAACATTTTCTTTAGCACCTATTTTTATTAGTTTTTAGACCAAAAAAAAGCTAACCACCGGCCGGGCGCGGTGGCTCAAGCCTGTAATCCCAGCACTTTGGGAGGCCGAGGCGGGTGGATCACGAGGTCAGGAGATTGAGACCATCCTGGCTAACATGGTGAAACCCCGTCTCTACTAAAAAATACAAAAAACTAGCCGGGCGAGGTGGCGGGCGCCTGTAGTCCCAGCTACTCGGAGGCTGAGGCGGGAGAATGGCGTGAACCCGGGAGGCGGAGCTTGCAGTGAGCCGAATTGCGCCACCGCACTCCAGCCTGGGCGACACAGCGAGACTCCGTCTCAAAAAAAAAAAAAAAAAAAAAAAAAGCTAACCACCATTTTATGTTTAACAATGCTTTTTGTATGATTTTTATACCAGATAAGCTAAATTTTACCTTTATATTAGTGTGCTATTAATTTTAATAAAACCCTGTAGACATATTTATCCAATTTTTTATGTTTGACCATAAGGTAAGATTTTATAGACTCTTTTTAACCTTTTATAATTTTTGTTAAAGAGCAGGTTGATGTTTTAAGAAAAACCTGTTGCATTTTAAATGTCCAGTTCACAGAAAAACTGGATGATACCTTTTTAACTCTAGCTATTACGTTTACACACAGAATTTTCTTTACAATTAACGTTTTAAAATTTGCCTAAACTTTCAAAACAATAATTTTTTGACCTTTTAATGTAGGTAAAAATCCACATTCTTATGCCTCTTTATAATCTTTTTACTAAAGGTATATTTTACTTTTTTATACACTTTGCACATAAACTCTTTTTTCCAATAGTACTCAGGAGGCCATATTATTTTTAAATTATACGACATTTTTTGCATAAAAATTTTTTATAACATTTTTTTCTTTTATGACTTTCGCAGACAATTTTTTTTTGACATGTCTCAACTTTCTGACTTATTACAAACTTTTTAAAAAAAAAACCAGTTAATCTATTTCAGGACAAGAATTTACCATGTAACATTCTTTTTATGTAAATTCTGCCTCCCCCCTTTTTTCCTTTCTTGAAAGTTTTCAACATAGTTCTCAGTGGGGTGGGCTTATTTTGCACCTGACCCATGTTTTCTCAAGACAAAATACCACACTCACACCACACACATTCACCACAAAACACAGAACGGGTAAAGAGGGCACACACACACACACACTTTTATCGTTTATACCAAACCAAAATCAGAATACCACGAAATTCAAAATCCGAGTACCAAGAAATTTAAGCCAAGTCAAAACCAAAACCAAAGTATCCGGCAATTTAAGTCAAGACAAAACCAGAACAAAAGTGCCAATACAGGCACCCCATGGGTGATCAGGCCACGCTTCCACTCAAATGGAGTGGGGCAAGTTCCAAAGACTAGTCTTACCAAGTTTCAGATGTCCAGACTCCAAGTGCCAGTTCCTTCCCGGTGTTCAGCCACTGTGTTAATCCTCTGTGGGGGCCTGCTACACACTGCTCTGATGAGGCGTTCTACCGGGAAAACTGCCTACCTGGGAGCACTCTTTGGCTCCCGTCACTCAGGCTGGCCAGAGTCCCCCACAGGGATGCTCCACAGGGCAGGCCTAAGCCGCCTAACAGGCTGCCTCAGCCGTCCATCAGTTACCTCGCTTCCCGGTCAGGGAACCAAGAACTGTAGCGGGACCAGCTGCAGACAAAACCTCTCAGACACCAAGTTGTAGAAGGAAAGGCTGTATTCAGCTGGGAGCATCAGCAAGCTACTGCCTTAAAATCCGAGCTCCGAGTGCACAATTTCTGTCCCTTTTAAGGGCTCACAACACTAAAGATTTCTTTTTTTTTTTTTTTTTGAGACGGAGTCTGGCTCTGTCGCCCAGGCTGGAGTGCAGTGGCTGGATCTCAGCTCACTGCAAGCTCCGCCTCCCAGGTTTATGCCATTCTCCTGCCGAGTAGCTGGGACTACAGGCACCCGCCACCTCGCCCGGCTAGTTTTTTGTGTTTTTTAGTAGAGACGGGGTTTCACCGTGTTAGCCAGGATGGTCTCGATCTCCTGACCTAGTGATCCGCCTGTCTCGGCCTCCCAAAGTGCTGGGATTACAGGCTTGAGCCACCGCGCCCGGCCAACACTAAAGATTTCACATGAAAGGGCCATGATTGATTTAAGCAAGCAAGGGGTACGTGACAGGGTTTGCACGCACCGGTTGTCAGAGAGAAACAAAACAGGACCGGGAGTTTCACTATGTTCTTTTATACAATGCCTGGAATCTATGAATAATATTGGTTTCTAAGTTATGAGTTGATTTTTAACTACTGGGTTTAGGCCAGGCAGGCCCAAGCCTGGTTGTGGGCCTGGCACTGGGCTGCCTGTCTTTGGTTTTACTTCTTTGTTTTTTTCTTAAAACAGGTACTGAGTATAAAACAATATAAAACAATATGAGAGGGTCTCTCTCTTTCCTCAGTGTTGAGCCACTGCGCCCTGGGGCTACTTTTGAAACTTACACAGTATAAATCAACTATCATTCAGATCTGCCATCCCTTCCTTTCCCTATATTTTTCATCTTTAACCCTTTAAGCAATTCTTCGGTGAAGACAAATAATCACTGAATGTTGACTTAAAAAAAGGGTAGGTGATATGCATGGGTGGAAGACTTTCAACTAATAGTATTAGGAAAATGCTACAACTCTAGCAGGGAATAAGATCTAGAACATTCCGAAAGCAAAAAGATTGCTATAGAATGATTCCCATTATTTTAATGCCATGTAAGATGCTATTACAGAAACTGACAGTGCTCCAGTTCCAGCAATGCCAATAAAGGAAATAAAAATATTTCACCCCAAAATATATTTGTCATATTTTCAGATGGCTGTTCAGAGAGCCAGCAGAAGTAGCCTTGCAAAGTTGTCTTTTGTGGGGGAAACTTGTATTTGCAGAGAATCTGCTTGATGCAGCCTGGCTTTCCCTTGTCTGGATCTTGGGAAGATTAACTCAGTCTGACACTTTAAAGGTCTGAAACATGCTGGGACATGGTGGCTCATACCAGCACTTTTGGAGGCCAGATCACCTGAGGTCAGGAGTTTGAGGCCAGCCTGGCCAACATGGTGAAACCCCGTCTCTACTAAAAACGCAAAATTAGCTTGGCATGGTGGCGTGCGCCTGTAATCCCAGCTACTGGGGAGGCTGAGGCAAAAGAATCGCTTGAACCTGGGAGGCGGAGGCTGCAGTGAGCCAAGATCGCGCCATTGCAATCCTGCCTGGGCAATAAGAGCAAGACTCCATCTCAAACAACAAAAAAGGTCTAAAACATTCATCATCTATTCTTTTGAGGGTTGCCACCTGTGGAGCTTCATTTACATAACAAGACCACCTTTGCTAGCCAGGCTTCCTCATCTCCCGCTCCCGGAAACTGTTATGCCACTGATCGGAGCCCACTCTTTCTGTAACCTTAAGGTGGTATTTAAGCTTCTAAACCCTATCGTGTAAGGGTTTGGGGGGATAATCACTCTGTGGCTCTCCCCTTCATGCAAGCTAATATATTGGTATGCCTTTTCTCCAATTAATCTGCCTTTTCTCAGTTGATTTTTCAGAGTGAACCTTCAGAGGGCAAAGGAGAAGTTTCCCTTTGGCCCCTACAGGAACCTAAGACCCACAGAGTGATGGAAAAAGGAAAGGCTTTGGAGCCTGGCAGGTCCAAGTTTGAATCCCAGCTGTACTGCTTATTCACTGAACAACCTTGGGCAAGTCACAGTCATCCTACTTAAAAACAGGATAACGTTAACTTCACAAAGTTGTTTCAAGGATTAGCATTAATCTAGAAAATCAACTCATCAGGGACTGAAAAAATGGTGGCTATCAGTATCAATGATCACATCCCGTTCCAGTTATGGACATAACTTTAAGACTGCTGCTAAATCCCAGGGAATGTGTTCTGCAGGAGCAAGCGGTTTTGGCCTCAAGTCCATATATTTTTGCCTCATGTTTCCCATTGTGTTTTGCCATTTGAACACATTTTCAGCACGTCTAGTGATTCACCTATAAACGTCTTCTTTAGGTGTACCTCAGCCTGCATATACTGCGCATTCTGAAACTCACGAGAACAGTATCCTTGCTCCTCACATTGATTTTGGTCTTGTCTTCCACCTTTGAAAACGAGAGTTATGGTATAATACAATATTAAAGTTTTAAAGTACTAACTTTAGACACAGCACTGCTCTCTAGTGACTAGAATAATCCATTTTTTTTTCTTTTTTTTTTTTTTTGAGACTGAGTCTCACTCCATCACCCAGGATAAAGAGCAGTGGCACGATCTGGGATCAGTGCAACCTCCGCCTCCCAGTTCAAGTGATTCTCCTGCCTCAGCCTCTGAGTAGCTGGGATTATAGGCATGCACCACCACGCCCAGGTAATTTTTTTGTATTCTTAGTAGAGATGGGGTTTCATCACGATGGCCAGGATGGTCTCAATCTCTTGACCTTGACCTCGTGATCCGCCCGTCTCAGCCTCCCAAAGTGCTGAGATTACAGGCGTGAACCACCACGCCTGGCCTAGAATAATTATTTCTAGTCATCTGTTCAGCTGCTCTGTGGGTAAAAATTAAAAATTCTGTCATAGATTGTTTTGAATGTATTGGCTGACATAAGATACATGGAAATCATAACTACAATGAGATACCACCTCATGCCCAATAGTAATTTGAAGAACAATTTAACAATTCTTTATATTAAAGTTACACGATCCAGTAATTCCACTTGTGGAATTTAAAACCTGTGCACATAAAAACCTCTTCTATAATGTTCCTATTAAACAGTGAAAAAGCAAAAATAATCCAAATATCAACTGATGGATGGGTAAATACAATGGAATATTATTCAGCCATAAAATAAAATGTACTGATACATGCTGTAAAATGGATGAACCCTGAAAACATGCTATATCGAAGAAGCCAGTTCCAAAGGACCATATATTGTATGAACTTATATGAAATGTCCAGAACAGGGAAATCCATAGACACAGAAAGTAGACTGGTGACTCCCTAGGACTGGAGGAGATAAATGGATTGACTGCTAATGGGGGTTTCTTTTGGGGGATGAAAATTGCTAAAAAAAATTGATTTGGTGATGGTTGTACAACTGTGTGGATATTCTGAAAACCACTGAAATGTACACTTTAAAAAGGTGAATTTTATGGTATGTGAATTACATCTCAATGTTATTAAAAAACGGAAACAAAAGTGTTGGCTGTGTTGGGATGGCCATTTAGTACTAACATGTTAGGTACATCTTCCCTTCAATATAACCCCCCTGGCCTCCAACCCCCAAAGTCTTAAGAATTTGGCCTCCATAGTCTTCTTAATATTTTTTTATTTCTTACAATTTTTTTTTTTTACTATAAGCATGTATTATTCATATAATGAGAGGTAGATCCAAATTTTCAAGGAATAATCTGAACTTTTAAAAGAGGAACTGTACTTAAGAACACTAACAGAGGTTGGTTGACACCCTCAAAGACTGGTCTGTTATGTTTAACTGTGGGCCAGTCAGCTTCAAACTCAGGAAAACCCCTCACCTCAGTTGCAGGGGAAATGGGCAACAGTAATTAGAAGCTACTGCTGAGAGGCTGGGCCCTGTGCTTAACGCCATCTATCATCTCCACCAACTATCCCATGTGGCATGTGTTACCACTATTTTATAGATCAGAGAGTTTACATACCTGAGACCAAGGATGCACATACGCCCCTCCCCTGAAACGCAAGTCTCACTGAAGGTAGACCCAAGATGCCACCTTGTGACTCAGATACTTAAGAACAGGGCCTAAAAATATTCATTGATAAAAGGTAGGTGTTCAAAGATGACCCAACTTCTATTTTCACCTTCAATAATTGTTACAGTTAAAATTCAGTGAGAAGCTGCTTCTACAAAGATATAGGTAGGGTTCTGTTATCCAAATGCAAATCTATCTAGGTTTGAATTCCTAAAAGTACAATCTCTCTTTTTTTTTTTTCTGAGGTGGAGTTTTGCTCTGTCACCCAGGATGAGTACAATGGTATGATTTTGGCTCACTGCAACCGTTCAAGCGATTCTCCTGCTTCAGCCTCCCAAGTAGCTGGGATTACAGGTGCCCGCCACCACACCCAGTTTGTTTTTGTATTTTTAGCACAGATGGGGTTTTACATGTTGGCCAGGCTGGTCTTGAACTCATGACCTCAAGTGATTCGCCTACCTCGGCCTCCCAAAATGCCGGGATTACAGGCGTGAGCCGCCATGCCTGATTTAAAAGTAGAGTCTTCAAATAACCTTCCCAATACTTTTTTTTTTGAGACAGGGTCTCACTGTCACCCAGACTACAGTGCAGTGGTACGATCTCAATCTCACCATAACCTCCAGCTCTCAGGCCCAAGCAATTCTCCCACCTCAGCCTCTCGAGCAGCTGGGTCTACAGGGCCAAGTCACCAAGCACAGATAGTTGTATTTTTTTTTTTTGGTAGTGATGGGGTTTTACCATGTTGGCCAGGCTGGTCTTGGACTCCTGACCTCAAGTGATCCACCTGCCGCAGCCTCCCAAAGTGCCAGGATTATAGGCATGAGCCACCGGGCCCAGCCCACTTCTTGAATTAAAAAGCAAAAAACAAAAAAGCCAGGCAGATAATGAAAATCCTGCATACACTCAAGTCTGCATGAAGCATAAGGCCAAACTGGAAAGTGGGCATTTGAACAACCCTCTACCTGCTCCCTTCCCCTAACTAAGATGGGCTTCTGGGCCTATCAACCATTCTTTGGTGAAAAGCAGCAATCCATTTCCCCAGAGGCTCTTTAACTACAGCATTGGTGTTTGAGGTTACATCTTTAAACACATATTTCAGGATTTCAGAGCTTCTGGAACCATAACTTTAACCCAGCCTTCCATAACAGTCTTTTTACTTTCTATTACAGAACATGACACTGCAATAATAGCAATGAACCGCTTCAGCTTTTTCACTTCTGCAGAAGCTAAAACAACTTCTCCAATATATAAAGGGGCTGGAAAGCTAATTTCCTGGGAAAGAAATACACAACCTGGCCCTGGCATTTTAGTTCCCAGGAGAGCTGAGATAAGTCCATTGATCAAAACTCCATGTACAATTGTATTTCCAAACTTGGTGTGTTTTGCAAAGTCTTCATTTAAATGCAAAGGATTGACATCCCCCGTTAATTCTGAGAAGGCAGCCACATCTGTCTGTGTGAAGGCCCTCCTAAGTTCAGCGCGGTCTCCAACTTTGATGTGCATATGCTGAAAGTGCTGCAGGGTCAGCACTGGCAGGTTCAGGCAGACTGTCCTCCGAAGCCCACCCCACCAAAAGCGATGGCTGGAAATTAGTAGGAACATCTTCAGCACCCACAAATTTCATCAAGAGCTATTTTAGCCTGCTTCAGTCTTCAAACATGCAGGCACCAAAAAAATAAATATGAGAGTGGAGGAATGTTTCCAAAATGGAAGACTATTCATTCAATCCAATACTAGTTCCCTACTATTACCAGATAATGCAAGGAGAAATGGAGAAACCTACAAGAGAAAGAAAAAGGTTAAAGCATCGGGAGAAACTCCACTGAAGCACAGGGCAATGGGGAAACATGCCCAGTTTTACAGGATTAACAAAACTGATGCAGGAGCATTTTACAGAGCATCCTGAGAGGAAGCCTTCAATGACAAGTAGTCACAGCTCAAAAAGAGCATACTAATATGTAACACACAAAGCATTAAGCGTTAAGTGAAAAATAAGCCTTAACCACAGGATTGCAAGTTTTATCCAAAAACATCTCCCACAGAATTTAAAATCTAAGTGCTCTGGCTCACATTTTTGGAAACAATCAAGTCCTTTATTTTCCCCTACTTAGATCATTTTAATCATATTACATTTATGCAAGCACAAAAATGAGTTGAGTGTATTAAGAAGCAGTCGACCCACCACTCAATCTTGTTTGCAATATGTGAGGGAATAGTCTTTACCTGACTCACCCGGAAAGCACATTTTTTGCCTTTATAGGATCCTAACAGGGTCAAAGAGCTCCACAATTTGACAAGACCACTGCAGAAATATCAAGAAAATACACACTGTGTCATAGGCAGAGAACAAAATGAACCTCAACTAAGGTTTCTAAAATATTCACTTCTGACTTTGCAACTGTAACCATCAATGGGAAACTACAGCTGTAACTAAATCCTAAGTTTTGCCCTCTCTAGAATACAAGTTTCTGGTGGATGAATGTTCATATTCATCCCAGTTTAAATTACCAAAAGCTGCTCAGAGTTCACAACAAAAAAATTATCATTCTCAGGACAGCATTTTTGCTCTATTTCTCCATTGGTCTCTCTCTGCCCTGTTATACTATAAATGTCCCACTCTCTGTCATACCTGCTACATATTCTCAAGATGGCCGACAAGGTCTTCTCTTCATAGGTTAGGATGTCCAAAGGTAAGGCGGCATCAACCTGAATGTGGAATAATGCTATTAGCAGGCTATTCTCACCATTATTCTTGAATGCTTATCAACTTTTGACAACCATTGAGTTTTCAGCTTTTCTCCTCCACAAAAGCAGTATTTTATTTAATGGTGCTGGCGCTTTAGTTGCCTACTTACTTACAGCTCCCTCTGCCTAGCATGTTCTGCCTACACCTCTGCATATGGCTGATGTCCCTCATCCTTTGAGTCTTCATTTAAATTGTTCCTTGACTGATCTTCAAGTTGAGACAAAGTCAGCTTGTTATGTTCTTTCTTGTACAGGACACCACACCTTCTCTTTTATAATTCCCTTTATTCTTGTCACTAATTGTCTAACATGTTTTCCTACTACAAGAACCAAGACATTAGTCCACGTGGCAGAGGCCATGTCTGTTTGTTCGCAGCTATATAAACCCCAGGAACGAAGTTTTCTACCTGACACACAGGTACACACAGACATATATATATATATATATATATATTTTTTTTTAAATTTTGTATTTAGAAAAATTATAGACTCACAAGAGATCACAAAGAAATGTACAGGGATTGGCCAGGCACAGTGGCTCATGCCTATAATCCCAGCACTTTGGGAGGCCAAGGGGGGGCGGATCAGCTGAGGTTGGGAGTTTGACACCAGCCTGATCAACACGGAGAAACCCCATTTTTACTAAAAATACAAAATTAGCCTGATGTGGTGGTGCATGCCTGTAATCCCAGCTACTTGGGAGGCTGAGGCAGGAGAATTGCTTGAACCTGGGAGGCGGAGGTTGTAGTGAGGCAAGATCGTGCCATTGCACTCCAGCCTGGGCAACAAGAGCAAAACTTCGTCTCAAAAATAAATTAATTTTTTAAAAATGTACAGGGAGGTTCCATGCACTCTTCATCCAGCCTCCTGCAATGTCAATGTCTTGTATAACTACATTACAGTAGTAAAACTAGAAAAGTGGTATTGGTACAATCCAGAGGTTATTCAGATTTTACCCACTGTATATCTACTCATATTTATACCTGTGTGTGGCTCTATGTAATTTTCCCTATGTAAAATCCCACAGATTTTACCAATTGTATGTCTACTCATATTTATACCTGTGTGTGGCTCTATGTAATTTTACCAAAAAAAAAAGACACTGCCAAACTATGTTCCAGAGTGGCTGCACTATTTTACATACTCACTATAGTGTATGAGTGATCCAGTTTCTTCACATTCTTGCTAGCATTTAAAGTTGTTATTTTTTATTTCAGTCATTCTGCTAGCTATACAGTGGTATCTCATTGTATCATTAATGTGCATTTCCCTAATGGCTAATGTTAAACATCTTTCCATGTGCTTCTTTGCCAACCATACATTCTCTTTAGTAAAATGTCTGTTAATGTTTTTGTTAATGTTTTGTTTTTTTTTTTTTTGAGACGGAGTCTTGCTCTGTGCGCCAGGCTGGAGTGCAGTGGCGCGATCTCTGCTCACTGCAAGCTCCGCCCCCCCGGGTTGACGCCATTCTCCTGCCTCAGCCTCCTGAGTAGCTGGGACTACAGGCGCCCGCCACCTCGCCCGGCTAATTTTCTTGTATTTTTAGTAGAGACGGGGTTTCACCGTGTTAGCCAGGATGGTCTCGATCTCCTGACCTCGCGATCCGCCCGCCTCGGCCTCCCAAAGTGCTGGGATTACAGGCTTGAGCCACCGTGCCCGGCCAATGTTTTGTTTTGTTAAAGTATCAAAAATGAGTTTTGATACTTCTTTATTATTATTATTTTCTTGAGACAAGAATCTCGCTCTGTCACCCTGGCTGGAGTGCAGTGGTGTGATCTTGGCTCACTGCAACCTCTGCCTCCCAGGTTCAAGTGATTCTCCTGCCTTAGTCTCCCGAGTAGCTGGGGTTACAGGCATGTGCCACCACACCTGGCTAGTTTTTATAGTTTTAGCATAGACGGGGTTTTGCCATGTTGGCCAGGATGGTCTCCAACTCCTGACCTCAGGCGATCAACCCACTTCAGCCTCCCAAAGTGCTGGGATTACAGGCATGAGTCACCACACCCGCGTGTTATTATTATTGAGACAGGGTCTTGTTCTGTTGCCCAGGCTGCATGCAGTGGTGCAATCATAGTTCACTACAGCCTCGAACTCCTGACCTCAAGAAATCTTCCTGCCTTGGTCTCCCCAAGTGTTGGGATTACGGGCATGAGCCACTGCATCAGGCCAAATGTCATTTATATATTCTAAACACTATAGTCCTTTGTTGGATACATGGTTTACAAATATTTTCCCCTAGTATGTAATTCATCTTTTCATCCTTTCCCATCCCCACCCCCAGCCATGGTGGTGTGATCACCACTCACTGCAACCTTGAGCTCTTCGGCTCAAGCAATCCTCCCACCCTAGTCTCTTGACTAGTTGGGACTATAGGTGCACACCACCACACCTGGCTCAATTTTTCAAATTTTTTTTGTAGAGACGGGGTTTCACCAGATACCCAGGCTGGTCTGGAGCTCCTGGGCTCAACTGATCCACCCACTTGGCCTCTGGAAGTGGTGGGATTATAGCTGTGAGCCACCGCGCCTGGCCTTTTCATCCTCTTAAAGAGTCTTTTGCAGAGGCTTTAAATTTTGATGAGGTACTTAGCATATTTTGATTTGACAGACTATATGAATCAGAAAATAATTTCCTGAGCATCCTCTGTCTTCTCTCACCTTTTTTTTTTTTTTTTTTTGTTGAGACGGAGTCTCACTCTGTCGCCCAGACTGGAGTGCAGTGGCCGGATCTCAGCTCACTGCAAGCTCCGCCTCCCAGGTTTACACTATTCTCCCGCCTCAGCCTCCCAAGTAGCTGGGACTACAGGCGCCCGCCACCACGCCCGGCTAGTTTTTTGTATTTTTTTTAGTAGAGATGGGGTTTCACCGTGTTAGCCAGGATGGTCTCGATCTCCTGACCTCGTGATCCGCCCGTCTCGGTCTCCCAAAGTGCTGGGATTACAGGCTTGAGCCACTGCACCCGGCCATTTTCTCAACTTCTAAAACTCTACTTCTCTACTTCTTTTCTCAAATCTGCTTAAAGTGTTGGTCTATGACAAAATAAGGAGTTGAATCAGAATGTAAACCAATAGTATCATTAATCACCGTGTTTAGTTCAGTTCATCTTTTTTTCATAAGGAGGTTTTTTTTTTATTGAGACAGAGTCTTGCTCTGTTGCCCAGGCTGGAATGCAGTGGCGTGATCTGGGCTCACTGCAACCTCCACCTCCCAGGTTCAAGCAATTCTCCTCCATCAGCCTTCCAAGTAGCTAGGACTACAGGTATGTGCCACCACGCCCAGCTAATTTTTGCATTTTTAGTAAAGACAGGGTTTCACTATGTTTTCCAGGCTAGTCTCAAACTCCTGACCTTACGTGATCCACTCGCCTCAGCCTCCCCAAGAGCTGGGATTACAGGAGTGAGCCACTGAGCCTGGCCCATAAGGAGACTTTCTCATTAAAAGTGGTAGTGCACTGGTTCTGCTGCAAATTCCTTATCTCTTCAAGATGGGCAAAGAGTTTGCAGGCTGCCAGTCTAGGCCACACCTTGAGTAGCACTGTACTACAACAAACATTTGTCTACTGTGTTCCTTGTAAAACAGAAGGCATATTAGAATAAACCCAACAAAATTCATCACCTCTGAAAGTTTACTTCTGCAATTTCAAACACAGTTTTAAAATAATCTCTAGGGGAATACAAAAATTAGCTGAGCACGGTGGCAGGCGCCTGTAGTCCCAGCTACTTGGCACGTTGAGGCAGGAGAATCAGTTGAATCCGGGCGGGCGGAGGTTGTGCCACTGCACTCCAGCCTGGGTGACAAAGCAAGACTCCATCTCAAAAAAATAAATAAATAAAGTAATCTCTAGGGGAACCCTCATACACTACTGGGAGGAATGTAACTGTACAACCACTATGGAGAACAGCATGGAGGTTTCCCAAAAAACTAAAAATAGGTCAGGTGCAGTGGCTCATGTTTATAATCCCAGAACTTTGGGAGGCCAAGGCAAGAGGACTGCTTGAGTCCAGGAGCCTGGGCAACGTAGTGAGACTTTGTCTCTACAAGTAAAAAAATTGGCTTGGTGGTACATATGCCTGTGGTCCCAGCTACTAGGGATTCTGGGGTGGGAGATCACTTGAGCTTGGGCAGCTGAGACTGTAGTGAGCCATGACCATGCCACTGCACTCCACCCTGGGCATCACAACAAGACTTCATCTCAGAAACAAAAACAAAAAACAAAATAGAATTCTAAAAATAGAATACCATTTAATCCAGCAAGTCTACTACTAAGCAGCAATCCAAGGGAAAGGAAATCAATTCAAAAAGACATGTGCAGCTGGGTGTAGTGGCTCATGTTGTAATCCCAGCACTTTGGGAGGCCAAGGCGGGAGGAAAAAAAAAAAAGACATATGCACTCTCGCATTTATTGCAGTACTATTCCCAATAGCCAAAATACAGAACTTAAGCGTCCATCAATGGATAAAAAAAAAAAAGTGGTATGTATTACAATGGAATATTACTCAGCCATAAAAAAAAAAAAAATGAAATTCTGTCATTTGTAGCACCATGAATAGAACTGGAGGCCATTTTGTTAAGTGAAGTAAGCCAGGCACAGAAAGACAACTGTTGCACGTTCTCACTCGTATCTGAGAGCTAAAAAGGCAGATCTTGCCAGGTGCAGTGGCTCACGCCTGTAATCCCAGCACTGGGGAGCCAGTGGATCACCTGAGGAGTCAGGAGTTGAGACCCACCTGGCCAACATGTCGAAACCCTGTCTCTAGAAAAAATATAAAAATTAGCTGGGCATGGTAGCGTATGCCTGTAATCTCAGCTACTGGGGGGAGGCTAAGGCAGGAAGATTCCTTGAACCTGGGAGGCAGAGGCTGTAGTGAGCCGAGAATGTGCCACTGCACTCCAGCCTGGGCAACAGGCAAACTCCTCAAAAAAAAAAAAAAAAAAAAAAAAAGGGTAGATTTCATGAGGATAGAAAGTAGATTGGTGATTACCAGAGGCTGGGAAGGGTAGCAGGGTAGAGACGATGAAGGAAGGGAAAAAAAGGAATACAAATGTGTTTATTACAATACATGAATAAAACATTTAAAAATACAGAGTTGTATAATTAAAAAAAATTTTTTTTTAATGTTTGAAAAGCATTCTTTCTGTATTTCTTTCTTTTTTTTGAGACAAAGAGTCTCGCTCTGTCGCCAGGCTGGAGTGCAGTGGGGCGATCTCAGCTAACTGCAACCTCTGCCTCCCAGGTTGAAGGAATTCTCCTGACTCAGCCTCCCAAGTAGCTGGGATTACAGGCATGCGCCACCACACCCGGCTTATTTTTGTATTTTTAGTAGAGATGGGGTTTCACCATGTTGGCCAGGATGGTCTCGACCTCTTGACCTCGTGATCAAATTGCTGGGATTACAGGCCTCCAAACTGCTGGGATTACAGGTGTGAGCCACTGCGCCCAGCCTCCTCCTGTATTTCTTACAAAGATCTTTGGAATGTTCAATCTACCAAGTGATTCCATACCTCCCCAAACAGGTCCTTCACGGCCGAAATAAGCAGCTGTTTGAACTGTGCAGCATTCAGTCCAACTCCACAATCTTGAAATTCTCTAAAAAAAATGAAAAAAAAAAAAGACATCATATTAAATTTCATTCTATTCAGATTGATGTTAGAAAAGTAATCTAAAATAGAACTTAGGAAACTAAACTTACAGGCAGACTTTCATGTAGTGGTACTTGGACGGGTTTTTGTAAACTACTCTTTCATATGTGGCAGCAGGAGCAGGCATCTTTTCCAGTGCTGATCACACCTACAGTAAGTCAAGAGGGCTAGAAATGACCAATGCACATGCTATTTTTCACAGTTTTGATGAGAATTTGGCCTATTTGGGTTTTTTTTGTTTGTTTGAAGGCAGGGTCTCACCCTGTCATCTAGGCTGAAGTGCAGTGGTGCAATCACAGTTCATTGTAGCCTCCACCTCAGGCTCTCCAGGCTCAGGTGATCCTCCTGCCTCAGCCTCCTGAGTAGCTGGGACTCTAGGCACATGCCACCACATCCAGCAAATTTTTTTGTATTTTTGTAGAGACAGGGTTTCACCATGTTGCCCAGGCTAGTTTCAAACTCCCGGGCTCAAGCAATTTGCCCACCTCAGCCTCCCAAAGTGCTGGTATTACAAATGTGACCATCAGGTCCGGCCTTCCTGTTGTTTTTGTTTTTTGTTTTGGAGGAGTCTCGCTTGGTCACCCAGGCTGGAGTGCAGTGGTGCAATCTTGGCTCACTGCAAACTCCGCCTCCCGGGTTCAAGCAATTCTCCTCCCTCAGCCTCCCCAGTAGCTGGGATTACAGGCATGTGCCACCATGCCTGGCTAACTTTTTTGTATTTTTAGTAGAGACGAGGTTTCACCATATTGGTCAGACTGGTCTTGAACTCCTAACCTTGTGATACACCCGCCTTGGCCTCCCAAAGTGCCGGGATTACAGGCGTGAGCCACCGTGCCCAGCCGCCTGTTTGGTTTTTAAAAGACTTCTGGGCACAGTAACTCATCTAATTCTGGTCAAACTAAGGTTACCAATACGAAGACAAAAGAAGTTTCTATATTCTGTATATGCCAAATTACTATACTCTTACTTAAAACATAGTAACATAATTTTGGCTAACAATTTTCCTTATGAGCACCCAGCTCTGTGCTAAACATTTCACATGCCTTAGCTTGTCTTCAAAATGCTCCTTAGGTAAGCAATATTATTATTCCCTTTTTTTTTTTTTTTTTTTTGAGACAGAGTCTTGCTCTGTAGCCCACGCTGGAGTGCAGTGGCCGGATCTCAGCTCACTGCAAGCTCCGCCTCCGGGGTTCACGCCATTCTCCGGCCTCAGCCTCCCGAGTAGCTGGGACTACAGGCGCCCGCCACCTCGCCCGGCTATTTTTTGTATTTCTTAGTAGAGACGGGGTTTCACCGTGTTAGCCAGGATGGTCTCGATCTCCTGACCTCGTGATCCGCCCATCTCGGCCTCCCAAAGTGCTGGGATTACAGGCTTGAGCCACCGCGCCCGGCCATTATTCCCATTTTTGAGAAGATGACACAGGTTTAGTAAACGTAGGTAACATCTGCCCAAGGGCACCCAGAGATTCCAACCACTCTGAGCTCGCTCAAGACCTCTTTATCCAAAGAAAAAGGCATAAAGGAGTAAAATCTTAAGATTTGAAGAGTAAACACGAAGATCCTCTTGTTTACTCTCCGTCAACACAGAACACAAAGAGAAGAATGAGGGGTGGTCGTTCTGCCATCTTCTCCCATCCTGGGTCTGCCTGCTCTCAATCTGAAAGCCAGGTCTATGCAAGACTGTCTGTGAACGACTGAGCTTAAACAGCACAGGGGTTGAGAAGAGGGATTCCTGGAATGGGCACTCGATGCAGCTTCTAAAAGGTCTGAACTTTCAAGAATGTAGAACATGCTCATCTCTCTGCAGACAGTTCCTTTCCTTGGCTCCCTGCCAACCTTGCTCTCCCCTGGACAGGTCCTATTCATCCTTCAACTTTCAGTTTAAATGTCACCTCTTCATGGAGGTCTTCTCTGACACCCTGCTCTAAATTAAGTCCCCATGTTATGCAATCTCTTAACATTGTCTATTTGTTTAATATACGGATCCCCCACTGCAAGGACCAGGAAACTGAGGCCCAATCAAGGAAAGAGACTTATCCAAGGTCACAGAGCTACAGACCAGCATTTCCAAAACCACTCTGAGTTAGACCCAATTTCAACCACTCCCAGATGGTGACCTCTGGAGAAAAGAAGTCAGGGTCAAGGAGCTACATCTACCAATCCATTCAACAAACATTAATACTTTGGGACCTGGCGTGGTACTCATGCCTGTAATCTCAACAGTTTGGGAGGCCAGGAGTATGAGACCAGCGTGGGAAACATAGTGAGACCCTGTCTCTTAAAAAAAAAAAAAAAAAATTTAATTAGCCAGGCATGGTAGTGTGTGCCTGTAGTTCCAGCTACTCCAGGGGCTGAGGTGGGAGGATAGTTTGAGTCTGGGAGGTTAAGGATACAGTGCACTGTGATTGTACCACTGCACTCCAGCCTGGGTGACAGAGCATCACCCTGTCTCCAAAACAAACAAAAAATACTGTAATACTATGACACAAAGTAGGTATTCAAATGAGGGAAGAGTGATAGTGGTAAGCCTATATATTCAAAAGAATCCTTGGTTTCAGGACAGCGGCAATACTTACCTGATGCTTCTTTCCCAGTCACCAGAGTCTCCCCTAACTACAAAGGCAGGGCAAACAAGAAACCTCATCTGTTTCTTTCATTGCTTGGCGCATAAATGTTTTTTAGTGTTACTGCCTTGATGGAGCTGGCTGCCTAAAGTAGGGGAGTGAAATTACGCCCAGGGCTTAGATGCCAGTAAAACGAAGACTTACACAACGTCCACGAGATGGACAGTGGTGACGGCTGCACAGCGTTGTGAATGTATTCAATGCCACTTACGATAAATTTTATGTCACGTATTTTCTGCAATTAAAAAAAAAACTTACAAATGACAGCACTGCCCTCTGCAGGCTGTTCTGAGATTAAAGGAGAGGATGACTGGGAAATTATTTTGTACAGACTGGTATTAAATATATTCACCAGGCTCTCCACAGATGTGGGCTCACGAAGTCACTGTCACTATCATCTTTAAAGTCTTGTTGTTTGTTTTGAGATAGTGTCTCACTCTGTCGCCCAGGCTGGAATGCTTCGGGCCGAAGCAATTCTTGTGCCTCAGCCTTCCGAGTAGCTGGGATTACAGGCGTACGTCATCACGCCCGGCTAACTTTTGCATTTTTAGTACAAATGGGGTTTTGCCATATTGGCCCAGGCTGGTCTCCAACTCCTGGCGTCAAGTGATCCGTAGACCTCGGCCCCCTCAAAGTACTGGGATTACAGGCATGAGCCACCGCGCCGGGGCTAAAGTCAGCCTTTTTTAGTGGCTGCACAGGGATGCTCCTAATCTGACCTATTAGTAATAAATCTTTGATTCCCCCTACTCCCCCGCTTCTCCAACTCTACGGTGGCCCGTGAGTCCATTAACATCTACTCAAACTACATCATTCCTCTGCTCAAAACCTTGCTATGGTTCCCGTTTTATCCAGAGTAAGGCCAAAGTCCTTAGAACAGCCTGCAAGGCTCTGCCTGGAGGTTCCGCAGGGCTGCCCTCCCAACACCTCTGACCTCTTGTCCTGCCATTCTCCCTCCGCTCAATCCCCGCCACCATACAGGCCTAGCCTAGTTCTTTCGCACGCGCCAGTCTCGCTCCCACCCCTGGGCCTCGGCTCTAGCTTTTCCCCATGCTGGGAAACCTCTTCCTCCAGGCAGCCACCGGGCTCACACCCTTGCCTCCTTCTTGGCTTAACTCAAATCTCAATCGGTTTGGCCCAGTGCCCTTCTCGGCTAACACCGCACCCCACCCCCATGCCCCGTCCCTGCTTTCTTTTTCGTAGCATTTGCCTTTTTCTATGACTATTATGTAACTCGTTTATCTTTATCTGTACTCGCCCCCCATCCCAACAGAAGGTCCACTCCAAGAATCCTGCTATCTTGTTCACTGCTGTTTCCCAAGGCCCTAAAACACTGTGTCGTGTACAGTGGACATGCAACGTCCAGTTTTTGGACTAAATCAATCACTTTTAAAAGCTCAATTTCCCTACTGTTGAGAACTTGGGTGGCTTTCAGTATTTTTCAACAACCACCATTTAGCGCTCACCTCGCGCCGGGCGCACGGAGCGCGCTCAGGACACGGTTCCCAAGTCTCGCCTGCGCCTCTGCGGCCGAGACCCTGCGCGGCGCCGTACGGAGGCACGCAGCGCCCCGGGCCGGAACGGACTAGCGGCCCAAGCCGCGCCGCCCGCCCCGCGCATGCGCCCGGGGCGCGGCCAACTAAGACGGCTCCCGAACCACCACCGCTCTTTGGAGAGCTTCCACCTACCCACTCTCCGTCGGACTAGCCTGACGCCTGCCCAGACTCCTATTCGCTGCAAGAACCCGCCAAGGCTTGGAGCTCCCTGGCAGCAGCCAGACGTGGGGCCGAGAAACTCCTGGTGTCTTTACGTTTGGCTTCTCCTCGTCCCGCCCCACGAAGCGTGACGCCCAGGCGGATATGACGTCACCGCGCAGCGTCTTCGTAAGGACCCAGGCGCGAATCCTGATCCGGAGCTGAGAGTGGCCAAGCTCAGCGCCCTCTGGTGTCCACTCCGGAAAAGCCGTATGTGCAGTTTGCTAAGGGTGCGGTTTATAAGGCGTATTTATTCCGCCTTGGACGGTGCTTCATAGTTATCCATTTCTTAATGCATTCATTCATTCAACAATTTTTTTTTTGTTTTTTTGTTTTTTTTTTTGAGACAGTTTCACTCTGTCGCCCAGGCTGGAGTGCATTGGCGCAATCTGGCTCACTGCAACCTCCACCTCTAGGACTCAAGCGATTCTTCCACCTCAGCCTCCTGAGTAGCTGGGACTACAGGTATGCTCCACCATGCCTGGCTAATTTTTGTATTTTTAGTAGAGACGGGGTTTCACCATGTTGGCCAGGCTGGTCTCAAACTCCTGGCCTCAAGTGATCTGCCCACCTTGGCCTCCCAAAGTGCTGGATTACAGACGTGAGCAACTGCGCCCGAGTCATTCTACACAATTTTTAAAATTATATTATAATTTATTTATTTATTGAGATGGAGTCTTGCTCTGTCGCCAGGCTGGAGTGCAGTGGCGCGATCTCGGCTCACTGCAACCTCCGCCTCCCTTCAAGTGATTCTTCTGCCTCAGCCTCCCAAGTAGCTGGGACTACAGGCATACACCACCATGCCCAGCTAATTTTTGTATTTTTAGTAGAGACGAGGTTTCACCACGTTAGCCAGGATGGTCTTGATCTCTTGGACCTCGTGATCCGCCCACCTCGGCCTCCCAAAGTGTTGGGATTACAGGCGTGAGCCACCAAGCCTGGCCTAATTTTTGTATTTTTAGTAGAGACAGGGTTTCGCCATGTTGGCCAAGCAGGTCTCAAACTCCTGACCTCAGGCAATCCACCCACCTTGCCTCGCAAAAGTGCTGGGATTACAGACGTCAGCCACCATGCCCAGCCTACAAATTTATATCTAGCATCTCCTCTCCTCAATATCTCCTATGTCAAGCACTCCCCAAAGATAGTACCCACTCTCAGTGTCCCTTGTGACTCCCAGCACATAGTATGTGTTCTATCTAGGCCGTCCTGAAAAGACCCACAAAGTAAAGACTTTGTGCTAGGCACTATGCAAAATATTTTACATATGTTGTCTCATGGAACCCTCACACAATCCTGAGATGGCTATTACTATGATCATCTCCATTTCAGAGGTAGAAACTGAGGCACAGGCCTGGCGCAGTGGCTCATGCCTGTAATTCCGGCACTTTGGGAGGCCGAGGCGGGCAGATCACTTGAGGCCAGGAGTTCAAGACCAGCCTGGCCAACATGGTGAGACCCCCATCTCTACTAAAAATACAAAAATTAGCCGGGCACAGTGGTGCACACCTGTAATCCCAGTTACTCAGAAGGTTGAAGCAGGAAAATGGCTTGAACCTGGGAGGCAGAGGTTGCGGTAAGCCGAGATCTCACCACTGCACTCCAGCCTGGCAACAGAAAAAGAAACTGAGGCACAGAGAGGCTAAGTTATTTGCTCAAGATCACAGTTATAAGCAGTGGCATGGGCTGTCTGATTCTAGCCAGTGCTCTACACACTGCACTGTATTACCACCAATTGAGGGGCTGCAGTGGAAAGGGAAGCTTTAGTGTAAGCCCCAGAAGGATGGAGCCTTGTCTGTGTTGCTCACCACTGCATCCCAGTTCCTGGTACCCAATGGTGACCCAACATCTATTTACTGAAGGCATTTGTTCATAAATGGATGGGCTGGTTTTGCTTGGGTTGGGGGGCAAAGGGTTGCCTTGCACAGGACAGTTGAGTCAGCGGGGATCTCCTTCCTCAATTCTTTTCTCAAAATCCCACTGTGTTGTTTCCAGCAGCTTCAGTCCTTGACCTTGGCCATGCTCTCCAGTTCTGTGGTTCCTACTTTCTTCTTCCTTCAGAGGAGACAGGGCTTGTTCCAGATGTGGGAAGAGGTGGAGAAAGCAAACACAGACCCCACAGAACCTGGCATTTTCTTTCTCAAAGCAGCTTGATTTCAGAAGCCGCCAGAACTTGCTTCAAATTCATCCTCTGCCACTTACCTACCTCCCTCATCTGTCACATGGAGAGATTATTAGCAGCTACCTCACAGAGTTGAGGGAAAAAGAGTTGATGGTATAAAGTGTCTGGCACCCCAGGAAACCCTCAGTAATATGAGAGCGTTCCTGTAAACCAGCTGCCTGGCAAACGTATCCTGCCAGGCAGCCCAGGAAAACCAGAGCAGTTCCTGCATTTTGAACTTCAAGGAACAATAGATAATTATCACCCTGCTGCAACAAATGCTGAAAATGCAGTGTCTTCCCAGTTGCCTGAATTCTCTCATGCTGTCTTATTAATTCAGAGTGGAGGATAAAAGAGACACCTTTGAATGATAAAGACAAAAACCTTTTGTTTTTTTGTGTGGTGACTCAGGCCTGTAATCCAGCACTTTAGGAGGCCGAGGCAAGCGGAACACCTGAGGTCAGGAGTTCAAGACCAGCCTGGCCAACGTGGCGAAACCCTGTCTCTATTAAAAATACAAAAATTAGCTGGGTGTGGTGGTGTGCACCCTACTCAGGAGGCTGAGGCAGAAGAATTGCTTGAGCCCAGGAGGCAGAGGTTGCAGTGAGCTGAGATCATGCCACTGCAATCCAGCTGAGATGACAGAGTGAGACTCTGTCTCAAAACAAAACAAAAAAACAAAACCAAAAAAACCTTTGTTTTTCAACTAAATTTTATATAAAAAAATTTTTTTTGGACAGTGTGTCACTGTCACCCAGACTGTAGTACAATAATGTGATAATGGGTCACTGCAGCCTCAACCTCCCAGGCTCAGCCAATCCTCCCACCCCAGCCTCCCAAGTAACTGAGACTACAAGTACATGCCACCATGCCCAGCTAATTTTTAATGTTTTTATAGAAACAGGGTCTCACCATGTCCTCAGGCTGGTCTTGATCTCCTAGACTCAAGCGATCCTTCTGTGTTGGCCTCCCCAAAATGCTGGGATTACAGGTGTGAGCCGCCTCGCCGTGACTAAATTTTATTTTTTGAATAGGTACTGTAGGCTTACAGCATACATTTCAAATGACATAAAGGGATAAATATTAAAAAGTGACTTCCACCTCTTCCCCTGTCAGCCTCTCCCCTCTCCAGGAGCAACCACTAGTATGAGTTTCTTAAGTGTCCCCTGAAAAATATGATAGGCTTTTCCCTCTTGACAACATATCTAAAATTGCTCCAGATCAAAACACACAAGGCTGCCTCAGTCTTTTTTTCTTTTTTTTTGGAGATAGGGTCTCACTCTGTGAAACTGACCTTCTCAGTCTTAAAATTTGAGAAAGTTACATTTGTCTTATCTGAGTTCCTTTCTCAGTAAACCAACCATGAGTCGTCCCAGATAGTATCAAGGAGCTGAAACTCACCAGATCACTGCATTTGAATGAGTCCAGACCCTTCATCCTTCACGATTGCCTGTCTCCCACGACCTGCTTTCTGTTGACTAACTCCCCTTCCTTATCCTTCCCTGATTCCTGTTTTCCTGCATGTAGTTATATTTCCGCTGTATAAACTCCTAATTTTAGTCAGTCAGGGAGATGGATTTGAGACTGATCTCCCATGTCCACAGCAGCAGCACCCAAGGAAAGCCTTCTTGCCTGGCAATATTCATTGTTTCAGTGATTAGCTTTCTCTTTGGTGAGCGGCAGGACCTAGACGCAACTGCTGGTGTTTTGGTAACAGATTCTGCTGAGTCTAGCCTCAACTGGATGCCATGGGGAGTCCTGGAGCATAAATGATACTAAGGAAGCTTCCAGGCTTTGAGGCAAGGGGGCCAAGCCTTCACATTCCTCCTGTCATTGGCCGCCACCTATAGGGTTGCCAGATTTAGCAAATAAAAATAGAGGATAGGCCAGGCACAGTGGCTCATGTCTGTAATCACCGTGCTTTTGGAGGCTGAGGCAGGAGGATTGCTTGAGCCCAGGAGTTCTTACCCGTTTGTGTGTGTGCAAATGCACAGAAATCCCAGTGGACTGACTGATAGGGGAAGGGTGGGGCTGTGCAGAGGGTGTAGGAGACTCATTTTTTAAGCAATCTTTTTGTTTGATTTTTTTTTTTTTTTTTTTGAGACAGAATTTCGTTCTCGTTGCCCAGGCTGGAGTGCAATGGTGCGATCTCGGCTCACTGCAACCTCCGCCTCCCAGGTTCAAGCAATTCTCCTGCTTCAGCCTCCCAAGTAACTGGGATTACAGGCATGCACCACTGCACCCGGCTAATTTGTTTGTTTTGTTTTGTTCTGGAGTCAGCAATGGCCCGATCTCTGCTCACTTCTACCTCCACCTCCTGGGTTCAAGTAATTCTCCCGCCTCAGCCTCCAGAGTAGCTGGGATTACATGCATGTGCCACCATGCGTAGCTGATTTTATATTTTTAGTAGAGACAGGGTTTCTCCATGTTGGTCAGGCTGGTCTTGAACTCCCAACCTCAGATGATCTATCTGCCTCAGCCTCCCAAAATTTTGGGATTACAGGCGTGAGCCACTGTGCCTGGCCTAATTTTGCATTTTCGGTAGAGACCGGGTTTCACCCAGACTGGAGTGCAATGGCCCGATCTCTGCTCACTTCTACCTCCACCTCCTGGGTTCAAGTAATTCTCCCGCCTCAGCCTCCAGAGTAGCTGGGATTACATGCATGTGCCACCATGCGTAGCTGATTTTATATTTTTAGTAGAGACAGGGTTTCTCCATGTTGGCCAGGCTGGTCTCAAACTCCTGACCTCAGGTGATCCACCTGCCTCAGCCTCCAAAGTGCTGGGATTAGGTGTGAGCCACTGCACCCGACTGTTTGATTTCTTTTAAAGTGACAGCATCATTTTGGTAACACTAATTATTAAATAAAAAATCAGGACCTGCTACTTACATAGTTAGGCACAAGAGGGAGCTGTGGGCCACAGCTCTCTGTTTTTTCTTTTTTTTTTTTCCTCTGCAAAAACAAGCAAAAATACAGAATGCCCAGTTAAATTTGAGTTTCAGATAAATAGAGTGGGACATCTTTATACTAAAAATGTATTTGTTGTTTATCTGAAATTAACATTTAACTGGGCAAACCGTATTTTATCTGGCAACACTTGGACGTGAGAGGAGAACAGGCATAGCCTTGCAGGCATCTCCAGTCATCTGAGGGTAGCTCAACACGGCAGCCAACCCAGAAGGTCGGGGTGGATGCGGGAGTCAGTAAAGGGGACCTGGGAAGGACATAAGTACACCCCTTTCGGGCAGGAACACTGGGGGCAGTGCACCAGACAATGGTAAAAGAAGACTAGAAGCCCTTTCCTAGACCATCAAAACCACCCCCATCACCCAGGGAACAGCGAGACAGCCTGGCCCTGCCCCAGCACCCACCCTTCCGCCAGCAGCTACTGGAGGACATCTTTTCTCCTTCAGTCATTCCCCTGCTTGTCTGCGGGTTATAGCTGGAGCCATGCTTTTTGACTTGGTCTCACCCAGCATTTCTGAACTATATTTAAATGATGGAGGAAACTTTCCTTGGAAGTGATCTTAGAAACCTCTCTCCTAAAAAATGGCTCCAGGGCCCCAGGAAGGGAGATTTTGGGAGAGGGGATAACCACTCATGTAATGAAGCAGCCTGTTTCTGGAGGGGCCTTAAATCCTTTCTTCAAATTCAGAGCTTCTCTCCTGGGGGTTCAAAGAGGTCCTTACAAAGAGATTTGCACCCGGCTTTCTCTGGAGCACTCTGCATCCCTGTTATAGGAACCTGGGGCTCTGTGGGTTTGGACCTAGAAGAGCTCCAGGGAAAATAGCAGGAGGAGGAGTGGGTAACAGTAATGTCTGGCATAACCCCATTTGTGTTATTTAAAAAAAAAATAATCCACAAAACCAACCAGTTTTACACTGCTTACCTGTATGTATGTGTGCAAATGCACAGGAACCCCAATGGACTGACTGATGGGGGAAGGGTGGGGCTATGTAGAGGGTGTAGGAGACTCTCCTTTTTTAAGCAATCTTTTTGTTTGATTTCTTTTAAAGCGACAGAGCATCATTTTGGTAACACTAATAATTATTAAATAAAAATCAGGACCTGCTACTTACATAGTTAGGCACAAGAGGGAGCTGTGGACCTATCTGTATGCTGCTTCTTCCACCTTGGAAGAAAAAAATGCTTCCTCAGCCCACCCCTAAGGCAGGAGAGCTGGACCTGGAAAGCAGGCTCCCATCCCTTATCTGCAATCCTAAAAAAAAAAAAGAGAATCTGGAAACCAAATATCTTCACCCAGCGCCAATGCTTAATCTGAACTAAGGTGAGGCTTACAGCTTTTTTCCCACTTACTGTGGCTAGACATACATTGCATTGCAGAAATACGAATGCATTTATTTGATCATGTGTGGTGGCCCCAGACCCTGCAGAGGGCATCACATGATACATGGAATGAATACACACTGTGATACCTTTCCAGGTTGGAACGCTTCTGAATTCGAATCACGTCTGGCCTGAGAGCTTTGGGGAGGGGCTGTCTTGGCAGCCACCTTTCCAGTTGTCCTTCAGGAAGTCACCTGCCCCCAACCCAGCCAGCTTTGGCCTTTGGTCATCGGAATTGTTACCCTCTTACTGCCCCTACAAACCCTTCCTTCTTCCACCCCCTGCTGCAGCTCCTGGTGTGGCCTCAGATGCCTGTTCATTGCCTTGAGGATTTAAAGACCAGAGATCCAGAAACCAATGAAGGGAAGGTTCCTCCAAGAGCCAAGAGAGAGGGACTGTCCTGTTGCTGAAAGGAGACCTGAGCAGTCACTTGTCCTCTTCCTCTGCCAGACTAGGCTGATGATGGTCACAAGACTCTCCTCTCACTGCCAGCACAGGCAACCCCAAGTCCACACCCTGGTTGGTACCAGCCCCAGGGAGCAAATACTGGGCCCCACAGCCCTGGGGCAGCTGGGGACACCAGAAGAGCCAGCCCCAGGACTGTCACTTGGCAGGTAATTTGAGGATATCTTCACTGCCCTATCTGTGACCAGCCCCGTCCCTCCAAAAAAACCCTCTACTTTTTTGTCTCCTTTCAGGAAATGGAGAAATTGTAAGAACAGCACCCAATTTGGGGTTGGGGAGGGAGAAAAGGCTGATGAGAAGGTCCAGTCTGTGGTTAAAGGGTGATGCTGGGCCGGGCGCGGTGGCTCAAGCCTGTAATCCCAGCACTTTGGGAGGCCGAGGTGGGCGGATCACGAGGTCAGGAGATGGAGACCATCCTGGCTAACATGGTGAAACCCCGTCTCTACTAAAAATACAAAAAATTAGCCGGGCGAGGTGGCAGGTGCTTGTAGTCCCAGCTACTCAGGAGGCTGAGGCAGGAGAATGGCGTGAACCCGGGAGGCGGAGCTTGCAGTGAGCCGAGATCACACCACTGCACTCCAGCCTGGGCGACAGAGCGAGACTCCGCTTCAAAGAAAAAAAAAAAAAAGGGTGACGCTGGAAGAGCTGAAAGGTGATAGCTCCTCCAAAGCAGAAGGCTGGGGCCTGCACGTGTTAAAATCTACAGCCACCATTTTAGAACAATGTTAGTTACCTAAGCAACCCACGATCCTAAGAACAATATCCAGGGCTTGGAAAGTAAATAAGGCGGCCTAAATGCAGCATTTATCTATAAATATTAGACCCCAAATTTGTTTGAAGGCAGGTATAGCCCCTGGCCAGTAAGCAATCCCTCTAACAGATGCCTGGGCAGACCCCTGCAGAGCCTCAGGGCTGGCTTCTGAAGTGGCAGCTAGGAGCAGCCACATATTTTTTTTCTTTTCTTTCTTTTTTTCTTTTCTTTTCTTGAGACAGAGTCTTGCTGTGCTGCCCAGGTTGGAGTGCAGTGGCGCAATCTTGACTCACTGCAACCTCCGCCTCCCGGGTTTAAGCAATTCTTGTGCCTCAGCCTCCCCAGTAGCTGGGACTACAGGTGTGCACCACCATGCCTGGCAAATTTTTTGTATTTTTAGTAAAGAAGGGGTTTTGCCATGTTGGCCAGGCTGGTCTTAAACTCCTAACCTCAGGTGATCTAGCTGCCTCAGCTTCCCAAAATTCTGGGATTACAGGCGTGAGCCACTGTGTCCGGCCAGGCCACATCTCTTGACTGCTTTCCATGCCAGACCCCAGAGAGGCAACGAGACTGAGCCGAGACTTCTCCCAAAGCCGAATATTGTTGGGAACAAACAACACTCATTTCCACAGTATTGGGGGCGGGGAGAGGGTATCAGCAAGGTGAATGAGCCCTTCCGAAGTAGATGACACTCTAGTCCTGGTTATTAAAGAGGCTGGAGTGGAGAGGGCAAGCTGTCCCTGGGTATGTCCTTAGCAGAATGATGTCGGAATCCAGGTGAGTTCTGTTTCCTGTCCAGCAGGAGGCTGGGCAGTTGGAAGTCCTTAACTATGATAAATGAACAACTGGCTCACCTTCTTCAATGGGGGCTCAAGCCAGGAGGTGTGCCCCCAGCAATCTACAGCTAAGGCTGCCACACACTGGCCTGGTCCAGGTGAGCCAGTGGAGCCCCAGGCGGACTGGTAAGTTATGAGGGAGAGCTCCTGCCTGAACAGGTAAAAGCATTGTTTTTACACATTACCTTGAGTTATACACTGAGAGGCTTCCCTTTCCTCGTAAGCTATGTGACTTTGGGCAAGATTCTTCACTGCTCCATGCCTCGGTACCTCTGCTGTAAAACTGGCATGGTGTCATACGTACAGGGCTGCGTGAAAACACTTAGAATAGCCCCTGGCATATACTTACAAAGTTTAGTCCTCCAGCCTGGCCTGACATAGGTTCTGAGAATTTCCTCTGGGCAAAGCAACAAGGTTCCCCAGGACAGGGAATATTCACTGGGGCTCAAATGGAAGATACAGGCTTACACAGGCAGTCTCATCAGTTTGATGCATTTGTTACATCAATCACTCCTACTGTTACCTCTGTCCAGGACAAGGAGCCCAGACTGACTCCAAACTGAGTTCTCACCGTTGCTTGTCCCTCTTCAACACCTGACCAGAAGGGTCTGCCCACAGCAGCCCTGAAGGCCCCAACTCCAGGCAGTGGGATCGAGAGCCCAGCTGCAGCTGTGATTCCTGGGGCTTTCCATTGTTATTTCACAAGTTCCTGGCAGTCTTTCAGGGGGTGCTGTGGTGAATGAGTACTTTCTTCTTCCCGACTGTCATCAAAGGCACACACCATAGAGCACAGCGGGGTGTGGCATGGGGGACTCAGAGCAGAGGCAGGAATTCAGACACAAGAGTCTTTCTTCTGAGCGTGGCCAGAATTGCAGAACCAAGCAAGAACCTGAAAACCCACCTTATAGTTAAAAATGACTCCTTCATACCCTCTGCTCACAATTTGTAGTAAGTGCTTTCTGGTGACAGCAGAGGGGATGGAAGCTGTGTCCAGCTGCAGAAACTGCCTACTGTCCTTCTGGGCTGGGATGGATGGCACACACCCTGCCTGAATGACCCCATGGTGGGCACAGTTCAGGGACTGCTTTTGATGTCATCTTTAGCTGGTATTCATCCCAGAGCATAAGAATTCCTGTATCCACTATGGTTTCCCAGAGCATAAGAATTCCTGTATCCACTATGGTTTCTGACCTGAGGTGCTTATCCCAGGTCTGGGGTTTCTTCAGTGACCCTGAGGAAACCATCTCTCATCACCTAGGCCCACCAACACTGAACCCCTCTCCCACTATACTCAGAATTCTTGGTGAATATAGGAAATTGGAACAAATAAAATGTCTAATATCTACTTTCTTTTCTACTTCATTGATTTTTGGTTTTGTCTGTATTACTTCCCTTTATTTTTCTCTGGCTTTGATACTATTTCTTTTCTCATTTCTTGAGATAGAAGCTTAATTTATTGATTTTTCTTTCCTTTTTTCTTTCTTTTCTTTTTTTTCTTTTCTTTTCTTTTCTTTTATAAGAGATGAGGTCTTGCCATGCTGCCGAGGCTGGTCTCAAACTCCTGGGCTCAAGCAATCCTCCTGCCTTGGCCTTCCAAGGTGTTGGAACTACAGGTGTGAGCTACTCCACCTAGCGTCTTCCCTTCTAATATACGTTTTGAAGCCTATAAATTTCCCTCGGAGCAGTGCTTTAGCTGCATCCCAGCTTGATGTCATATTCTCATATCTTCTTCTTGTTTTTAAGCTCTAAGTTCCATTCTTCTCTGGTAAACTAAAATATTCAAACACAGTCCTGAATTCCAATTTAAACTATAAAGTTTATCTCACCTTATTCCCAGAATGACTTGGATGTAGATTTTCTGTAAAAAAAAAATTGGAAACAGGGAAGCTCCTGGGGAGTTTAGGGCTCCTAAATCCTATAGAAGAGAGTCAAAAAGAATAGTTTGATGACTCTTGCCTTTTGTTTTTGATATACATTTTCCAGTGAATGATTTTTTTTTTTTTTTTTTTGACATAGACTTTTGCGCTTGTTGCCCAGGCTGGAGTGCAATGGCACAATCTCGGCTCATGGCAACCTCTGCCTCCCGGGTTCAAGCGATTCTCCTGCCTCAGCCTCCAGAGTAGCTGGGAATACAGGCACCTGCCGTCGCGCCTAATTTTTTGTATTTTTTTTTTTTTTAGTAGAGATGGGGTTTCACTATGTTGACCAGGCTGGTCTCGAACTCCTGACCTCAGGTGATCCACCCGCCTCAGCCTCCCAAAGTGCTGGGATTACAGGCGTGAGCCACTGCACCCAGCCTTAAAAAACACATTTTAGGTCAGGCGCGGTGGCTCAAGCCTGTAATCCCAGCACTTTGGGAGGCCGAGATGGGTGGATCACGAGGTCAGGAGATCAAGACCATCCTGGCTAACATGGTGAAACCTCATCTCTACTAAAAAAAAATACAAAAAACTAGCCGGGCGAGGTGACGGGCGCCTGTGGTCCCAGCTACTCGGGAGGCTGAGGCAGGAGAATGGCGTGAACCCGGGAGGCGGAGCTTGCAGTGAGCCCAGATCGTGCCACTGCACTCCAGCCTGGGCAACAGAGCAAGACTCCATCTCAAAAAAAAAAAAAACACACACATTTTAAAGTTAACAGAAAATGTGCCAACATTGCACCTAATTAGGAGTTCAGAAACAGAAACCACCTGCATGTTGCTGATCTAGACTTATTAAATTTATTTCATGTCACTATGGTCACTTTTACAGCTGTTTAGACTTATTTTTAATCACATTACTCTTCACAGAATTCACAGAA
The DNA here is from genome assembly GCF_008728515.1 of Papio anubis. Taxonomy (NCBI): domain Eukaryota; kingdom Metazoa; phylum Chordata; class Mammalia; order Primates; family Cercopithecidae; genus Papio; species Papio anubis. Next base: position 81,996,603 of record NC_044977.1, read on the forward strand.
TTCATTAACAAACTAGTATGTTACATCCAAGGGTTCTTAGTAGCACACCGAAATAGAAAAAGAGGCCCACGAGTTGTTGCTTCTGTGTGGAACCTGAGTCTGATTACTTAGACAGATGTCTAGAACATTATTGCTTTATTAGGCCTATTTTTTAAAATAATAAATTATCCCTAGGAAACCCACCCTGCCAGGTGCTCATTCTGCGACTGCTGTGGGTTCACTCAGAACATACCTAACTCGTGGGTACTGAATGAACCACCCACCCACGTACCCTGCTGCTCCAGCGGCTGGAGCAATGCCCCTCCATGCATGTAAACATTTTCTACAGCTTGCCACTTTCCTCCCTGGTCTTGCAGCCAATGGGCTGCAGTCATACATGGGTCTCTATGTAAAATTTAAATTAGACCTAAACAACAGGGTTCGGCAAATGAGGACTAATGCTCCTATAAAAGCCACTGCCCATGCAAGGGAATACACCTGAAGCAACAAAAATATCTTGAGTCTCCAACTATAAGGAATGTCTCAAAGAAAATGTCCTTGACTTAATTACGGTCCAAGGTGGCTGCTTTGCATAAGCTTGTCAGTGACATGAACTTGAAGACTTCGTGGTAGATTTCATGGCTAGGGTTTCTTATTTTGTTCCATATGAGTTTCTATTTTGTGAAAAATATCTTGGAGGTTTTCGCGTGGTCCCCAAAGCTCTGGGGAACCGTGGATACCAGGGATAAGGAACTGGCTTCCTCAGGGTCACTGGCGCTCCGACCGCATTTGGGGCAGGATCCCTGAGAGTGGTGGCCGCGTCAGACTTGGGGGATGGGAGTGGGTGCTGTGTGCAGAATGCAGGCTGCAGTCAGGGCCTCAGTCCAGCTTCTTGTTGTTGTCTGTGTTGTGCACAGAAGCTAAAAAGTCGATTATGAGCTTGGCTGTCTTCCTGGGTCTCTCCATCACTACCGAGTGCCCACAGTTTTCCAGAAGCTCCACCTGGCAGTTGGCAATTGACTTGGCCAACATGTCTGCCCCAGACACATCCAGCACCTGCCAGGCAAGAAAGGGAGCTGGATGATACACAAAGATTCAGACACCCACATGTGCACTCCGTGGACAGAACTTCCACGAAGGTCTGACAGGGGTCAGTGGGGCAGGAGGATGTGAATTTTAGGACCAAGTCCCTTTGGTGTTGGGGCTTGTGGCTTTCTGAATGGAAGTAACCATGATGCCTCCTGTTTTATTCTGCAACTCTGTGTCAGGGGTTGGGCCGCTGTCAGCAATACTGAGGTAGAAAACACATTTTCCTTGCCCTTGAGGAGGTTATGGTACGATGGGGAAGCCAGAGAGCACAGGGGATGAGCAGGGTCGAGGGAAGACCTCATTCCTGAGTCCTGGCAGAGCAGAGAGGGGACAAGGGAGGAGCATTCATGGATGTGGAAACAGCACAGGGTGGGAGATCATGGTGAGTACAAGGGTCACCAAGGAGCATGGCGGCTGAGACACCAAGCACATGGGCAGTGGAGGTGGCATGGTGGGGAGAAGGGGCAGAAAGGAGGGCACTGCTCCTACAGCCACACAGACCATGGGGAGCCACGGGCTGTGTTAAGGTGAGTGACTTGATCAGGCTGGCCTTGTGGCTGGTTAGGGCAGCCCAAGCTATGGGAAGGATGCAAGAGGGGAAGGCTAATTATCACAAGCTGGGGGCATCTCTTTTTTTTTTTTTTTTTGAAATGGAGTTTCATTCTTTTGCCGAGGCTGGAGTGAAGTGGCGCGATCTCAGCTCACTGCAACCTCCACCTCCCAGGTTCAAGCGATTCTTCTGCCTTAGCCTCCCCAGTAGCTGGGATTATAGGCACCTAGCATCATGCCTGGCTAATTTTTATATTTTTAGTAGAGATGGGGTTTCGCCACGTTGGCCAGGCTGGTCTCGAACTCCTGACCTCAGGTGATCTACCTGCCTCAGCCTCCCAAAGTGCTAGGATTACAGGCGTGAGCCACAGCACCCAGCTGGGGTTATCTCTTTGAAGGTCCTCTGGGGATCCCCAGAGCTGTGTGTTTCCTGGCTCTAACGTCTGCGGATATGGGGAATGCTTTTCCAACATGAAAGCCAGAACTTTTCCAGGGCTGACCCTTTCCAAACAACTCATTTCCTCTCATTTTCCTCTGGGTCCCCGGCTACTATCCAATCCACCTCCATCTTTTTCCCCAACATCCTCCCTCGGAAGTGGATCCACATTCACTCTCCTTCTCTTTGTTGCCTTTACCTTCAATTCATCCCAGACAAGAGGGCCCCTCCTCCCCATCCTTAACAGCAAAAGCAAAAGCCCCAACAAACTCAAGCATCTTCTGTGTCTTTGCTCTATTCTCACCAACTCAAACTATTAAAACCAAGATTTTCTGCCCACTGGGGAGTTAAGGTAAGAGGATGCCTCAGTCAAGGAACAGAGCACTGCAAGGTGTCCCTGGACCAGGAAAAGGAACAGCTAATGGGGAGCTTAACAGCTAATTCCAGCCAAGGAAATGGAAACCTCTGCCATGTCACTCACTCACAGCTAAGGCTGCCATGGCAACCCACAGAGCAGGAATAACACCCAGCTACTGTGGAAACACCCAGAAGAAACGCAGATGTAGTCAACCAGTGAAAAAAGCATGAAAAAGTAGAAAGTCCCAACTGAGTGTCTTTTTTTTGTTTGTTTGTTTTGAGACAGGATCTCGCTCTGTTGCCCAGGCTGGAGTGCAGTGGCAGGATCATGGCTCACTGCAGCCTTGACCTCCCGGGCTCAAGTGATCCTCCCACCTCAGCACCCCCCAGGTAGCTGGGATGACAGGTATGCACCACCATGCCCAACCAAAACTGAGTGTCTATCCTGCAGAGAGATCAGAAACCACAACTCACAGGGAAAAATACCCATATGAGCTGCTGGCTTTGGCATTGTTTGCTGGTTAGCATTACAAATCCATTATTCCCCACGGCCACCCAGAGGTATGTGCAACTACTGAACAGCCCCTGATGAGATACACACATCTGTGGGAACCATATCAGCTATTTCCTAAATAGACTATTCATATAAATGGTCAAAATTTTTTCCTGGGCTGGGTGTGGTGGCTCACATCTATAATCTCAGCACTCTGGCAGGCCGAGGTGGGAAGATCTCTTGAACCCAGGAGTTCGAGACCAGCCTGGGCAACATAGTAAGACTTCATCTCTGTAAAAAAATTAAAAATTAGCTGGGTATGGTGGCGCATGCCTGTAGTACCAGCTCCTTGAGAGGCTGAGGTGGGAGCATTGCTTGAGCTCAGGAGGTTGAGGCTGCAGTGAGCTATGGTTGCACCACTGCATTCTAGCCTGGGTGACAGAGCAAGAACCAGTCTCAAAACAAACAAACAAACAAACCCTCACAAAAAACAAAAATCAAAACCTTTTCCTGCATCGCTTCACACCAGTGCTAAAACTAGGGTGAGGCAAGTGAGGCACTCGCCTAAGGCACAAAATTTGAGTGCCAAAAAACTCATAAATTCAGAGAAAAATATTTTGGTGTAGTATATTTAAAAAACATTAATGGGCCGGGCGCGGTGGCTCAAGCCTGTAATCCACTTTGGGAGGCCTAGACGGGCGGATCACGAGGTCAGGGAGATCGAGACCATCCTGGCTAATACAGGAAACCCGGCCTCTCTATTAAGAAATACAAAAAACTAGTCATGTAGGTGGAGCGGGCTTGTAGTCCCAGCTACTCGGGAGGCTGAGGCCGAGAATGGCGTGGAACCCGAGGCGGAGCTTGCAGTGAGCTGGGAGATCCGCCACTGCACTCCAGCCCGGCGATGAGCCAGACCTCGCCTCAAAAAAAAAAAAAAAAAAAAAACTTAATGGAAAAAGACACACGATGAAAAACATCAAAATTATAAATACAGATAAGATCTGACCCTGCGCTTTCATGACACCATCTCTCTCATCTCACCCTTGTCTTGGGCCTGTTATGCACTATAGGGGTAGGTAGATGATAAGCTGCTGGAGGGCAGGGATCCTGGCTGTCTTGGTCCCTACTGTATCCTCAGGGCCTAATACAGTGTTAGGCACATACTAGATGCTCAATAAATGCCTGTTAACTGGATTAAATGTGTAGTCAGTCAGGTGGTGGGTTTACCCCTTCACTAGTTGGTTTGTTGGCTCAATTTCTCGCTTGTTTGCACACTCACTGAGTACTCTGGGTCTCCTGCATACCAGGTATGGTGCTGGCAGGGAGAAGGGACATAAAGAATAATAGCCTGTCTGTCTCTAGATGGCCCTCCCGCTTTGGTGGACTGAACATAGAGGAGTGATGCTTGAACTGAAGCACGCAGAAACCCTCTCAGGAAGGGCTGCCATGTTTGGGTGTACAGGTTGTATACTGCCCAAATCCATCATTCACATAAATGACAATGCACATGGCTCCCCCTGCAGCTGTGCAGTATAGCAGCCAGCCTACAGGGATCCAAAGAAGAAGGAGGCTGAATTTGGCCTGGTAGGGGCAGGTGCTGTGACACCAAATGTTGATGACAGAGCAGGAAAAGAGCCAGTGAGCTTGGGAGGCAAAAGGCTGTGAAATAAAAGACTCGCTGAAGCCTCTGCTATTTGGCCTCTGTCCCAGGGACAGTCCACAAAACACATGAAGGATCTGATCGTATTTATAGCAAGCCCATAGAATGTCAGGCTCTTTTTCTGGAACAAAATGGACTTCTGAGTCTGGGAAAAAATTCGAGACCATGCATTGAGGCTACCAACAGAGGCAAAGGGCATGAGCAATCTAATCTAATACCAGCTAACCTAATCATTTTTTTTTTTTTGTAATTGGAAGATCACTTGCATATGTATTATTTCATTTGAGCCTCAAAATAACCCCAGTACTAGAAGAGAAACCCTCAATTTAGAGGGGCTGAGTTACTTGCTCAAGGTCATGGGCTGACCAAGGACAAAAACAGGGCTGGAACACAGACTTTCAGACTCCAAGGCCAGTGTCCTCGCTTCTGTGCTGTCTCCACAGGAAGATGGGTTACGGCCTCTTCCTGTTGGCTCCTGAGAGCCCCAAATCATCTTTGGGGATTTTAGAACAACAGAAAGCCTTCACTGTTCTGGCTCTGATTCCTGATCAAATGACTCTCTGCTGGCATAGCCCAGGGCACAAACAAAGCTTCTTTCAGTCCTTTGATGCTACAGAAGAGAGTACATGAGATCCCCTCCTCTCCACGTCCACAAACCCACACTGTGAAACCTTACCATGCCTGGCTCATCTAAGACACCATTACCTCTTACTCTGTGTACACGCCATGGGCACAGCCTGGCTGCTCCTCCCTACTCTCTCCTGCCTGGGCCATTCATGCACTTGTGGGTCTTTGTGGCCACAGCGTGACCTCCTGCCAGTTAAAAATTGATGCATTGGCTGGGCACAGTGGCTCAAGCCTGTAATCCCAGCACTTCGGGAGGCTGAGACGGGTGGATCACGAGGTCAGGAGATCGAGACCATCCTGGCTAACACGGTGAAACCCCGTCTCTACTAAAAAATACAAAAAAAACTAGCCGGGCGAGGTGGCAGGCGCCTGTAGTCCCAGCTACTCGGGAGGCTGAGGCAGGAGAATGGCGTGAACCCGGGAGGCGGAGCTTGCAGTGAGCTGAGATCCGGCCACTGCACTCCAGCCTGGGCGACAGAGCGAGACTCCATCTCAAAATAAAAATAAAAAAATAAAAATTGATGCATTTAGGTAAAAGGTATGCAGGTATACTCTGTATTTTATTTTTATTTTTTGAGATAGGATCCTGCCCTGTGGCCCAGGCTGGTGTGCAGTGAAGCAATCATGGCTCACTGCCACGTCCATATCCTGGACTCAAGTGACCCTCCTGCCTCACCTGAGACTACAGGTGCATACCACCATGCTTGGCTACTTTTTAAAAAATTTATTTTTTATAGAGATGGGATCTCACTATGTTGCCCAGGTTGGTCTCGAACTCCTGGGCTCAAGTGATCCTCGTGCCTTAGCCTCCCAAAGTGCTGGCATTATAGGTGTAAGCCACCATGCCTGGCCTTTTTTCAAATTTTCTATAAGTTTGAAGTTATTTCAAAATAAAATATTTTTTTAAAATAGAAGGAATAAATCTGTTTGGGCTGACATGAAATGATTTCCCAGATACGTACTTCTTTTATATATATATATGTGAATATCATATATATGTACACACACATATATGATCTTATATGCGTAATTATATATATCTAAGCTTTCAAACATGCATCTTAGATGCCAGTGTATCTAGTATATTTGAAAGCTTAGATATGTATAGGTATGCATATATATACACTATATGTGTGCTTAGAATAGGAGTAGGCAAACAATGGCTCGCTGCCTGTTTTTATAAATAAAGGTTCACTAGAATACAGCCATGCCACTTGTTTACATATTGCCCATGGCTGCTTTTATGCTACAAGGTCAGAGTTACTCACCCAGGCTAGAGTGCAGTGGCGTGATCTCGGCTCACTGCAAGCTCCACCTCCTGGGTTCACGCCATTCTCCTGCCTTAGCCTCCTGAGTAGCTGGGATTACAGGTGCCCGCCACCAAGCCCAGCTGATTTTTTTGTATTTTTTTAGTAGAGATGCAGTTTCACTATGTTAGCCAGGATGGTCTCGATCTCCTGACCTTGTGATCCACCCGCCTCAGCCTCCCAAAGTACTGGGATTACAGGCATGAGCCACCACGCCCGGCCTGAAGATTTTTTATACCATGTGACTACATGGCTTTGATAAAAATGCTTTTTAAAAATGATTTAAAATTGCCTTTCCTTTTACCAAACCAAATGTTGTTTCTCTCAACTCCCAGAACCCTGCCCACTGTCAACACCGGCACCCAACACAGGTGCCTTCCCCCTTTCTTGACAGCAGCGATCAGCTCACTCCATAAATAATCACTTGTTCTTCCTCAAGGTCGTTTTTCCTCAGAGGCCCTGGTGACCAGCACAGACCACCGCGGGGATGTGTTACATACCTGGTCTTGTTTCCCCCAGATGATCTGCGTCGGAACCTTAATCTTGTCCATGTTCTGATGGAGGGAGTATCTGGACTTCTCACTGACGATTTCCAAAAACACTTGTCAGAAAAGGAAAACAAAGTTAGCATGTGCTGGACTGTGCCTGTGGCATCACCGCGGAATCAAGGGATAGTCACTAGGTCCAGGCCACCACTTCCTCTCTTCAGGGGCCCAAGGAGACATTCAAAGTGTCAGAGATTTAAGAAATAAAAGCCATCCATCCACAGAGCTTCACCTGTAACAAGCTCCAAGCTGAAAGTAGGGCTACTTACGCTTTCGGTAGAAGTTGTTATGAGGGATGCGGACATCGACAAGGCCTTGCAGGATCTAAGGATAAATAACCCAAAGTTAGAGAGCAAGGGAAGACTCATTTCCTCAGGCATCTCACAGCTCTGCGACAATAAATGGGAATGAGGTCCAGCAATTTTTCGCACTGTCAAGGTCTTTAGAGCCTGGTCCTCTGAATTCCCATGATGCAGCATACAGTCTAATGGGGAGTTAGGCTTCCAAGAAGCTTTTCTTTTTTAATTATTATTATAAAGGAACTTGGGTAATATAGTGAAGCCGGAGGTGCCCTACAGCATGTTAAAGACACCTGAGATGACCTGACAGCAACTTTAGCTTGAGAGATTCTCTGCTTCACTTAAGATGTAATCAGGACGGGCCGGGCATGGTGGCTCATGCCTGTAATCCCAGCACTTCGGGAGGCCAAGGCAGGCAAATCACTTGAGGCCAGGAGTTTGAGACCAGCCTGGCCAACATGGTGAAACCCCCATCTCTACTAAAAAGATAAAAACTAGCCAGATGTGGTGGTGCATGTCTATAATCCCATCTACTCGGGAGGCTGAGGCAGGAGAATCACTTGAACCCGGGAGGTGGAGGTTGCAGTGAGCTGAGATTGTGCCACTGTACTCCAGCCTGGGTGACAGAGCAAGACTCCATCTCAAAAAAAAAAAAAAAAAAAAAAAGACATAATAAGGATGACCACAATATCAAGTAATGAGCTAGTAATATCCAAATGCAGAATGAGTTCCATTAAAAAAAATTAAACCACTGGGAATGATAGGTCTATTAAACAACGAAGAAATAAACTACTGAGAAGATTCTGGGGAGGGTTCCACAGTCCCACTGGGGAGGGTTCAACAGTCCTTTGTTTATCATTTGACACTGTCTTTGCCTTCCCTGCTGAGGGCTGGTGAGGGCTGCAGCCAATGTGGACAGGCCACATATCCTGGACCTGGGCTACTGACCCAAAAAGGTAGTGGTGGCTGGAAGGAATGCAGTCCTTCTCTTCCTCCTGCCTCAGGACTTCTGAGGTAGAGTACAGGGTTCACCTTAGTGGCTGTACTCCTCTACTCCTCTCCTCTACCTGCAAACAGGTCTGAACTCTTTTTTTTTTTGAGACGGAGTCTTGCTTTGTCACCCAGGCTGGAGTGCAGTGGCCGGATCTCAGCTCACTGCAAGCTCCGCCTCCCGGGTTTACGCCATTCTCCTGCCTCAGCCTCCCGAGCAGCTGGGACTACAGGCGCCCGCCACCTCGCCCGGCTAGTTTTTTGTATTTTTTAGTAGAGACGGGGTTTCACCGTGTTAGCCAGGATGGTCTCGATCTCCTGACCTTGTGATCCGCCCACCTCGGCCTCCCAAAGTGCTGGGATTACAGGCGTGAGCCACCGCGCCCGGCCCGGGTCTGAACTCTTTAAATGCACTCTCTCAGGAGTCCTGTGCACTGACTGAAAGTGGGGAAGACCCAGCCATGGCTGCTATGGACTAAACCAACCCTCTGGAGCATCACTAGACTCTAACTCATTCAGCCTGGACATGAGGACAATGACAATTTATTGAATAACAACATTGTGCTCAGCATCAGACATTTTCTTTGTTCAGCTATCCATCCTGTACCCACATATCTATTCATCTTGTATTCATCCATCTTCCACCTTTGCTCAATCCAGCCATCCATCCTGAACCACATATGCATTTGTCTACCTATCTATCCTGCATTCACCAATCCATCCAACCTTCATCTCTGCATTAACCAGATACCCTCCCATCCATCCATCTAACCATTCAGCCATCTATCCATCCTGCAGACCTAAATCATGTGTGCACTGGCACATGAATCAATTCGTATGCAAAAATCTATCCTGCATCTACCCACCCATCCATTTTCCATTCTTGCATCATCCAGGCATCCTCTCATCCATCAATCCATCCAGGCATCCTCTCATCCATCAATCCATCCAGGCATCCTCTCATCCATCAAGCCATCCAATCTATACCTAAGAGCTACTTCATGCAAGCACTGTGCTAAAGTCTGGGGATAGAACAGGCAATTAAGACAAAGTCCCTAGTGGAAGACACAGACATGCAACCACAACACAATATGACATGGTGGGCTGAGTGCACACGTGCTCCTTCTCTCCTAGGAAGGAAAGACTTTTGGAGCTGCCATTTATTTTTCTCTCGGTGTTTTCATATCCCTGACAACCCAAAACATGGAGTTTTCTAAAACACCATTTGGCCACTCTATTCTGGGAAGAGATCAGTGCTGGGAGAAAGGAATGCAACTTCATGGCTAAGAAGGGATTTCAGGGGTGGATCATGCCACAGCATCAGATTCTGGGTGTTTCCTGAGGGACAGGCTATATCTATTAACCGAGCCATGTTCACAACTTCCGAATGGGACCCATTCTCTCGAGTCTTAGGAGGACCCACCCACCCCCAGGCAGGGCCCAGCTCCTACAACAGACGGAGATAATTTGGGGTCACGAAGCCTCAGCCATGGACTCTCCTCTCTTGGTTCTTCATGCCATTTCCCTAGATGACCTCATTCAGGCCCCAAACCTTCAATATTAGCATCTGCTGATGGCTCCAGTGGTACAGCTTCAGGCCAGACTTCCCTCAGCTACACCTTGACCTCTGCACTTGCAGGCCTCACAAGCAACCTGAACTTAACACATGAAAAATGGAGCCCCTGGTATATTCCCCAAACCTGCCCTTGTCCCTCTTCAGAATATACTACCTCTATTTTTGGTTTTGGTTTTGTTTTTTTGAGACAGGGTCTCACTCTGTCGCCTAGGATGGAGTGCAGTGGCATGATCTTGGCTCCCTGCAGCCTCTGCCTCCTGGGCTCAGGTGATCCTCTCACCTCAGCCTCCCGTGTAGCTGGAACTATAGGCATGCGCCACCATGCTTGGCTAATTTTTTAAAACAATTTTTTTGTACAGATGGGGTTTTGCCGTGTTGCCCAGGCTGGTCTCGAACTCCTGCACTCATGCAATCCACCCACCTTGGCCTCCCAAAGTGCGAACCACCATGCCCAGCCAGGAAAAAACTACCTTTATCCATGCAGGACCTCAAGTGCTGGAAGTCACCTGTGACTCCTTCCCTTTCCCCAGCCCCCATTTCCAATTTGCCTGTACATCCTGTCCATTCTTTCTCAAATCTCTTGTTTCCATTGCTACCACCCTAGTCTACACCACCATCATCTCCAAGGCATGATAGTTCCCAGATGGGTTCCTCTGTTCCATTTGGGCTCTCCTACAATTCTTCAGTGGTCCTATTATACTTAGAAAAACCCCTGGCTCTTTTCCATAACCTATAAGGTCCTACAGGATCTAGTCCAGCATTTTTCAAAGTGGTTCTTGGGAGTCCAGGAGGTCAAACTACTTTCCTAATACTCAATGTTACTTGCCTCTTCACTTACATTCTTTCAAAAGTACACTGTTTTTCAGAGCCTATAAAATGTGGGATGATGTCCTGGTTCTTGGCTACTGGAATGAGTGCTTATACATTTATTGCATTTTAGAATCTTCTGAGTTTTCATTTATTTTCTTTTATTTGTATTTAAATAGAGATGGGGTCTTGCTATGTTGACCAGGCTAGTCTTGAACTCCTAGTCTCAAGCAAGCCTCTCATCTTGGCCTCCCAAAGTGCTGGAATTACAGGCATGAACCACCGCACCTGGCCTGAGTTTTAATTTCTAATATGGTAAATATTAATAATAAATATAACCCCTATAAATAAAAACTCTTTGGGTTCCCCAATAATTTTTAAGAGTATAAGGAAGATAGGTTCCATGATGGCCAAATAGGAATAGTTCTGGTCTGCAGCATCCAGTGTGATCGATGCAGAAGATGGGTAATTTCTGCATTTCCAACTGATGTACCTGGTTCATCTCACTAGGACTGGTTGGACAGTGGGTGCAGCCCATGGAGGGCGAGCCAAAGCAGGGCAGGACATCATCTCATCCGGGAAGCACAAGGGATCGGGGTATTTCCCTTTCCTAGCCAAGGGAAGCCATGACAGACTATACCTGGAAAAATGGGACATTTCCACCCAAATACTGCACTTTTCCCAAGGTCTTAGCAACTGGCAGACAAGGATATTCTCTCCTGTGCCTGGCTCGGCAGGTCCCAGGCCCACGGAGCCTTCCTCACTGCTAGCACAGTAGTCTGAGATCGAACTGCAAGGTGGCAGCCTGGCTGGGGGAGGGGCGTCCACCACTGCTGAGGCTTAAGTAGGTAAACAAAGCAGCCTGGAAACTCGAACTGGGCGAAGGCCACTGTAGCTCAGCAAGGCCAGCTGCCTCTAGACTCCACTTGTATGGGCAGGGCTTAGCTGAACAAAAGGCAGCAGACAACTTCTGCAGACTTAAATGTCCCTGTCTGACAGCTCTGAAGAGAGCAGTGGTTCTCCCAGCACGGCATTTGAGCTCCAAGAAGGGACAGACTGCTTCCTCAAGTGGGTCCCTGACCACCGTGTAGCCTACCTGGGAGACACCTCCCAGTAGGGGCCAACTGACACCTCATACAGCTGGGTGCCCCTCTGAGACGAAGCTTCCAGAGGAAGGATCAGACAGCAATATTTGCTGTTCTGCAGCCTCCACTGGTGATACCCATGCAAACAGGGTCTGGAGTGGACCTCCAGCAAACTCCAACAGACCTGCAGCTGAGGGACCTGACTGTTAGAAGGAAAACTAACAAACAGAAGGAATAGCATCAATATCAACAAAAAGGACATCTACACCAAAATCCCACCTGTAGGTCACCAACATCAAAGACCAAAGGTAGATACAACCACAAAGATGGGGAGAAACTAGAGCAGAAAAGCTGAAAGTTCTAAAAACCAGAGCACCTCTTATCCTCCAAAGGAACACAGCTCCTTGCCAGCAACGGAACAAAGCTGGATGGAGAATGATTTTGATGAGTTGACAAAAGTGGGCTTCAGAAGGTCAGTAATAACAAAGTTGTCCGAGCTAAAGGAGCATGTTTGAGTCCATCACAAGGAAGCTAAAAATCTTGAAAAAAGGTTAGACAAATGGCTAACTAGAATAAACAGTGTAAAGAAGACCTTAAATGACCTGATGGAGCCGAAAACCATGGCAAGAGAACTTCATGACGCACGCACAAGCTTCAATAGCCGATTTGATCAAGTGAAAGAAAGGGTATCCGTGATTGAAGATCAAATTAATAAAATAAAGTGAGAAGACAAGGTTAGAGAAAAAAAGAATAAAAAGAAACAAACAAAACCTCCAAGAAATATGGGACTATGTGAAAAGACTAAATCTATGTTTGATTGGTGTACCTGAAAGAGATGGGAAGAATGGGACCAAGTTGAAAAACGCTCTTAAGGATATAATCCAGGAGAACTTCCCCAACCTAGCAAGGCTGGCCAACATTCAAATTCAGGAAATACAGAGAACACTACAAAGATACTCCTCAAGAAGAGCAATCCCAAGACACATAATTGTCAGATTCACCAAGGTTGAAATGAAGGAAAAAATTGTTAGGGCAGCCAGAGAGAAAGGTCGGGTTACCCACAAAGGGAAGCCCATCAGACTAACAGCAGACCTCTTGGCAGAAAACCCCTACAAGCCAGGAAGAGAGTAAATAATATTCAACATTCTTAAAGAAAAGAATTTTAAACCCAGAATTTCATATCCAGCCAAACTAAGCTTCATAAGTGAAGGAGAAATAAAATCCTTTACAGACAAGCAAATGCTGAGAGATTTTGTCACCACCAGGCCTGCCTTACAAGAGCTCCTAAAGGAAGCACTAAACATGGAAAGGAACAATTGGTACCAGCCACTGCAAAAACATGCCAAATTGTAAAGATCATCGACACTATGAAGAAACTGCATCAATTAACGGGCAAAATAACCAGCTAATATCATAATGACAGGATCAAATTCACACATAACAATATTAACCTTAAATGTAAATGGGCTAAATGCCCCAATTAAAAGACACAGACTGGCAAATTGGACAAAGACACAGACTGGCAAATTGGACAAGACCCATCGGTGTGCTGTATTCAGGAGACCCATCTCACATGCAGAGACACACATAGGCTCAAAATAAAGGGATGGAGGAAGATCTACCAAACAAATGGAAAGCAAAAAAAAAAAAGCAGGGTTGCAATCCTAGTCTCTGATAAAACAGACTTTAAACCAAAAAAGATCAAAAGAGACAAAGAAGGCCATTACATAATGGTAAAGGGATCAATTAAACAAGAAGAGCTAACTATCCTAAATATATATGCACCCAATACAAGAGCATCCAGATTCATAAAGCAAGTTCTTAAGATTAGACCTACAAAGAGACTTAGACTCCCATACAATAATAATGGGAGACTTTAACACCCCACTGTCAATATTAGACAGATCAATGAGACAGAAGGTTAACAAGGATATCCAGGCCTTGAACTCACCTCTGCACCAAGCAGACCTAATAGACATCTACAGAACTCTCCACCCCAAATCAACAGAATATACATTCTTCTCAGCACCACATCACATTTATTCTAAAATTGACCACATAATTGGAAGTAAAGCACTCCTCAGCAAATGTAAAAGAACAGAAATCACAACAAACTGTCTCTCAGACCACAGTGCAATCAAATTAGAGCTTAGGATTAAGAAACTCACTCAAAACCACACAACTACATGGAAACTGAACAACCTGCTCCTGAATAACTACTGGGTAAATAACAAAATGAAGGCAGAAATAAATATGCTCTTTGAAACCAATGAGAACAAAGACATAACATACCAGAATCTCTGGGACACATTTAAAGCAGTGTGTAGAGGGAAATTTATAGCACTAAATGCCCACAAGAGAAAGCAAGAAAGATCTAAAATTGACACCCTAACATCACAATTAAAAGAACTAGAGAAGCAAGAGCAAACAAATTCAAAAGCTAGCAGAAGGCAAGAAATAACTAAGATCAGAGCAGAACTGAAGGAAATAGAGACACAAAAAACCCTTCAAAAAATCAATGAATCCAGGAGCTGGTTTTTTGAAAAGATCAACAAAATTGACAGACCGCTAGCAAGACTAATAAAGAAGAAAAGAAAGAAGAATCAAATAGACACAGTAAAAAATGATAAAGGGGATATCACCACCAATCCCACAGAAATACAAACTACCATCAGAGAATACTATAAACACCTCCACACAAATAAACTAGAGAATACAGAAGAAATGGATAAATTCCTGGACACATACACCCTCCCAAGACTAAATCAGGAAGAAGTTGAATCTCTGAATAGACCAATAACAGGCTCTGAAATTGAGGCAATAATTAATAGCCTACCAAGCAAAAAAAGTCCAGGACCAGATGGATTCACAGCCAAATTCTACCAGAGGTACAAAGAGGAGCTGTTACCATTCCTTCTGAAACTTTTCCAATCAATAGAAAAAGGGTGAATCTTCCCTAACTCATTTTATGAGGCCAGCATCATTCTGATGTCAAAGCCTGTCAGAGGCACAACAAAAAAAGATAGTTTTAGACCAATATTCCTGATGAATATCAATGTGAAAATCCTCAGTAAAATACTGGCAAACCAAATCCAGTAGCACATCAAAAAGCTTATCTGCCACGATCAAGTTGGCTTCATTCCTGGGATGCAAGGCTGGTTCAACATACGCAAATCAATAAATGTAATCCATCACATAAACAGAACCAATGACAAAAACCACGATTATCACAATAGTTGCAGAAAACGCCTTTGACAAAATTCAACAGCCCTTAATGCTAAAAACTCTCAATAAACTAGGTATTGATGGAACATATCTCAAAATAATAAGAGCTATTTATGACAAACCCACAGCCAATATCATACTGAATGGGCAAAAACTGGAAGCATTCCCTTTGAAAACTGGCACAAGACAGGGATGCCCTCTCTCACCACTCCTATTCAACATAGTGTTGGAAGTTCTGACTAGGGCAATCAGGCAAGAGAAATAAATAAAGGGTATTCAGTTAGGAAAAGAGGGAGTCAAATTGTCCCTGTTTGCAGATTACATGATTGTATATTTAGAAAACCCCATCATCTCAGCCCCAAATCTCCTTAAGCTGATAAGCAACTTCAGCAAAGTCTCAGGATACAAAATCAGTGTGCAAAAATCACAAGCATTCTTTACATCAATAACAGACAAACAGAGAGTCAAATCATGAGTGAACTCCCATTCACAGTTGCTACAAAGAGAATAAAATACCTAGGAATCCAACTTGCAAGGGATGTGAAGGACCTTTTCAAGGAGAACTAGAAACCACTGCTCAATGAAATAAAAGAGGACACAAGCAAATGGAAGAACATTCCATGCTCATAGATAGGAAGAATCAATATTGTGAAAATGGCCATACTGCCCAAGGTGATTTATAGATTCAATGCCATCCCCATCAAGCTACCAATGACTTCCTTCACAAAATTGGAAAAAACTACTTTAAAGTTCATATGGAATCAAAAAAGAGCCTGCATTGCCAAGACAATCCTAAGCCAAAAGAACAAAGCTGGAAGCATCATGCTACCTGACTTCAAACTACACTACAAAGCTACAGTAACCAAAACATCATGGTACTGGTACAAAAACAAATATATAGACAAATGGAACAGAACAGAGGCCTCAGAAATAACACTACAGATCTACAACCATCTGATCTTTGACAAACCTGACAAAAACAAGAAATGAGGAAAGGATTCCCTATTTAACAAATGGTGCTGGGAAAACTGGCTAGCCATATGTAGAAAGCTGAAACTGGATCCTTTCCTTACACTTTATAGAAAAATTAATTCAAGATGGATTAAAGACTTAAATGTTAGACCTAAAACCATAAAAACCCTAGAAGAAAACCAAGGCAATACCATTTAGGACATAGGCATGGGCAAGGACTTCATGACTAAACCAAAAGCAATGGCAACAAAAGCCAAAATAGACAAATGGGATCTAATTCAACTAAAGAGCTTCTGCACAGCAAAAGAAACTGCCATCAGAGTGAACAGGCAACCTACAGAATGGGAGAAAATGTTTGCTATCTACCCATCTGACAAAGGGCTAATATCCAGAATCTACAAAGAACTTAAACAAATTTACGCCGGGCGCCGTGGCTCAAGCCTGTAATCCCAGCACTTTGGGAGGCCGAGACGGGCGGATCACGAGGTCAGGAGATCGAGACCATCCTGGCTGACACGGTGAAACCCCGTCTCTACTAAAAAATACGAAAACTTAGCCGGGCGAGGTGGCGGGCGCCTGTAGTCCCAGCTACTCGGGAGGCTGAGGCAGGAGAATGGCGTAAACCCGGGAGGTGGAGCTTGCAGTGAGCTGAGATCCAGCCACTGCACTCCAGCCTGGGTGACAGAGCGAGACTCCATCTCAAAAAAAAAAAAAGAACTTAAACAAATTTACAAGAAAAAAACAACCCCATCAAAAAGTGGGCAAAGGATATGAACAGACACTTCTTAAAAGAAGACATCTATGCAGCCAACAGACACATGAAAAAATGCTCATCATCACTGGTCATCAGAGAAATGCAAATCAAAACCACAATGAGATACCATCTCACACCAGTTAGAATGGCAATCATTAAAAGGTCAGGAAACAACAGAAGCTGGAGAGGATGTGGAGAAATAGGAATGCTT
The DNA here is from genome assembly GCF_008728515.1 of Papio anubis. NCBI lineage: Eukaryota > Metazoa > Chordata > Mammalia > Primates > Cercopithecidae > Papio > Papio anubis. The sequence continues at coordinate 82,013,564 of NC_044977.1, forward strand.
TTACACTGTTGGTGGGAGTGTAAATTAGTTCAACCATTGTGGAAGACAGCATAGCAATTCCTCAAGGATCTAGAATTAGAAATGCCATTTGACCCAGCAATCCCATTATTAGGTATATACCCAAAGAATTATAAATCATGCTACTATAAAGACACATGCACATATTATGTTTATTGCAGCACTATTCACAATAGCAAAGACTTGGAACCAACCCAAATGTCCATCAGTGATAGACTAGATTAAGAAAATGTGGTACATATATATCATGGAATACTATGTAGCCATAAAAAGGATGAGTTCATGTCCTTTGCAGGGACATGGATGAAGCTGGAAACCATTATTCTCAGCAAACTGTCACAAGGACAGAAAACCAAACACCATGTTCTCACTCATAGGTGGGAAGTGAACAATGAGAACACTTGGATACAGGGCAGGGAACATCACACAATGAGGCCTGTTGGGGGGTGGGGGGCTGGGGGAGGGATAGCATTAGGAGAAATACCTAATGTAAATTATGAGTTGATGGGTGCAGCACACCAACATGGCACATGCATACTTACATATCAAACCTGCATGCTGTGCACATGCACCCTAGAACTTAAAGTATATTTTTTAAAAAAAAAGAGTATAAGGGGTCCTAGCCAGGCACAGTGGCTCACACCTGTAATCCCAGCACTTTGGGAGGCCAAGGTGTACAGATCACGAGGTCAGGAGTTTGAGACCAGCCTGACCAACTTGGTGAAACCCCATCTCTACTAAAAATAAAAAAATTAGCCAGGCATGGTGGCGGGCACCTGTAATCCCAGCTACTCAAGAGGCTGAGGCAGAAGAATCACTTAAACCTGGGAGATGGAGGTTGCAGTTTGCCGAGATCATGCCACTGCACTCTAGCCTAGGCAACAGAGCAAGGCTCCAGTCAAAAAAAAAAAAAAAAAAAAGAGTATAAGGGGTCCTAAGATTTTTTTTTTTTTAATTGAGTATCTCTGATTTAGCCCCTGCCTCCCTTTCTAACTCCATCTTGACCATTCTCTTATTCTTGGAGCTCCAGCTACCCCAGCCTCCTTTGTCTTGAATATGCATGTTTTTCCACCTCTGCATATGCTGTCCCTCAAAGAGGCTTATCAAAGCCACCCCTGCCTCCCTGTATTCAATCACTACACCATCTTCATTTCCGCTATAAAACTCATGACCACTGGTAATTCATTGTTTACTTGTTATTGTCTGCCTCCCCGCACTGGACCGTGTCTGCCCAGGGACCTTCTTGTCTGTATTGACCACTGTGCCAGCACAGTGCCCGAAGTGTTGCAGGCACTGCAGAGACACTTGTTAAATATATACAGAAGAGGACAAGGAGTCAATGAGTAGGTGAAGGAGGGAATACGTGCAGGGAGCTGGTACTCGCCCCCGGGCCTCTGGGGAGGGTAGTTGTGTCGCTGCTGCAACCACGTTACCTGCTGGGGCACCTTGAAGCGGACATAGGAGCAGAGCTGAAGCATTTCACTCATCTCTTCTGGGGTAGACGGGATCAAGGGAATCTTCTCCACAGCGGCAGAGTCCTGCAGTTCTTTGAGCCGTTGTACGAATTGATTATCAGTTGAGTACTGCAGGCCTGTGGGATTCAAACCCAAATGGCTTGATGATACATCCACCTTCTTACCAACCCCCATTTTATATAGGGAACGTCCAACAGCAGCCCAGAGTTAATATATTTCAGGTTTATTTCATGAGTAGATTTCTTTTTTGTTGGTACTGCCATCCTTGCTCAAATCAAAACCACACTGAGAAACACACAAAAAAATCCTTCCACATATTTCAGGGACTGGTTACTCACACTGTGGTCCATGGACCAGGAGCATCAAAAGCCCACAAGAAATGCAGACGCTGCCCCTCCCTGGCCCTCTTGAACCAGAATTTGCATTCTCACAAGTTACCAGGGGATTCATATGTATGATAGAATTTAAGGAGGGTTAGCCTAGAAGACAACTTGCCTGATTACATTTGATTGTTGACAGGAAATGTGAGGAAATACATGACCGGAAGAAAACATAGGGCTGGCATGAATGACACTCCTTCCCTTGGCCTGGACCCACATGGTACTCTCTTATTTGGGGTCAATGACAAAACACAGGGGGACTGGGAGGCTTCCGAGCTGTCCCTTGCTTTAGGGCAGCAACCCTGCTGCCTTCTCCACAGTTGCTCTTCCTCTAGGAGAGCAAAATTGAGATTTCTCATTATCTCCCATCACCTTAGGGCATGACATGAGAGTCCACAGAAGCTGATGCTATGTATGCAAGAGGGCAAAACTAATTTTCACTTCCAGCATGGAACAAATTTCTAGGCATTTAGCTTAGCCAAATAATTAGTTTTATTTTTTAATTTTTTAATTTTTTTACTTTGTTCTGGAATACATGTGCAGAACATGCAGGTCTGTTACATAGGAATACTTGTGACATGGTGGTTTGCTGCACCTATCAACCTGTCATCTAGGTTTTAAGCCCCACATGCATTTGGCATTTGTCCTAACGCTCTCCCTTCCCGTGACCCCCACACTCTGACAGGCCCCGGTGTGTGATGTTCCCCTTTCTGTGTCCCTGTGTTCTCATTGTTCAACTCCCACTTGTGAGTAAGAACATGTGGTGTTTGGTTTTCTGTTCCTGTATTAGTCTGCTGAGAATGATGCTTCCAGCTTCATCCATGTCCTTGCAAAGGACATGAAATCATTCTTTTTTATGGCTACATAGTATTCCATGGTGTATATGTGCCACATTTTCTTTATCCAGTTTATCATTGATGGGCATTTGGGTTGGTTCCAAGTCTTTGCTATTGTAAATAGTGCTGCAATAAACATACGTGTGCATGTTAGACTTTTTTTTTTTAATTTTATATTTTTGTAGAGATGGGGGTCTCCCCTAGGCTGGTCTTGAACTCCTGGCCTCAAGCAATCCTCCCCTCTCAGCCTCCCAAAGTTTTGGGTTTACAGGTGTGAGCTTCTCGCCCAGCAAAATCTAGCAAAGAGCTAGATTTTACAAAGAAAGGCAGTAGCATCAGTAATATTGATTGTGATGCAGAAATCCACACTTTATAAATCTATGTCCAGCAAATCCTTTAAATCTAACATGAGTATGATGTATGGCTTTCATGACGCCATGAAGCAGATGACATTATCTTTTTCCTCTCTCTTCAAAACTAAACCTAGGTTAGATGTCACTTGGTATCCTGGACTGGATCCCAGAACAGAAAAAGGACATTAGTTGAAAAACTAAATGAAATCCAAATAAAGCCTGGAATTTAGTTACCAGTAATATACTAATGTTGGTTTCTTAGTTGTGACAAATTTACTGTGGTAATATGAGCTATTAATGGGGAAACTGAGTAAAGGTTATATGGGGCTGTCTATACTATCTCTGCAACTTTTCTGTAAATTTACAATTATTTCAACATTTTTAGAAAGTTTATTTTAAAACTCTTGGTAGAATATAATCTTGAATTTATTTCTACTTTTTAGTTTTCACATACAAACTTAATTTTCAATTTCCAATTGAAATTCGGATGTAAATTTTTTCTCTGAGCAAATGAACCTATACTTGAAAAAGTCAGTTAGATTTTACCTCCTGTAAGTGATTTAAAATCTAAAAACCTTGCATGGATGCTGTTCCTTCAATTCTCAAACTTATTATTATAAGATCAAATTATTTCAGATATGATACTTGAAAAAAAGAGAAGAGAAGACTCTTTAGTGTCTTCTCTTCAATTTCAACGTCCTTAACATATCAAAAATGATTAGCTTTCAGAGTGGCAGAAGGATTTTAAAGGTCAATTTAGTTAAGTTTCAGTAAAAGTCATTAAATGTTCAATTCATGGCTGGATTCTAGTTGAATCATACAGAGGAAGTAGAAGATATGAGTCATAAAAAGGAGGTAGTAAATATGCAAGGACTTCCAAACATTACAGCTTGGGTTCTGGAGTCAGGCAGCCTGGGCTCTGTTCCTATTGTGGTTCTGGCACTAATGTAATTTCTTTGTGCCTCAATGTTCCCATTTATAAAATAGGCATAATATCTTGACCTGGATGGTAACTGCATATGCAAAATGTCATTGAGATGTGCATTTAATTTGGACAATTTACTATGTATAAATAATACCCCAATAAAGCACCAAAGGGAGAGGGAGAGACAGGCTGGGTGCAGTGGCTCAGGCCTATTCCCAGCACTTTGGGAGGTGGAGGCAGGCAGATCACTTGAGGTCAGGAGTTCAAGTGATTCAGGCCAACAGGATCCTGGCCAACAGGATTCAAATTTGCCTGGCCAACATTGCAAAACCCCACCTCTGCTGAAAAGACAAAAAGTTAACTGGGCATGGTGGCACACGCCTGTAATCTCAGCTACTTGAGTGGCTGAGGCACAAGAATTGCTTGAACCTGGGAGGTCAAGGCTGCAGTGAGCCGTGATCGCGCCACTGCACTCCAGTCTGGGCAACAGACTCTGTCTCAAAAAAAAAAGAAGAGAGGAGAGAGAGGGAGAGAGGGAGATAGAGGAGAAAGAGAGAAAACATGATTTTTATCTATTATATATTATAAATACAAGTCTGAAGACTTACAGAAGAAAAATAAATTCAGAAATCCAACTTCAAATGGTAATATCTAAGAACATGTTACACTTCACATTGACATATGTACATGTAATAACAGAGGAACTAAAGTTTGATTTTTTAAAGATCTTATTATAATAAATAAACATCTCTCAATTTTTACCAAAAAAGGGGAGGGGCATAATTATAGTACCTTTACCTCTCAGGGCTACTGCAAGAATTAAATTCATATAAACAGCTTAGGTCGTAAGAGCCCAATAAATGTTGGATGTTAATAGTAACATTATATTTCAAAGTATGTGCTGCAAAGCACTATATACATTTTAATCAACCACCTCAAATTCCGTTTTTTTTTTTTTTAAAGGTTTACAGGCATGAGCCACTGTGCCTGGCCCCACCTCAAATTCTTGGTGTAACAAGGCTGGCTCTATATTTTCAAAATCAGTCTGGTTATGATTATGATTATATAACTATTGGTTGGTTAGAGTTATCAGTAAAACACTGCATATCTCTCAAGCATACATCAAAAAGATGATTCTAAAAAACAGTCATAGCAGACGCTAGCTACTTGTTTCCCCAGGGATTCATCCCAGTGGAGGGATGTTTCAGCCTCATAACTTACCAGCAGGACACACAAGACACAGGCTGGAGACATCCGATGGGTAGTAAGCAGCATACACCCCAGCCACCTGGCCACCCATGGAGGTGCCTACCAGGTGGAAAGGTTTTTTGTTCAGCTTCAGGCATTCTACAAACTAGGAAGGGAAATGAGAAAGCGGCTTGGTTATACAGCTGTAGACAATGGCAATGGTGATTACAGCATAGAAGACCCCTGGACTTCCTATGGACAACTGAAAATGACTACTGTTTAAAGAGAGTCTGAAACTCTACTGGATCCGTTATAAGATGAGCCCTGTGGCATGCATGGCATTCTCTTTATCTGGCACAAGAGATTGAGAGGTCATTTATAAATATAAAATCAACAGGGATTCTGCTAATTAATGGGTCAGCAAACTTTTCCTTCTTTTCTTTTTTTCTGAGATAGGGTCTCACTCTGTCACCCAGGTTGCAGTGCAGTGGTGTGATCATGGCTCAGTGCAGCCTTGACCTCTGGGGCTCAGGTGATCCTCCCATCTCAGTCTTTCGAGTAGCTAGAACTATAGGCATGCACCACCACATCTGGCTATTTTTTTTTGTAGAGATGAGGTTTCATCATATTGCCCAGGCTGATGAAGTTTTCTATAAAGGTCCAGAGAGTAAATATTTTCTGCTTTGAGAGCCATATGATCTGTTGCAACTATTCAACTCTGCTGTTGCAGACAAAAGCAGTCAAAGGCAATATGTATTAAATAAAAGAATGAATGTGGCTTTGTTCCAATAAAATTTAGTTTACAAGAATAGGTACAAGCTAAACATAGCTCATGGGCTGTAGCTTGAGGGCTCCTGCCCTAATTTAAAGATCTTCTCATCCATCTGACCATCCATTCATATAACTACCCATTCATTTGTCTATTCAACCATCCATCCATCCAACCATCCATCCATCTATCCATCCAATCATCCAATCAGCCATCCACCCAACTACCCACCATTCTAAAAAATATTTATTGGATATCTATTATGTACAGGAAACTATGATTAGATGCTGAAAACACAGCAAAGAGCTAAAAAGACAAGGTTCCTGACCTAATTTAAAAAACAGCTTAATGGAGGAGGCAGATATTAAATATCCTCATTTGGGGGAAAATACTTAAGGTCAACCTGAAACTTACAGGCTACCCCATTCTGAAATGGCTCTTAAACTCCTATGATCTTGAAAGCTTAGCCAGAGAAGGCTAGAGATAGATTCTAAAATAGGTGCTAGCAATAGATGCTAAAGTAGGTTACAATGTGAAGAACACCCTCCCCAGCTAGGCAGAGGGGCTATTACTGTTATCATATAGCTGGTAAGCAGAAAAAGAGATCCCTAGGAAGGGAACTGGTTTTAAGAAATTCTAAACCCCTTTGCAAAGAGTTAAGAAAATGCTCAAATTGTATTTAGTTACAAACAACTGCAATAGGCTTAGAGGTGAACAGTCTGTAATAAGCCCTGGCCCTCCACTGCCAACCGGAGATATCATCAGGTTGCCATTTGGCTTGCCATCACTTGTAGACAGAATGTACTAGAGACTGGTCATGAGGTAGCACGGGACTCCCTTCCCTGCTCTCCAGACTTGGACATGCAACGGCGGCTGAGACAGTCTGGGCAAACTTTGGTAGAGCCTCCTGCTTACCTGGTGTATCCTCTTGACTTGCCCATCTATGGACAGATCATCCAGGGAGGAGCGGGTGGTGCCCTCATGTCCTGGCATGTCCACGCAGACCAAGTGCAGGTTCTTTGGAAGGAACTGAGGACACACAGACCTGGAGAGTCAGCATGTGGTGTGCAAAACATGTCTCCCCATTTTCTTGGGAGGTTGCCCCATGTACAGTGACCCAGACAGTCATTCCTGGGGATGTATGGGTCTTGGCCACTCAGTGTTTTACCCCAGTAATGTGAATAAGCATTGCCAGTAGCCTCATCAGGAGCAGAGGCCCACAAAGACTAATATATAAATGGAAGCAAGCTCAGGAGATGCCTGTAAAAAGGGGACAAAGTCGGGGCAGTAGGCTTAAGTCTCTTGCTTTTTCTTCACACCAGTTGACACGTACTACCTCATCTTTCCCTCACCCCTTGCACACTTACTCCAGCCTGCAGCTGCTGACTTGGAAATGCAAGGGATGGTTCTGTTCTCTCATATCCTAGCCAGCTCCAGAGCCAACAGGAGCAATGTTTTCCCCAAGAACCACGTCTGATCACCCTGATTCTGGTTTGCTTGGTTTCTTTTTACTTTAAGGTCTAATTCTCGAAATTATTATTATCCTAAAACACCTTCTTCCATTTAGATATGTACCACTTTTAACCAGGAAACTGAGAAACATAAGGTACCAACAAACAAACATCCAGTTATAAGAAAGATGCTTATCTGAGGAGGGGACAGGAAGTTCATCAAGGCATGAAGATGACTGTCCTCACAGTGGAATTTGGAAATAACACAACTAACTAGAGGGTGTGTGTCTTTACCTCCTGGTGTAGATGATACTTGGGATCTCTCAGGTATGGTCTTGCTTGAGGTGGGAGCCAGGGATGCTTCCTGCCCAAGACTTCTGCCAGCCCCAACCTTCACACCTGATCACTCTTACCAAGGGCAGCAAGTTGCCACACCCAAGCAAACCAAGACAAAAAGTGAACTCGGACAACTCTTCCAGAGAGCTGCCAGATCAAAACTGCTTCTCTAAATGGCAAAGGAAAAGAAAAAAGCAGATGCAGAAGAGGGAGTGGGAAGGAAAGGAAAAGAAGGAGTGAAGGAAGAAGATGGAGGGGAAGGAAGAGAAGAAACTTGGGAGTACAAGAAAAGACTTTTAAAAGCCCAACTCTGAATTCACAGCAGTTCTGAGATGCAGCTGTGTCAGAAGCCTCCCCAAAGAAATATCCACGAGGTAAAAAGATTTCTAAGCCATAGGTTTTATATATCATATTCAACTCAATAATTTTTTTCTGACAAAAGAATGAGTAATATATTGCATTAGTTTGTTAGTTTGTTTTGAGATAGGGTCTCACTCCTGTCGCCCAGGCTGGAGTGCGGTATAGCACAATCTTAGTTCACTGCAGCCTTGACTTCCCAGGCTCAGATGATTCTCCCATCTCAGCCTCCAAAGTAGCTGGGACTACAGGTGCATGCCACCATGCCTGGCCAATTTTTTTTTTGTTGTTTGTATTTTTTGTAGAGACGGAGTCTCCCTGTGTTGCCCAGGCTGGTCTCAAACTCCTGGGCTCAAGTCATCTGCCCACCTTGGCCTCCCCAAAGTGCTTGGATTACAGGTGTGAGCCACTGTGCCAGACCACACTGCATTAGTTCTAATATGACTTGAACCACCACAGTTCTGAGTTCCCTTTGCTTTCTACCATTGTCGATGACATCATGTCCTAGTGGAAACTCTTTTCTTCTTTCCTTTTTTTTTGAGACAGAGTCTTATTCTGTTGCCCAGGCTAAATGCAGTGGTATGATCATGGCTCACTGAAGCCTTGACCCCCCAAGGCTCAAGCAATCTTCCCACCTCAGCCTCCTGAGTAGCCGGAACTACAGGCACGCACCACCACACCTGGCTAATTTTTCACTTTTTGTACAGACAGGGTTTCTTTATGTTGTCCAGGCTAGTTTTGAACTCCTGGACTAAAGCAATCCTCCTGCCTCAGCCTCCCAAAGTGTGGGATTACAGGCATGAGCCACTGCACCCAACTCCCTTTTCTTATGAGAGAGAAGAATTGAGAACTGCACCTTGACCACACTGAGCCACATATCCTTGTGGGCAGAGAATCCGTGGAGCATGAGGATGGAGGGTTTGTGCCCAGGCCTGCCCCGGAAGGAATAACAGAACTGATAGTCTTCATGGTGAACATAGCGGACTTGCATGCCCAATGTCCTCCGCCAGTACCTGGAGAGGGTGGGAAATAAAGATGAACCAAAATCAGTAAGCGCTAGATGAGTGGCTTCAAGATGGGCACAGATCCTTTCTATAAGTCTTACTTAGTGATAACACAAACACTTCTCCAGCCCTTGTCCTCCATTAGTCTCTAGAGTCCTCCTGAGCTTTACCCTCAAGGAATACGAAGCCAAACCATTCCAGAGAACACCTTAAATGAACTATTTTGCTATATATTTTACTAATCACTCTAGGAAGGGAAATGCGGTGTTTTCTTAAGAAGCATGCCACACATAATAACCTTTTGATAATATGTCTTTCTAGAGACTTTGAGAGTGATAACTTATTTCTTGAGAACCATCTGCACTGGTCCTCTGGCTTTGTTCCTCATAACATATGGCAGCTGGTTGAAAGCTCAGCTTCTGCTGGTTACATAAGACTTGGCAGTGCTGGACTTTGGCCCAAAATCGATTTCAATATGAAATTACCATCTAAACAAATTGAACTCTCTGCATGGTGAATCCCTTCAAGATGAGAGATAATTAATTTAATCAGAGATGCACTTTGTAAGATACTTCACACTAAAGAAGTAGCCAAGTCTTGCAAAAGCAAATAACCTAAACTGACTGGTCTTAACTCTTTGTGTAAAATAAGCAGAGAGGGAGAGAAGATATATATTCATATTTACTTTTATCTGCATACAAAAAATGGGGGAGCATACATAATGTTTTTTGTTTGCTTGTTTGGTCAGGTTTTGTGTTTGTTCGTTTGTTTTTCAGGATAGAGTCTCGCTCTGTCACCCAGCCTGGGGCAATCTCAGCTCACTGCAACCTCCACCTCCTGGGTTCAAGCAATTCTTGTGCCTCAGTCTGCTGAGTATCTACGGTTATAGGCGCACACCATCACGCCTGTCTAATTTATGTATTTTTAGTAGAGACAGGGTTTTGCCATATTGGCCAGGCCAGTCTCAAACTCCTGGCCTCAAGTGATCTGCCCGCCTTGGCCTCCCAAAGTGCTGGGGTTACAGGTGTCCAGCTGGTTAAACCGCACCTGGTTGGTTTCTTTTGAAACCTTTTTAATGACTGCATTGCCACTCAAAATGTAAAGAACATAATAGCATTGGCTAGCTTAAAAGCTCTTCTTACAACAAAGCAAGCATATTTCAAAATTCTAAATTATAACATGACGTTGTTCATCCATTCACATCCTTTCTCATTCACTTACTGATTTTGAATGTCCCCTCCAAAACTCACGTTTAAATTTAATTGCCATTGTGAGGTGAGACTGTTTAGAGGTAATTAGGCCCTGACAGTTTTGCCTTCATAAATAGATTAATGCCATTACTGAGGGAGTAGTTTCCTGGTAAAAGTGAGTCTGGGCCCCTCTTGCCTCTGGCTCACTCTTATAGTCTCTTGTCCTTCTACCTTCCACCATGGGATGACACAGCAGGAAGGCCCTTGCCAGATATTGGCACCATTCTCTTGGGCTTCCCAACCTCCAGAACCATAAGCCAAACAAATTTCTTTTCTTTATAAATTACCTAGTCTGTGGCATTCTGCTATAGCAACACAAAATGGAATAAGACACTAACTATATAATCTTATGAGGAAATGCTGCATTCCACTAAGAATATGGCAAAGATTAAATGATAAGGTAATCCATGTACAAAGTTTTGTTCAATGCCCAGCACATGGTAAGTATTCAGTACATGATAGTTATTAATATTATGTAAAGATGATTTTGTCCTTCCAAATACATCATTTGCCAAAAATTAAAAGGAAAAATTAGGGGAAATATTTGCAATGAATATGACAGCTACAGATTGATATCCTTAATAAATAAAAAGCTCACAAATTGATCTCAACCATGTTAAAATCCTAATTCAACACTAGGCAAAATAAATGAAAAGGTACCTTAGAGTAGAAAAGATATTAATGACTAACAAACATAAAAAACATGTTCAAGTTCACTAATAATTAAAAATATGAATAGTGCACCAACATGGATGGAACTGGAGATCATTATGTTAAGTGAAGTAAGCCAGGCACAGAAAGACAAACATCACATGTTCTCATGTATTTACGGGATCTAAAAATCAAAACAACGGAACTCATGGGCATAGAGAGTAGAAGGATGGTTACCAGAGGCTGAGATGAGTAGTTGGGGGTAAGGGGGATGGTTAATGGGTACAAAAAAAAAAATAGAAAGAATGAATAAGACCTATCGATAGCACAATACGGTGACTATAGCCAATAACTTATTTGTATATTTTTAAATAACTTAAAGAGTGTAACCGGATTGTTTGTAACTCAAAGGATAAACGCTTGAGGGGATGGATACCCCATTCTCCATGATGCGCTTATTTTACATGGCACACCTGTATCAAAACATCTTGTGTACCCCATATATACATACTATGTATCACCCCAATTTTTTAAATAAAAAATTAATAAAGAAAAAAATGAATACCCTTTATGAGCTTCTAAATTAGAAAAGTGGTGGGTTTTTTTTTTATTGAGATGGGGTCTTACTCTGTCATCCAGGCTGGAGTGCAGTGACTACAATCACGGTTCACTGCAGCCCTGTCCTCCTGTGTCCAAGTGATCCTCCCACTTCGGTCTCCTGAATAGCTGAAATTATAGGTGCATATACCATGCCTGGCTAATTTTTTAATTTTTAAATTTTTTTGGTAGAGACCAGGTCTCCCTGTGTTGCCTGGGCTGGTCTTGAACTCAAGTGATCCTGCCACTGAGCCACTGCAGCTGGCGTGCGTGCGCACACGCGCACGCACATGCATTTATATAACCAGTTACACAGTTCAACCTTTCTAGAAAGCAATTTGGCATAAAATATCAAGAATCTTGGAAACCCCATGCCCCTTGTCGACCCAGTAATTATAGTTCCAAGAATAATCTGTCTCAAGGAAGTAAGTAGCAACCTTGAAAAAGAATATTTTTAAAGATGTTCCAGCCATGTTATGTGTTGTTTAAACTACAAAAAAATCAGTACCAACCTTAGTGTCCATGAATAGGAAATATATTAAACTACCATATAGCTAGGTGATGTCATATTCTGCTATTATTTAAAATGGAGTTTTCAAAGAACATTCAATAACATGGAAAAATATTTATGACATGATGTCAAGTGAAAAAACAGGATGCAATTTTATTTTTAATACTGTTGATTCCAATTCTGTTAAAAAAAAAAACTATTAAGTATACACAGATGAAGTGGTGGGGGAGAGAGGTGGGAAGAACAAAAGAAGCATTGAAGAAAATTATTCCAGGGGTTATGGGTAATTTACATTTTCTCTGTGTTACCTTTTTATTTTTTAATTATTTATTATTTTTTATTTTTGGTACCGGGAGTGGGGCTCAAATGGGTTACGTTTTTATAATCATCAAATTCTCTATAACTCTCATACAAAGCACAGTGTGGATCACGGAAGAGCTCAAAGGACCTGGTGGAAAAGGTGAAACTTCAGCAGACTACTGGATACTTAACATACGTCAGCTGGAAGCTGGAGAAGGTGTGCCAGGAGGTAGAGACGGCAGAGGCAAGGGCCTGGGGGAGAGTGAAGTATGACTTGAACCAGAGTGAAGAGACAAAGGGTTGGAAGGCAGCCAGACTGCCAGACTCAGGAATTGAGGGCTTCTTCATTACCAGACGGAGCTCTTTGGTACTACTTGATATTTTTCATTTAATTGGTACATCCACTGGACAAGTTTACCTAGGCTCCACAAATAAGGAGTTGGAAAACTAATATTTTTTCTTTTCTTTTTTTTTTGAGACAGAGTTTCACTCTTGTTGCCCAGGTTGGACTGCAGTGGCGCGATCTTATCTCACTGCAACCTCCGCCTCCCGGGTTCACGTGATTCTCCTGCTTCAGCCACCTGAATAGCTGGGATTGCAGGCAAGCACCACCAGGCCCGGCTCATTTTTTTTTTTTTTTAATTTTTTTTTATTTTTTAAATGGAGTCTCACTCTGTCGCCCAGGCTGGAATGCAGTGGCACTATCTTGGCTCACTGCAACTTCCACCTTCTGCGTTCAAGTGATTCTCCCACTTCAGCTTCCCAAGTAGCTGGGACTACAGGCGCGTGCCACCACGCCTGGCTAATTTTTGTATTTGTAGTAGAGACAGGGTTTCACCATGTTGGCCAGGCTGGTCTCGAACTCCTGACCTTGTGATCTGCCCACCTCAGCCTTCCAAAGTGCTGGGATTATAGGAGTGTGCCTTTGCGCCCGGCCTCTAATTTTTGTATTTTTTTTAGTAGAGACAGGGTTTCTCTAGAAACTCTTTTAGTAGAGACATGTTGGCTAGGCTGGTCTCGAACTCCTGACCTCAGATGGTCTGCCTCTCTCAGCCTCCCAAAGTGCTGGGATCACAGGCATGAGCCACCATGCCCAGCCCAGAGAACTAATATTTTCAAATGATCCCCTCAACGAAAGAGTAGGAAGATGACTCTAAGATACTAGGCCAGCTGAAAAGTTCTGAAAGACCCATGGCCCAGATGGAATAAAACAACTTCTTTGGTTTAATGATAATAGATAATAGAGAATAGATTACCTCTAATTCACAAAAGCAGAACCTTACAGAACAGAAACAAAGAGAAGAATTAAGGTGGGATGAATGAATGTCTCAGGAGAAAGATCTTTTACAATCTCAATACACGCACCAAACTGCTCCTATTTCAGGGACAGAAGTCACTGAAGGTTCTATTGACCTAAATAGAAAAGCTCCGGGGTTCCTCTTTAATAAAGTCTCCTGGAGTCCAGAGTCCTCATCCTATAAGTCTCTCTCTAGTTAACAGGAACCTCTGAAGAAAATAACTTACAGATTTTTTTATACTGTGGTAAAATAGACATAACATAAACATTTACCATTTTAACAAGTGTACAATCAATGGCATTATACAACATTGCTAAACTACCACCACTGTTCATTTCTAGAACTTTTCATCATCCCAAATAGAAACTCTGTACCCATTAAACATTAACTCCTTATTTCCCCCAGTCCCCTGGCAACCTCTATTCTACTTTCTCTATGAGTTTGTCTATTCTGGGTAAAAGTGGAATCATACAGAATTTGTTCTTTTGTGTCTGGTTAGTTTCACTTAGCACAGCTGTTCTCAAGGTTCATCCATGTTGTATTAATAGCATGCCATCAGATTGTCATTCCCTTTTAAGGCTGAATAATATTCTATTGTGTATATACCACATTCTGTTTATCCATTTGTCTGTTGGACATTTAGGTTATTTCTATCTTTTGGCTATTGTAAAGAATGCTGCTATGGACATTGGTGCACACATTGAGACCCTGCTTGCAATTCTTTGGGATTTACACTCATAAGTGGAATTGCTGGATGATACGTTAAATGTATAACTTTCTGGGGAGCCAACAAATTTGTGCATAGTCACTATACTATTTTACATTCCCAACAGCAGTGCATAGGGGGTTCCAATCTCTCCACATCCTCACCAATGCTTCTTTTTCATTTTTTAAAGTTATGTATATCTTACCACAACAAAAAGAAAGAAACCAGGCCAGGCATAGTGGCTCACAACTGTAATCCCAGCACTTTGGGAGGCTGAGGCGGATGGATCGCCTGAGCCCAGGAGTTCAAGCCTGTCTCTATAAAAACCTGCAAAAATTAGCTGGCAAGGTTGCATGCACCTGTAGCCCCTGTTACTCTGGAAGTTGAGGTGGGAGGATCACTTGAGCCTGGGAGGCAGAGGTTGCAGTGAGCAGCCTAGGTTGGTCTCAAACTCCTGGGCTCAAGCAATTGGCCACCTCTGCCTCCCAAAGTGCTGAAATTACAGGCATAAGCTGCAGCACCCAGCTCCAAATTCACTAATTAATTCCAACAAATTATTTATAGATTTTTTTGGACTTTCAGTGTACACAATTGTGTCATCTGCAAACAATGAACAATGTCAGCTTTATTTCTTCTTTTCCAATTCTTATCCCCTTTTCTTTCTTTTCTTCTTTTTTTTTTTTCTGAGACGGAGTCTCATTCTGTCACCCAGGCTGGAGTGCAGTGGCACGATCTCAGCTCACTGCAAGCTCCGCCTCCCGGGTTCACGCCATTCTCCTGCCTCAGCCTCCCGAGTAGCTGGGACTACAGGTGCCTGCCACCACACCCAGCTAATTTTGTTTTGTATTTTTTAGTAGAGACGGGGTTTCACAGTGTTAGCCAGGATGGTCTCGATCTCCTGACCTCGTGATCCACCCGCCTTGGCCTCCCAAAGTGCTGGGATTACAGGTGTGAGCCACCGCACCCGGCCCCCTTTTCTTTCTTATATTTATATAAGTGAACTGCTCACTATGATTTCTTACCTTGATTTCACAACTGAGTTTCTTTGGGAAAACAAAAATCTTAGAAAATCTGTCTTTTTCATCTTGTGAACAGTCCTGATATTTTCATTACACAATGAAAAATCAGACCTGATGTCATCCGCAGTGGCCACAGCATCCCCGGTGTGGCTCTCTGTTGACTCACGTTGAAGCATTTGGTACCTCCCGCAGGAGCAGCCATAGTCCACGGTGCTGTGGAAGTGTGCTGGCCATGCTCCAAGGACACTTAGACCCAGAGAGAGCTGCTCTGAAGACTTGCTGTGGCCTACTGGGGACACCTGTTCTTGTTCCCGGAGGAGCTGAGACGATCCCAGAGGGAACTCCAGGAGCTTGCACGATGTGATGACTTCACCAAACCCTTATGATCATATGGCAGGACAGCAGGGAATGGGGAGTGGGTGCCAAGCTATCTCTACTGCCTGCTGATCCTGTTTGTGTAGCAATCCTGAAAATTAACCTGACCTAACTAGGTCTGTGAGGTAAACCCACTGGTGGTCATTACTGGCAGCCGAGCCAATGAAGGCCTTTGGAGGAGTTGCTGTGGTTAAGGGATATAAGTGACTCATGGTGAAGCTGCTCGTTCTATGACAACCACTGTGTAAATGTCACTTGCGGTGAGGCTATTTGGAGGAAACAGTCTGTGCATTTCAGTGATGCGGAGGAAGTGCCTCACAGGATTGCTGACAGCTCTCTGCAATGGCATCATGGGTTTTATTACTAAAACCATAATCCTCCATGTCACAATGCCACCTGGCATGATCTGAAAGGTTTTCTAGGATTTTCATCTTCCCCAACCAGCTGGGTTTTCTTCTTGGCCTGTGTGCCTGAGTTCGCAAAATAAAGAGCATTGTGTTTGTCTTTCAGCCACAGCTCTGAGCTGGGTGACAGGCATGGGCAGGCTTTAAGACCCCATGCATCCATACTGCCAATTAAAGAGGCTCTGAATGCGCTGCACTGTGGGGCCTCTCTGGTTTTTTCGTGGCATTATTTGTTAATAAAAGTAAATTATTTGCTATGCAGCATCATTCATAATAGCCAAAAGGTGGAAACAACCCAAGTGTCCATCAACAGATGAATGGATACACAAACTACATACACACACAATGGAATATTATTCAACCACAAGAGAAAGTGAAGGAGTGACGCATGCTACAACATGGAGGAACCTTGAAAACATTATGCTAAGTGAGAGAAACCAGACACAAAGGTCACACATTATATAACCCCATTGATGTGAAATGTCCGTAATGGGCACATCTAAAAAGACAGGAAGTAGGTAAGTGGTTGCCAGAAGATGAAGTGAGGGAGAAACTGGGAGTGACGGCTACTAGGTATGGGGACTCCTTTGGGGAGGTGGAAATATTTGAAATTAGATAGTGGTAATGGTTGTACAACACTCTGAATACATTAAAACCACTGAATTGTACACTTTATGTATTTATTTATATTTCATTTATTTATTTATTTAGACAGAGTCTCACTCTGTCACCCAGGTTGGAATGCAGTGGCACGATCTCGGCTCAATGCAACCCCCGCTTCCTAGGTTCAAGCGATTCTTCTGCCTCAGCCTCCCAGGTAGCTGGAATTACAGGCACGCACCACCACACCTGGTTAACTTTTTGTATTTTTAGTAGAGACAGGTTTCACCATGTTGGCCAGCTGGTCTCGAACTCCTGGCCTCAAGTGATCCACCCGCCTCAGCCTCCCAAAGTGCTGGGATTACAGGTGTGAGCTACCGTGCCCAGCCTTGAATTGTACACTTTAAAATGGTGACTTTTATGTTACGTGAATTTTAACTTAATTAAAAAAGCAAATTATTTGCTATCAACTTATTTTTCTCATTACAAACGAAACATCAAAATTACCCTGACACCCTGACTCTGAGAGCCTTCTCCTTGACAGCCCAGGGAACTGTTGGGGGACTATGCAGCATTGAGGCTGGTTTCCACACGAGGTGGGTGGAATAACCTTTATATAATCACACCTCTGTATATGGCCATATCCATGGTTACGAGCCACATCAGTGAATTGCGTTCTCTGCTTCAATTTCATGTGGTTAATAAAAACAGCGTTTTGTGTGTGGCAGTCCATGATGCCTCGACAAGGCCATGAGAAAGGGCACGCAACTCTGGCTTCTCCATGTCAGGGGTCATCCAGGAGCCTTAGCCCACAAAGCACAGAACTCCTGCTACCAGCACTGCAAGGGCAACGGCATTTCAGCTTCAGAGTGAGTCTCGCTTTCTCAATGCAGAAGGTGGGTCCCAGGTGACTTGGAAGAGGGTCACAACTCCCCACTCTCACCCCCAGAGAGCAAGGGTGAAAGATGAAAAGCTCCCTTCCATTCAATTAGTTCCCTTTCAAGGATCAGAGCCTGGCTGGCAGGCAGAAAATTCCACACTCAAGTGAAACAAAAGGGAGCCAGAAAAGAGGGCAGATAAAGGGTATAACACCCTCCCTGCACTCTTCTACATACAGAAGTGAGTTCCGACTTCTTGAAGTCCCAGTTAGATTTCAATGGGTTTAGCTATAGCACAGAGAGGAACCAGGTCTATTTCGGTGCTCCCTTCATCAGGGGATGTACACCATGGGGGTGGGAAGGGCAATTTCATTTGATAATTGGACAGTGGCATGAAAAGGCAATGAAGTACATCATGAGAAAATCACTTTCTTTTTGACTGTTAAAATTCTGGTTCCAACAAGGAGAAAGGCTCAGCTCAGGGCTGCTACATCTTTCACGCTGCTCATGCTTTGTAACAAAGTAAAAGGAGACACAATTTAATAAGACCGTTTAATGTCATTATGTTTATTTTTACATATATATATATATATATATATATATTATTTTTTGAGATGGAGTTCTGCTCTTGTTGCCGAGGCTGGAGTGCACTGGCGCGATCTCAGCTCACTGCAACCTCTGCCTCCCAGGTTCAAGCGATTCTCCTGCCTCAGCCTCCCGAATAGCTGGGATTACAGGCATGCACCACCATGCCTGGCTAATTTTGTATTTTTAGTAGAGACAGGGTTTCTCCATGTTGGTCAGGCTGGTCTCGAACTCCCAACCTCAGGTGATCTGCCTGCCTCGGCCTCCCAAAATGCTGGGATTACAGGCATGAGCCACCCGCCAGGCACTTTTTGATATTAATTTACTATTTATGACAAGCTTTCCACTTAAGGGAGTGATATTCATATCACTTTTTAAATACTTGATTTAATGATTTTTTTGTTTTAAAGATGGCTCACTCTAAAGAAAATACAAAATAAAAGGACAGGTGGTATCCAGATGGGACAAGAATAATAGTGGTACAAGAATGACATATTTTGGAAATTTATTTTTCTTTCTGTCACTTCTTTACTAATTAACACTTCTAGAACAACTCTAAAAGTATTCTGTTCTACACATGCCATCTCAATGGTTCTGGTCTTTCTTGTTCATTTTTCAGTAACATCGCTGCACCTATCAGGACATCACAGGGTCAGAATCCAATGATCAAGGCCAGGCGTGGTGGCTCACACCTGTAATCCCAGCACTTCGGGAGGATGAGGTGGGAGGATCACTTGAGGTCAGGAGTTCGAGACCAGCGTGGCCAACATGGGGAAAGCCTGTCTCCACTAAAAATACAAAAATTAGCCAGGCATGGTGACATGCGCCTGTAGTCCCAGCTACTCAGGAGGCTGATGCAGGAGAATCGCTTGAGCCTAGGAAGCAGAGGTTGCAATGAGCCAAGATCATACCACTGCACTCCAGCCTAGGTAGGTGACAGAGGGAGACTCTGTCTCAAAAACAAAACAAAACAAAATAAAACAAAAAACCAAAAAAAAAACAAA
The DNA here is from genome assembly GCF_008728515.1 of Papio anubis. Taxonomy (NCBI): domain Eukaryota; kingdom Metazoa; phylum Chordata; class Mammalia; order Primates; family Cercopithecidae; genus Papio; species Papio anubis. Next base: position 82,032,834 of record NC_044977.1, read on the forward strand.
AAACCACCAATGATCAAGAAGATATCAAAGGAGTTCCCATAAAAATGTACAATACTTCGCCGGGCGCGGTGGCTCAAGCCTGTAATCCCAGCACTTTGGGAGGCCGAGACGGGCGGATCACAAGGTCAGGAGATCGAGACCATCCTGGCTAACACGGTGAAACCCCGTCTCTACTAAAAAATACAAAAAACTAGCCGGGCGCAGTGGCGGGCGCCTGTAGTCCCAGCTACTCGGGAGGCTGAGGCAGGAGAATGGCGTGAACCCGGGAGGCGGAGCTTGAAGTGAGCTGAGATCCGGCAAATGCAATCCAGCCTGAGCGGAAGAGCGAGACTCCGTCAAAAAAAAAAAAAAAAATGTACAATACTTGCTTGAAGACAGAATCACTGACTTTGGGAATGTGGGTAGAGAAAGATGCTATCAGAAACCTGAAAGGGCCAGGCATGATGGCTCATGCCTGTAATTCCAGCACTTTGAGAGGGCAAGATGGGTGGATCATTTGAGGCCAGGAGTTTGAGACCAGCCTGGCCAATGTGGTGAAACCCCATCTGTACTAAAAATACAAAAAAAATTAGCTGGGCTTGGTGGCACACACCTGTAAAATCCCAGCTACTCAGAGGCTGAAGCAGGAAAATTGATTGAACCCAGGAGGTGGAGGTTGCAGTGAGCCGAGATCGTCCCACTGCACTCCAGCCTGGGCAACAGAGCACAACTCTGTCTCCAAAAAACAAACAAATAAGCCAACAAACCTGAAAGAACTGATCTGGTAATATTCTTGAAGAGCACTCCCAAAATTCCAAACAGGATGAGTACCTTTCAACTTTTCTCTATGTCTATTTCCTGATAAAATGTAGGACAACAACCACAAAAAGGACAAGCAGAGAAGTTGTCAATATTATGATACTCTTGAAAATGTCAATGATGAAACTGGCTTACCAATAGTAGATTCTTATCAGCGCTGAAGGCCACAGAAGAAATGAAGCCACGAATGCCAGGATTGGGATGGCCAGTGTCCCGCCCGCAATCACAAACATGTTAACCACATCAACATCCATCCTGCTCTTTCAGGCTGGCTGACTCCTGCAGGGGCCAAAGAGAATGATGATATTAAAACTCTGTATCAAGGGAAAAGAGGTGAAGAAGCAAAGGGGACAAGAAAAGTGAAGTTCCCAGAATGAGGGTAAAGAACAGGAGGAAACCAAAGCAGGCAAGTGCTTTAAAAAAAAAACAAATAGACGTGACAACTAAAAGTAACGAGGAATTTTTCAGAGGAGCCTGGATTTGTAAAAAACACTATAAAGGACGTTGTTGGGACAAATATGGAAATCTGCGTAAGGGCTGGGTATTAGACAACGTCATTGTATCAGTGATACAATTCTTGAGTATGATGATGAAATTGTGGTTATGTATGTACATAGGAAAATATCTTCTCTCTTAGGAGCTGTCTGCTGAAGTTGTAAGGGGTGAAGTATGATGGTATCTGCTACTCACTTTTAAAGGTTCAGGAGAGAAAAAGTAGTGTGTGTGTGTGTGTGTGTGTGTGTATCTGTGTGTGTGTGTTGGTGTGTGTGTTGGTGGGAGGAAAAGAGAGAAATAAAGCAAATATGGTAAAATGCTAACCACTGGGGAATCCAGGTGAAGGTTACATAATATTATCCTTTCGATGTTTCTTTAGGCTTGCAGTATTTAAAAATAAAAAAGAAGCTGGGCGCCGTGGCTCACGCCTGTAATCCCAGCACTTTGGGAGGCTGAGCTGGGCAGATCACCTGAGGTCAAGAGTTTGAGACTAGCCTGGCCAACATGGTGAAACCCCATCTCTACTAAAAATACAAAAACTAGCCAATTGTAGTGGCAGGCGCCTGTAATCCCAGCTACTCTGGAGGCTGAGGCAGGAGAATCAGGAGAATCGCTTGAACCCAGGAGGCGGAGGTTGCAGTGAACCGAGATTGTGCCATTACACTCTAGCCTAGGCAACAAGAGCAAGACTCCATCTCAAAACAAAACAAAACAAAAACAAAAACAAATAAAAAAAATAAAAAAGGAGGACAGATTGGGCTCATGCCTGTGATCCAGCACTTTGGGAGGCTGAGGCAGGAGGATCACTTGAGCCCAGGAGTTTGAAGCTGTAGTAAGCAATGAATGCACCACTGCACTCCAGCCTAGGCAACGGAGTGAGAACCTTTGGAAAAAAAAGACAGACTTTTAAAGAAATCAATGAACAAATATACATGTACACATGGATACAAGAAACCAGTAACTGTGATTGCATCTAAGGTGGGGAATTAGATAGTTAAGTGTAAGGAATAGACAGGAGACTTATTTTTCACTTTTTAAAACTTTTAAGTTGTTTCGTAAATATATAACCAATTATAAAAATAAGTACGTAATACAAAGTTAGGGGGGAATAAGCCAAAAAGGTAGTTTTCAGTGTACTTTCTGATGTCTTCCTAAGGACTTACACATCTGAAGGCTAGAATGTGGGATGCATGAGAGTAAGGACTGGGTGTCCCCAGCACCAAGACTAGGACCTGACACATTATCGGGGCATTAGAATTCCAGCTGTATCAGAGGCCCTGCCCTGTCCTGTCTTATGAGCTTACAATACAGTTCATTCTAGCATGGAATGAAAAATACTTCAGGCTGGGTTCCGTGGCTCATGCCTGTACTCTCAACGCTTTGGGAGGCAGAGGCGGAAGGATAGCTTGAGGCCAGGCATTCAAGAGCAGCCTGGTCAACATGGCAAGACCTCGTATCTATTTACATATATATATATCTGCGTGTGTGTGTGTGTGTGTGTATACACACATATATGTATACACACATATATATCATAAAGTATATAAATATATATTTCAAGTCCCATCATTCTCCCCAATACAACACCTGGAAGGACCTGGAAGCCAGGTGTGACCCTCTGCCTTGATTCCCAGCCATCTGTGCTAAGTGTGCAGGATTCACCAAACATAATACAGATTTCTTTAAGAAAAAGCATTAACATCTAGCAAATCATGGCTTTCCTTACATTTCCTGGGAAATGAAGCAATCTCTCCCATATGCCTCTATCGACTGATACTTAATTCAATTTGATAACAAGTTCAATGCAGCACAGTATAACCTCCCAAACCACTGAGCACAAGGGTCAGCAGCTTTTTCTGTAAAGCGCCAGACAGTGATGATTTTAGCACTGTGGGACACAGAGTCTCTATCACAGCTACTCAATCTGCCACTGGATGAGAAAGCAGCCATTGAAGATATGTAACAAATGAGTATGACTGTGTTCCAATAAAACTTCACAGAAATAGACTGTAGGCCAAATTTGACCTGTAGGCTCTAATTTGCCAACCTTGGATATAACACATCAACCCTGTCACATAGGAAAGGCAGGTGTTTCATCCTGTTTTATAGGCTGAGGAAGTTGAGGCTCTGAGAGGCTAACTAGCCCAAGGTCACCCAGCTGGTAGTCATGATTACAAAACAGGTTTCTAACTCCAGTCCACTACCTTTGCACCAAGCTCCACTTTGTCTATTTTTTTTTTCCCACAAATGGCCGGTCCTCAGTCTCTGTAACCTCTTTGCTGTTAGGTCTACATTCATCATCCCTAATTTCTCCATGAAGATATGAGCTCTCCATCTTCAAGAGGTTTCGCCTAGCAAGCACCTCACAGCCTGGAGAAGGAGACACACGCACCCATAGGTGGGTTAGATGGTTCTTTTCATTACGTACACATACTCTACTTGAGTACAGTCCTGAGTCTACAGTGATGAAAGCTGCCACCTTCCCAGGGCATAAGCACTGGCTTTGTCTCTGATGCAACTGCCCTCTCAGTTTCTTAGTCACTGTAAATAATTTTCCCAGCACACTTAAATCATTGGCCTGCTTTTCCTTCTGGAACCAGAGCTCCTTGAGGGTAGGGACAATCATGTATGTTCTTTCTCAGTGTCAAGTATGGCACAGGACACACAAATAAGGTACAAATGAATCAATGAAAAGCAAATTTACAAAATGGGTTCCATCTGTTTCATTTCTTTCAGGAACAACCATTCCCAATGATTCTGTAAGAGACCTGACATCTTTCCTCTTTTAGTAATTACAAAAATCCCTGAAGGAGTCACCTATTTAACACTGGCTACAATTTACCCTGCTAGAAGGTATCACCATCAAGGAGTAAGCGAGTTAATCACAGACTGAAGGGAATCTGTACAGGTCTGTTGGAACATCGTGGGCTGTGAATGAGTTGACAAAGATGGGAACTGTCAGCTTTGAGAAGACTTTTCCACATCATACAAAGTCCTTAAAAACTGCTGGGAGCCACTGTGAATTCAGATTACTGAGCAGCAGGGAGTCCCTTGGACTAGGAATTAGAACAATTTATGCCCAAAGCCATATATATCATAGACTCTGACACTGGAGATGATAGCCCCGAAATGAAGGCATGATCATCAAAAAAACCCCTCTCTGCTCTGTCGGTGCCTGCCAAAATGCCAGTCAGTTTCAGCGAAGGCCGCATCTGGCTCCATCTTCTATTTAACAGCAGAATAAAGTCTTCCCTAAGCAGCTTTTGTAGAACATGATCAATTTAGCAAGGTTTGGACTTATTACAGAAAACCCTGCACACTCTCCCTGACAAGGTCAAATAAATCCAGACCTTAGTTGAAGAAACCACAATTCTGAGTTTTCTGTACAGATAAAGAGTAGGCAATGTATTCCTACCTCTACAACATCCTTCATTTTACAAAGGACTGGCTTCTGCTTTCCTTTAAAAAGACAGCTTCCCTGCCATGCTGGTGTTTATTTCTAGAATACTCTATGTACCCAGGGGAGAGGCTGGAGGCAGAAAATAACTGAAGCATTGTGATCCGGGAACTCCCAATGGCCAAAAATCAGAGATCAACTAAGAAGTGTAACTTGAGTTTCCCAAAGCATGGGACAACTGAGAGTTTGCAAGATGACTTTAGTGAGTAGGAGAGTACTAAAGAGTGTTTCAGGGGTATACAGCATCGGATAACAACATATATACTAGGAAAGTCATCTCTTTTCAGTTCTTTTCAGTCCTACTTGGGTCAAAGAGAAACTCTCAGTGTGGTGGTGTTAAACAGCTCTCTAGGCTGGGCGCAGTGGCTCATACCTATAATCCCAGTACTTTGGGAGGCTGAGGCAGGCAGATTGCTTGAGCAGAGGAGTTTGAGACTGGCCTGGGCAACATAGAGAGACCCTATCTCTACAAAAAATATAAAAATTAGCCGGGCATGGTGGCATGCGCCTGTAGTCTCAGCTACTCAGGAGGCTGAGGTGGGAGGATCACTTGAGCCTGGAGGCTGAGGTTTCAGTGAGCTGAGAATGTGCCACTGCACTCCAGCCTAGGTGACAGAGGGAGACTGATTCAAAAAAAAAAGGAGTAAATTTAAAGAAAAATGTTTAGTAGGTGATACATGAATCTAGCAAAAATCTTGATGGTTGTCCATGAATGGCAGACTCATGCAATGGATGGCACCAGGCTGGGGCCACCAGTGTGGCCGCTGGCCCTCTCCAGCGTGGCTCTTCCACATGTCAGCTGGGAGACCTTGGCTTTCTCACCTAGTTAATGAGAACATTCAAATAGTCATGTCTGTTCTTTCTTACTCTGGTGACTTAAACATTTCTGGAATTATGCCAGGCCATTAAAGAGTAGGATCTGGCTCGCCCCCACAAGAATCTTCTTTCCTATTAGAGTTCCCAGAACCTAAAACATCACCTGGCAAAGACTTGGTGCTTGATCATGTTTATCGCCTGACTGAATACACTGAAAAAGAAAAACACTTCATTTTACCTATTTATCGTGTAAAGTGAGGCACTCCAGGGTTAAAGACACTGCGGCACAGTGTGAAGCAGGCAATGCCAGGAAGGAGAGCTGGCCATGCTGGCACCAGGAAAAACATACTCTCACATCCTAGGCTCAGGATCCTCTGCCACTACCTAACATCCAAGCTGTGCATTTGGGGGCCCTTATGTCTGAACACAGTGGCAAAGATTAATTGGATGGGGGACATGTCAGTGGATCCAGATAAACATTGCATCAGGGAAATGAAGTTTAATCTGGGGTTAGGAGTAAGGCACATCTCACAGTTTTCTGTTAATGTTCTCACTGATTTGAAAACTGGGATCTTGAGTTCTGATATCTTAGTCTGCAGGGTATAAAGTAAAATCCAAGAATAAACAACGTAAAACACTTGCATAGAATCTCACAGACACATCTCACCTCACTTCTCCTGACTTACTGATTTCTGTCTTTTTTTTTTTTTTTTTTTTTGAGATGGAGTCTCGCTGTGTGAGCCAGGCTGGAATGTAGTGATATAATCTTGGTTCACTGCCACCTCCGCCTCCTGGGTTCAAGCACTTCTCCTGTCTCAGCCTCCTGAGTAGCTGGGATTACAGGCATCTGCCACCATGCCTAGCTAATTTTTGTCTTTTTAGTAGAGACAGGGTTTTACCATGTTGGGCTGGTCTCAAACTCCTGACCTCAAGTGATCCCCCTGCCTCAGCCTCTCAAAGTGCTGGGATTACAGGCACAAGCCGCTGCACCTGGCCAACTTACTGATTTCTGCCGACAGTAACTGCATCAGTCTAACCTCCTAGATGCCAACGCAAGTTTCATTCTCCTACTTGCTCATCACTCCTGTTAGCCAAAGGTGAAGAGGCACCAGCACTGGAGTCAACTTGTCCAAGTCTAAACAAACTGCACTGCCCAATATATGGCAATTTAAACTTAAATTGATTAAAGCCAAAGAAAATTCAAACTTCAGTTCTTCAGCCACACTAGCCACACTTCAAGTGCTCAACAGCTACATGTGGATAAGAACTACCATATTAGACAGCACAGCCTTAGGGGACTTACATCCCTAAAAACTAATCCCTAAAAACCCAATCCCAGTTGGGTTCAACATTTACTAGGAATGTAAGGTAAAAAGAAAAATTGTCACCAGGTGTAGGAGTTTGTATGAGTTGGACCGCAGCTCCCCTCAGTCACCACACTGGGTCCAGGTCCTCCCTTCCTATCCCTCCTGTTTCTGTAAAGGCTATTCTTTCATGCCCCACAGTCCCACCACCATCAGCTGCCACAGGAATCTTCTCAATTTCACACTAGGGATCAGGCTGTGCTGGTCTCATATTCACCAAATAAAATGTGAACTCTGACCGCCCCATGTGGTCCCAGCTGAACTTCCCAGTCCTGACACCCACGTCTTTGCCTGCACTCCAAATAACCAGCTCCTAGCCCCCATGCAAGCCCCATACAGCTTCATTCTGTCTTCCTTCCTGCTGACCCCTTGGTGTGGAGCACACCCACGTCTGGGCTGCCTGATGAACCCTTCTCTGCCCTCAGGGCCGGTTCAAGTGTCCCCTTTCCAGGAAAGCACCGGGGCCCATGAGCCCATGCCTTCCAGACTCCCTTCAAATTCAGAGGCAGGTTCCCCCGCAGAGTTTTTCAGAACTATTTGTAGGGGGTTTTTAGGGTGTGCACCAGAGCTTTGAAAACCACCAGGTGCCGAATCCCTTCCCACCAGACCTACTGATCAGAGAAATCATGCAGCACAGTTTGGCCTGCAGAGGGCTTGGGAGCAGGGCTTACAATAGTAGTCCCAGTCTCATTAAAAGCTGCCTTTTGGGGTAAATCTATGGTGGTTAAAATCCATACTCACTCTTCAAAGAGCACAGCCTTCTCTCCCAACTGCTACTGGCTCTGGCAGAAGCTGAAAATGAGATTCTGGAATCACAAGAAATAAAATGACACAGTATTAACTCATACTAGCGAATATGAATGAAGTGCTAACAGCCGGCCAAATTGCTGGCTTCAGTGAAGGTGGAGTGCTCTCTTCCTCAGCACAGGCAAAGTACAAACAGCTTGTGGCTTTATACTACAAGTCTCTTGTGGTATAAACAAGGCTTTATACTTTATAGCCTCTTGTTCAGGTCACCTACGCCAGTGAGGCAATAAGGCAAATGTGCACAAAGGGCAGGGCTTGACAGAGGTCAAAGAAGAAATCTGGTGAGTCATCCAGCATGGAACGATAGTTAAAGCTCTCCTCCATTGGGGTTAGGGCTTACCTAAACAGTGTGTTCAGAAAGGAATGGAAGCAAGGCAGCAACCAATGGGCAAGTGAGGATAATATTGTTACCAGAGTGATGGCACTGGTACTGTCAGGGGAGCCGCACCGCTCCAAAACTGGGCCAGGCAGAAGCAGGGAGGCACTACAAATTGCCCAGCAGCCAGAGAATGAGATGAGCAAAGGAAATGAAATCAGCAAAACCCCTGAATTGTTTCAGATGAAGAGTTAAATATAAAAAATAAAACCATCAAAGTTCTAGGAGGAAACATGAGAATCCTATTTTAAAAATATCTCCATAGGAAAGGGCTTTCTAAGTAATGTCTAACATTCAGAGGCCATAACAAAAAGAGTATTAGTTGCATAAAAAAGGTTTTACATTTCCACCTGGAAAGAGATACAATAAATAAGATTAAAATTTGTAAATACATAATAGAGACAACATAGTAATTTCCTTAATGTATAAAGGGTTCCCACAAATCAAGACCAACAACAGCAAAACCTAATAGAAAAATGAGCAAATGATCTGAACAGATAATTCACCACAAAGGAAATCCAAATGACTCTTAAACATATAAAAAGATGCTCAATCTTATTTATAACAAGAGATATGCAAATTAAATCTACAGGGTGATGGTGATCTTCCTTTATTGTACTGGTAAAGAACAAGAAGTTTAATACAGACTGTGCCATTGAGGCAATGGAAAAATAGATGCTCTCATATAATGTACCAATTTGCATTCTCATCAGCAAACTCTACAGATTGCAATTTGGCAAAATCTGTGGCTATGTAAAATGCACATATCCTTGACCTAATGATCATCTCTTTTTTTTTTTTTTGAGATGGAGTTTCACTCTTGTTGCCCAGGCTGGAGTGCAATGGCGCGATCTCGGCTCACCGCAACCTCCGCTTCCTGGGTTCAAGCTATTCTCCTGCCTCAGCCTCCCGAGTAGCTGGGATTACAGGCATGCGCCACCACGCCCGGCTAATTTTGTATTTTCAGTAGAGACAGGGTTTCTCCATGTTGGTCAGGCTGGTCTTCGAACTCCTGGCCTCAGGTGATCTGCCTGCCTTGGCTTCCCAAAGTGCTAGGATTACAGGTGTGAGCCACCATGCCTGGCTATGATCTTTTGTTCTAGGAATTTATCTGTGTTTATGCCTGATTATGTGTGAAAATGTTTGTGTAAGAGTATTATAATAGTATTCATAATGGCAAAAGATTGGAAATAATTCACATGCTCACATATAGTGAACTTATAGTTAAGTAAATGATGATATAGCTTTGCAAAGAAATACATGTAGCCATTAAATACAAATAGAAATTAAATATAAGCCATCTGAATAATGAGACAGTCCTATTTGTTCCTATGGGTAATGACCTCCAAGGTACATTAACTCAAAAAAGCATGGAACAGAAGACAGTGGTTAAGAGTAATACCTCTAATATTGAAAAACAGAGAGTGAGAGAGAAAACATATTTGTTATGCTTATGTATGTGGGAAATCCTTCTGAATGGACACAAAAGAAATTGGCCATGATTATAGTTAGCACTGGGAAACTGCAGGACTGGGGACACAGATGAGAGGGAGACTTTTCACTGATACCTTCTGTCCCTTTTGAAGTGCTACTATGTGCATATTTAATGAAAAACTACAATATAGGCTGGGCATTGTGGCTCACGCCTGTAATCCCAGCACTTTGGGAGGCCAAGGCGGGCGGATCACTTGAGGCCAGGAGTTCGAGACCAGTCTGGCCAACACAGTGAAACCCCAACTCTACTAGAAATACAAAAATTAGCCAGGCGTGGTGCTGTGTGCCTGTAGTCCCAGCAACTCAGGAGGCTGAGGCATGAGGATCGCTTGACTGGGAGACGGAGGTTGCAACAAGCCATGACTGTGCCATTGTACTCTAGCCTGGATGACAGAGCGAGACTGTCTCAAAAACAAACAAACAAACAAACAAAAATACTACAATATAAACTCCTCAAATAAAGTAGTCCATCTGTATTGTTCAGTATGGTAGCCACTAGTCACATGTGGCTGCTTAAAATTAAATTGAAATTAAATAAAATTTAAAATTCGGATCCTCAGCTGCACTAGCCACATGTCAAATGCTCAGTAGCCACTAGTTTGTGGTTATCATATTGGACAGCAGAAATATAGAACATTTTCCTTATCACAAAAGTTCTACTGGCCAGTCCCAGACTCTACACTAGTTCAAGAGGCCAGGCACCGTGGCACACACTTGTAATCCCAGCACTTTGGGAGGCTGAAGCAGGAGGATCACTTTGAGCCCAGGAGTTCGAGACAAGCCTGGGCAACGTAGCAAGACCCCATCTCTGTTAAAAATACAAAAATTAGTTGGGTGTGGTGGTACATGCCTGTAGTCCCAGCTAGAATCCCTTGAACCTGGGAGGCAGAGGTTGCAGTGAGCCAAGATCAGGCCACTGCACTCCAGCCTGGGTGACACAGTAAGACTCTGTCTCAAAAAAAAAAAAAAAAAAAAATCCCATTAGAGACAGCAACCAAATATTAACTGTTTCGCATTATGAGGGAAGAAATACAAATGTGAATGCTGGAAGGATGGAGGATGAAACTCCCTCCATCTCCACACATGCTATGCAGCCTAGCAGCCCACTCTATTAACATTCAATGATTCAATGACTGGGGGACTACTGCCTACGTGACTGTCCAAAAGTTATGCCGGCATGGCAGGAACTTTAGTCCTTAAGACTCAAAGTCCAGTAGTCTAAGATAGAAGATAGGAATTTAAATTTTTCTAATGATAAACGTTCTTATCATTCTATCCTGGAAACACATGACCATCCATAAACCACAAATTCTTATCTCCTTTGTGGTTCTGGGAGAGGTACTGGTTAGATGGTTCACTCTCTCTTGCTTTGCACCAAAACTCTGACAACTGGTTCCTCATGGGGGTTCTCATTCAAGAACCAGTCTAGGCCACAGTACCTCCCTGCTTTGGCCACCTGGGCAGCACCGTGGGAAAGAGAAGTCAGCCCAGTGAGGCTTGTCCTGTGGGTGGAGGATCAGAGAGAACCAGAAAGCAGTGCTACCTGATCCTCTAGAGAAGTGACAGGCAGAGGGGGGACAGGCAGGCAGATCAGTCTGAGGCTCAGCTGGAAGGCAGGGGGGTTCTGTATCCTGTGGTACAGCTTTTAACAAATCACACTGGCCAAGAAGCAAGGCAATGAAACATGTCACACATGCACTGACCTAGCAACATCAGCCTCTTTGGTCAAGATGTAGGCTGTGGTGATAGTCTGGAATAACCGCCTGCTTGAAAACATGTTTAAAACAAGACAACCCTACAGAAATACAAGCCAGTCTCCTGCTGGATAAAACAGGAGCCAAAAGCCACTTGACCCTTTACCTCCAAGGAGCCCAAAGTCTTCAGGCTCTAGTGGAGCCCACAACAGGCTTTGATCTGAACATTTCTCACTGAATTAGCATGAATACATGTACTGTTATCAGCCAGGTCACCCCTCAACGGTAAAGTGCTAGAAAGAGCATCATGTACGTGACTATTTGCCACATGGCTGAAAGGAATTAAAATAGCTCTCTATTGGTGTGCTATATAGCAGACAGCAAAAATAGAACCTCAGCACCCAAAACATTCTCTGTTGGCCAAACTTGTACTTTTAAATAAGAGGAAAAGCAGGGAGGTCAAAGATGCTTTTGCCTCTCCCTCCCTCCCTCCTTCCCTCCCTCCCTTCCTTCCTTCCTTCCTTCCTTCCCTCCTTCCAAGACAGGGTCTCCCTCTGGTGCCCGGGCTACAGTGCAGTGGCACCATCTCAGCTCACTGCAACCTCTGCTTCCAGGGTTCAAACAATTCTCATGCCTCCTCCTCTCCAAGTAGCTGGGACTACAGGCATGCACCACCACGCCTGGCTAATTTTTGTATTTTTAGTAGAGACAGGGTTTCGCCATGTTAGCCAGGCTGGCCTCAAACTCCTGGCCTCAAATGATCCACCTGCCTTGGCCTCCCAAAGTGCTGGGATTATAGGCGTGAGCCACCGTGCCCAGCCTGGGGTTTTGCCTTTCTAAAGGAGGTGAAGTGGCCAGGTGCAGTGGCTCATGGCTGTAATCCCAGCACTTTGGGAGGCCCAGCTGGGTGAATTACCTGAGGTTAGGAGCTCAAGACCAGCCTGGCCAACATGGTGAAATCCTGTCTTTACTAAAAATACACAATTAGCCAGGTGTGGGGGCGGGCACCTGTAATCTCAGCTACTCAGGAGGTTGAGGCAGGAGAATCACTTGAACCTGGGAGGCAGAGGCTGCGATGAGCTGAGATGGAGCCATTGCACTCTAGCCTGGGTGACAGAGCGAGACTCCGTCTCAAAACACAAACAAAAAAAAGGAGATGAAGTTGGTCTACGGTACTTTCTAACTGCAGGAACAAAGTTGATGTTAAACAAGAAAAGGAGCCCTGTTAATAAACACTGGCAGACTTTAGCAGGACAAGACTTCCCACTCCTAGCACAAAGTCTAGCATTCAGGGTCCTTGTGAGCTGATCCACATCTTCTTTCTAGCCAGAATCTCCTTCCCAGAGACCTCAGTAGCCCAAGAAGATGAACACCAGAAAAAAGGATATATGGTAAAGCCACACTCAGAATTTCATAGCTAAGAGTAAAATACAGTTTTGTTTAGTACTTTATCCAAATAAACAAAACAAAAATCAAATCTATCTATTTTAAAAGCAATAGTAAATACTAAGCAAAATTTAGGTTATAATTACACTTGTTGCTTTTTTTTTTTTTTTTTTTTTTTTAATTTGGGACAGGGTCTTGCTCTGTTGCCCAGGTTAGACTGCAGTAGCGCACTGCAGCCTCGACCTCCTGGGCCCAAGTGATCCTTCCACCTCAGCCTCATGAGTAGCTGGGACCACAGGCATGCACCACCATGCCCAGCTAATTTTTCACTTTTTGTAGAGATGGGGTCTCTCTATGTTACCCAGGCTGTTCTCGAACCCCTGGCCTCAAGAATCTTCTTGCCTTGCCCTCCCAAAGTGCTGGGATTACAGGTGCAAGCCACCATGCTCAGCCCTGTGCGAATTCTTAGAACAAAGACTTGATCTCGTGTAAACTGTTTTACAGTATAAGTCTTTCCAATTAACATTTGGTCATCACTGTGCTATCATAAGCCATTTTTGCAAAAATATCTTAGGGCCTCACTGATTTCTCGAGGGCCTCTCAATTCTTTGATTTTCAAGTCTCTCCCCTAAAGGAGTGTTCATCCCTTCTCTTCATCAATTGTTGGCAGATCTCACATTGCCAGATCCTATTATTGCTTTGACACGTCATCCAAGCAGTTCTCCAACATCACTGGCTTTGATTTCATGAGATATTGCCTCTCTTAGAGTTGCAATTTTACTTTCCATTGTTTGTATCATATCTGCAAAACATATGACGACCAGAGAGAGACCCAGAGTCAAAATATGGATGCTCCTGGAGCCTAACTGACCATCAGGGTTGAAAACAGAGGGAGAGATGATGAAGTAGGACCTAATTTTGCACATGGCTAGTCCATTAATGAGTATTTTCCTGTTATGAAAACTTCTGCTTCCCAGTCAGGCGCAGTGGCTCACGCCTGTAATCCCAGCACTTTGGGAGGCTGAGGCAGGTGGATCACTTGAGGTTCGAGACTAGCCTGGCCAATATGGTGAAATCCTGTCTCTAACTAAAAATACAAAAAAATTAGCCAGGCATGGTGGCACACACCTGTAGTCCCAGCTACTAAGGAGGCTGAGGCATGAGAATCCCTTGAACTCGAGAGGCAGAGGCTGCCGTGAGCCGAGTTCGCGCCACTGCGCTCCAGCCTGGGCAACAGAATGAGACTCTGTCTCAAAAAAAAAAAAAAAAGAAAAAGAAAAGAAAAGAAAACTTTTGCTTCCCATCCACAATATGGAAACTGTGGAGAATCAGATGCTAGATACACTTAATAATCTGACTCCCTTATGACTATACCTGCACTGGCTCTCTGGGTTTTTTTCTCTATTTTCTCCACTCTCTCTACCTGTAAGACATTAAGACATCCTCTGTTTACCCCGTTATCCTTTAAAAAATCTTTCTGGTGGAGCTAGAAGTTATCTCCTTCACTTAGCCTTTCCTCAATCCCCCAGTAACCTTTGTTTCATCCTCTATGCCCCAGAATATTTGGTATGAATACTTCCTTCTCAAGACACTTGTGATTTGTATCTTGCGATGAAAACACTGGCTGGACTCTCCACTACGCTGCAAACCCCTCAAAAAGAAGTCTGACCACATCTTTGCCTCTGTCACAATACTTAGCATCCATTGTGCCTTGCCCTTGGCGGACTTGGTCAATGCCAAATGATAAGCTGGAAAGCCGAAACAGAACCAACTGCTGACTGATAGGAAAGCACTGCCTGCACCCATCACACAGACTTAGGGGGAGAAGTCATGAATCAACAGGGCTGCCCTACCAGTGTCAACACAGGCCATTCCTTCACTCTGCTCATACGGCCACCAATGAAAGAAACATTCATCAGAGCAGTATAGTTTTAGAAGTTTTAGTTTGGATGGGCAGCTGGGTCCTAGAGAAGTTAAGCAAGCTGCTCAATGTTACACAGCTTTCTCTTCCTCTCTGCTAATTCACCAGTGGCTGGCAGTGGCTCTCAGCATGATGTTGAAGGCACTTAGGATTTGGCGCCTGCCCATCTCTCAAGAGTCATCTTCTTCTATCACTGCCTATCTATCACCTGCCCGCTATCCCTTCCCATAACGATCTGTAACCCCCAGACACACCGAGCTCTCCCACACCTCCAGGACTTTGGCACACCTGCTCCCCTCTCCCCAGCACACCTATTCTCCCTCTTGCCTGGCGAGCTGCAGCCCATCCTAAAAGTCTTGGTTATTAAAGCACTGCCCCTCTCTATAAATGCTCCTCTGACAGTTCAGTTTTGCAGCTCAACAACCTGGGTTCAAATTTCTGCTCTGCCACTGACCACTGTGACTCTGTTCTGGTTACATGCTTGCCATGTGACTGTAGCAAGGGACCTAACCTCTTAGAATTCTACCTCAGTGTGGGGATGAAATGGGATGATGCAAGGAAACGGTTCAAAGCAGTGACAGGCAGATATTAAGCAGTCACTCTGCACTGCTGGGATCTTGCCTGACTTCACAGGCAGTTAGGCAGCCCTGCCATACCTCCACCACCCTGCATGGCCACTGCTCAGGCCTAGGGAGATGCCTGAGTAGTCTCTGGGCAGGGTCTGCATTGCCATCTTTATACTCTCAGAATCCAGTCCCATCCCCAGACTTCATCATATGTAAGGTCTGAATCCTTTTCTGGGTATATCACAAGGCAAACACCCAATGCCAACAGCCGAACAGCCACAGCTTCTGGAAAAATGCCTCAGAGCAAAGGTTGCTATTAATATATTACTTAAAAAGAAGAGGATCCCAACCTGCAGCAGTGTAAGAACCTCTGCCCATACCTCCTGAGTGCTGTCCTGCTCCCCTGAATCAGCAGTTTCCGTGGCACAGTACCAGAGAGTCGCACAAAATTTTGCTCATGACAGACCCCAAACCCATCCAACCACAGGCAGCAACACCCTACGTGGCCTCTAGGATTGGGAAGCGTCAAATAGGATCCAGAGGGTTTCTAAGAGTCTGGTTTAGGAGAATACCTTGATCTTCTTGGAAGAGGCAACTACATGCAAGGTCAGAAAGGACTTTAATGTTGTGAAAATCATGTCCAGTTTCAGTTTCTCAACTGTGGCACGAGTGACATTGGAGGCTATATAATTCTTTGTTGTGGCACTGTCCTGTGCATTGTAGGATGTTTAGCAGCGTCCCTGGCCTCTATTCACTTGATATTACCTACAAGTTGTGACAACCAACAACAACAAAAAAATTTAACACTTACCCAGGTTTGGCCGGGCACGGTGGCTCACATCTGCAATCCCAGCACTTTGGGAGGTCAAGGCGGGCGGATCACCTGAGGTCAGGAGTTCGAGACCAGCCTGACAAACATGGAGAAACCCTGTCTCTACTAAAAATACAAAATTAGCCAGGCGTGCTGCTGCATGCCTGTAATCCCAGTTCCTCGGGAGGCTGAGGCAGGAGAATCGCTTGAACCCGGGAGGTGGAGGTTGCGGTGAGCTGAGATCACACCACTGCACTCCAGCCTGGGCGACAGAGTGAGACTCATCTAAAAATAAATAAATAAATAAATTACCCAGCTTTGGTGGTGCACACCTGTAGCCCCAGTTACTTAGGAGGCTGAGGTAGCAGGATTGCTTGAGCCCGGGCATTTAAAGTTACAGTGAGCTATGATTGCTCCACTGCACTCCAGCATGGGTAACAGAGTGAGACTCTGTCTCTAAAAAAAAAAAAAAATTTAAGACTCAAATACGAGGAATTTTTTAATGATTTTTTTTTTCAACTTGCAGAACTAGCTTCCCGGCATCCTCCAAACACTTAGCTTTGATGGGGATGTCCTTGCCTCTTTTCTTTTGAACACTCATCACAGTAATAATTGATCTAATCACCAAAATCACCAGGAGTTTCATAAAAAGTATGACATAGTGTGCCGGGTGTGGTGGTGCACACTTGTAGTCCCAGCTACTTGGGAGGCTGAGGTGGGAGAATCACTTGAGCCCAAGAGTTCCAGGCCAGCTTGAGTAGGAAATGTAGTGAGACTTCATCTCTAAAAAATAAACTTTTTTTTAAAGAATATGACATAGTGAAGCTGATTTCCACTCTTAGCTGCCTGCTAGCCTACTAGGATAAACACTCATCCTTTATTTATTTTTTTATTTTCTGAGACTGGGTCTTACTTTGTCACCTAGGCTGGAGTGCAGTGGCGCAATCTCAGCTCACTGCAACCTCGACCTCCCAGGCTCAAGCAATCCTCCCACCTCAGGCTCCCAAGTAGCTGGGACTACAGGTGCGCAACACCACTCCCAGGTAATTTTTTTTTTTTTTTTTTTTTGGTAGAGATGGGGTTTCGCCATGTTGCCCAGGCTAGTCTTGAACTCCTGGGTTCAGGTTATCCTCTTGCCTTGGCCTCTCAAAGTGCTGGCCACTTTGAGGTGTGAGCCCACAACACCCAGTCAAAACACTCATGCTTGCCTCTCTTCTCTCTAAACCCAAAGATAATCTTTGAGTCTAACCTCTTGCCCCCAGGATAGACCTCACCCAACACATACTGCAAACCAGGATCACCTCTAAGGACAAGGTTTTTCTCACATCAAGTTTCAGAATTACTTCCCAGTTGCACAAACTGCATTCCCATCTTTTACTCTAGGTTTGCAGATGCTCACAGAACTCAAAGGTCACACATTTTAAAAGCTAAAAAAAAAAACAAAAACAGAAGGGCAATTCTGTCTCTAACTACAAAGACAATGGGTAATTTAGAGTTGAAGAAAGCCACAGAATGTGTCGAAAAATGCAAAATAATAAAAATAATAAAAAGATGAAAATAGAGTTGGAGAAAGTCTCATAGGCCTTTCTGAGCACAAAAAATGGTTAACTTCTGCAGAGTCAGTGTGAGCTATTTATTAATGATTTTTTTCCAGTAATTCAAGGTAATGGTCAATTACCACTCTTCACAATAACAGCTGCTGCTTTCTGAGTGTTTAACACATGCTGGGCCCTGTGCATTATTTTATCTAAATATTGCCACTACCCTCTAAAGTGGGTACTGTTACCAGAAGCTGAGCGGCCCTTGCTAATCTGAGAACGAAATTTTAGAAAAATAAATTGGTGCTGGAAACACAGGTGATTAATTTCTCTTATTTATAATTTCCTCTATTATAACAATGTTCTTGATAAGAATTTGTTGAAACTGGGTAAAAAGTCTAGTGGTTCGAGGCCGGGTGGGGGAGGTTGGGGGGAGGGGGGTGATTCTGAGGCCAGACTCACTTCGTGTCCTGGGAAGGGACCACCTCTGGAAGCCTCATATTCCTACTCTCAGGAATGGGCACAGCGGTGGTACCTACCTCAAGGGGCCGTTGGGGAAACTATGGCAGGTAATTCTTTTGAGGGGCTTAGGACAGGGTCTGGCACACAATATTTGCTTATTCTATGTCAGCTCTTATTCATTACAAACTATTTTAAACTCTTAGCCAGGTGGAGCCACTAGGGATTTCTGAGCAGGCAGGAGCAGCAGGGAGTGGGGTGGTGAGATAAATGCGGGCCTCCAGGTCCCAGCTGGAGTAAGACCTCCCCTTTATTTCCTCTTCTTAACCACCCAGCTCCTGGAGCACACAGAAGGCTCAAAATACATATTCCCTGCATGCACAGTATCTAGACCCTCTGGCATCCTCTTCCTCCCCCACTCCCCCATGCCTCACTCTGTCAGCCGGCTTCGCTGTGGGCTCAGGGGTGCAAACCCTGCACGTGCACTGCCCTGCAGCCGGCGTTACACAATCCGCATTTCTAAGGCAGCGGGGAAGCCCGTGTCGCCGTAGGCGGGGGACAGCAGGTTGCCGGCGAGTACCTGGCTGGACAGCACCCTGACTCAAGGGTTTCGACAAGGAGAGGGCGCAAGGGCACGGGAGCCGGGGTAGGCTGGGGAAAGGGAAACTGAAAGGCTGCTCGGGGAGGGGAGTATTAGCGGAGAGAGATCTGGGGGGCGGCGCGGAGGCGGCGCGTGACACGGAGCAAGATGCTGTCTGGGAGGGCAAGCTGCAGTCCTTCTCCAGGAAATGGGGGAAACGGGGCTGCAGGAGCCCCAAAATCCTCTCAGCACTGCGAGGGGCGCCTAAGGGCTGCTGCGGGCGCAGGGGGAGGGGAGGCGGAGTAGAAAGAGGGTGCAGGTCCCGACCCGTCCTCACTGTGTCCCCCGGCTTCAAGAGGCTGGCAGCCTGAACCCCGGACGTGGGGCGCCGGGGTTCGGGTATCTCAAACCTATCCAGGCAGCGGGAGGTGGGGGCAGCGTCCGCGCGGGGAGCGGAGTGGAAAGGCAGGTGCAGATCCCCGACTCTTTCCACCCGATGCGCCGCTGCCGGGAGGCACTGGGGGAGAGGTCACGGGGCCATCAAGGCGCCCCATCCCCCTAGGGGTGCACCACCGCCCATCCGCCCGCCCCCGCTCACCTGACCGGCCTCAGCCGCCTGGGTCCCGCCGCCGGGCCTGGACCCCGGTCCTCGGTCTCTAGCCCCGGACTCGGACCTGCCGCGGCGCTCCTACCCGCACAGCTCCTAGCTCGGGCGCCCAGCCCAGCTGGACTCCTTAAAGGCGCAGCGTGCCGGTTCGCGTCCTCCGACAGAAAAGTCGGCCCGGCCCGGCCCCGGCGCCGCGCGCCGTCTCCCAGCGGCCGCGCTCTGTTTAGGGGCTCCGGGGCGCTTCCGGGGCGCTTATCCCCAGCTCCTCCGCGCGCGGGCTCACAGAGTTAAATCCGGAGGATACAGTTAGCGTTCCGCACAACCCGACGCCGGCAGCTGTCTCCTAGCACCCGAGAGCCAGGGCCAGAGCAGGATCGCCTAACGAGGTACTGGGGGTGGAGCCCGAGCGCCCGGTCCCGCCCCCGGCGCCCCGCCCCCGAGCGCACAAGGTGGCGGGGCTCGGGGAGCCACACACAGTTCCACATCCCCGGCCCGAATTCTTCCCGGCACTGTTTCACTTATGGAGCACCTACTGTGTGCCTGGCGCGGCTGGGCGTTAAACTCGCCAAAGTGACTCAGGCAGGGTCTCTGGATCTCTGCCCCGAAAGGCATCAGAGAGAAAGGGACAGGCGGGAGTTCTCAGGCAGCAAAGCAACACTGCTTGACATCGGTTGTCTCACGTAATCCTATGAGGTAGGCACTGGGGTCGGCTTCTTTTCTCAGAAGATACCGATGCTCAGGGAGGTGAGGGACTTGCCCTGGATAGTCTAGGAAATGGAAGAAATGGGGGCGCAGGAGCCCCCAGATCCTCTAGACACTGCGAGGATTCCACCCCAATGAACACCGTAGGCGCTCGTGCTCCCCCCCTGGCTTTCGGGTGCTTGGAGACAGTTGCCGGCGTCGGGTAGTGCGGGATGTCAGTCTGTAAGGACAGAACTGGGAATTCCAACTCAGGATCGTCTGACTCCAAAGCTTTGAGGGAGAAATGGGCTTCTGGAAAGGCCTTTGGCCACCTCTAGTTAAACCCCTGCTATGGTCATTTCTTTCTTTTAGGGACAGTTAAACCCCAGCTTGGCCTGGCTACTCTTCCCTGTTTTTCATGTCTCAGTTTAGCTGCCACTTCCTGCAGGAAGCCTTCAGTAAGCCCTCTTTGGGCTCATACTGCACTGTGGGCTTCTTTCATCAAAACATATATTCGTTCATTTAACAGATATTTACTACACCTGTTAGGGGCCTCAGTGGCACCCAGGTCTTCCTGCTGCACTGAGTGCTTGGCCTGCTTGTCTGCCTGCCATTCCAGACATTAAGGGGCCAGGGCCCAGCAGGATTCCCTTGGCCGTTTAAATCCACCACAAAGGCAGCCTTTGGGCCTCAGCCTGCCAAGGCCTCAACGCTGGTGGAGCCTGGCTGAGTGGGGCAGGTTTTTGGTTTTAAGAATAGGACACGGTCAAGAAATCCCAGAGATGTGGCAAAAGGGCATCTCTGAAGCCACTAGTGAGCCCCATGCCTGTAAACCCTGCTCTGCAGGGCAGCTGGAATTCATCTGGAGTTTGGGACAGTCCCCATGACTTGGGCTGGAGCATTTTCCTTTAAATTGTTGGCTGCCTTATCACTCAGACTTCAAGGACTGCATGTGATTCACTTCAGGGAATGGCCCCCGAATTTCAGTGGCAATTTACTCACCAAAGAGTGGGTTGCTCAGTCCCACCTCTCTGGCTTTATCTCTCCTCATGGCCGAAGCAGAACCTTTCCAAGCCAGCAGTCCACCAACATCCCCAGAACAGGTCCATAGAGGTAGCACGAATTGTGGGGATTAAATGTCCTTCAGTCCCTACTGGTCGCCTATTGGATTAGCATCTTGGGCTCAGGAACATTCACCAAAACAGGAGTCCAGCGGATGAACAACTAAATAGACAATGAAATTGATGGAAGGCCCCAGCCTAGAAGCCATCAATACACTTTACCTGGTATAAAGTTTAAAACAATTGCTCTTTAGTCTTTTCATTTTCCCTCTCCAAAACCTTAAAAATGGGTAGTTCATCAGTTTGGTGGGTTTTTTATTTAACTCACAGCCCGTGACCCTGGGGGTCTGGAATTTCTATATCCTGAGGGTTTTTTTCCCCTCAGAGTTTTATATTTAGAAACACCTTTTTGAGCCCCACGTGGGATTCACATTCTGGGTGACTTATCTCCACTCCACTGGATGACTGACAGGAGAGAAGCCTTATTAGCTCCAGTTTTACAGTGAAGGCGGCAAGAGGAGATAAGGGAACTCAACTCCAGCCCCTCCCTGAGTCGGTGATGCCCCGAGTGCTGTCACTGAGGAATCAGGGCCTAGGTAGGAGGCCAGGGAGCAGTCCCAGGGACCTGGTACTTTCCAGATGGTGCCTTTAGTCATCCCAAATAGAAACTCCTTATCAGTGGACAGGTCTCACTCTAGCATTAAGAAAGAGTTTTGAAACCTTTCTTCTGCCAGCAGTTGCAGCGGAACGCTCCAGGATTCACTCTGCCATGAAGCCTGTACATGTCTCCCAGATGCAGCAGCACAGCTATCAGAGCTGAAGGGTGCCATTATTTAATGCGCACCTACTACCTTCAGCCACAGGGCATCAAATCACTTAGTCCTCACAACACGTAGTGAAATATGCTCACCTGTGAGATATACTAACCCACTTTACAGACACACTGAGGTGCAGAGGGGTTAATGAACTCACTCAAGATCCCACAGCCAGCACATGGCAGGGCCAGCAGTCAAAAGAGTTCACTCATTCATTTATATATCAAACATTACTGAGAACCTACTATATACTAGGTACTGTCTGGATGAACAGAGACACACTTCTTGCCCTCAAGGACTTAGAGTCTATTTATAATAATAAAATATTGGAAGCTATTTAATCAGGGAATCACACACAAGCTATGATGGAATCACACAAAAGCCATGTCAGCACATGGAAATGTGTGTAGGAGAAAAGTGAAAAACAGAAGATACCATGTGTACATAGACACCAGTTGGGCAGCGCCCCTGAGCTTATGAGTCATTCGTACCATCTATTCCTCAGGCATTTGCTGTGTGACAACTCTGAGCCAACCACTGCCCAATCTGGAACTCCAACATCACTGCCTCCTAGCAGCCTTACCTGACTATCCAGGCAAAATTAATTTTTCCATTGTCCACACCCCTGTAGCACATTGTATATGTGGATACGTTTATTTATTTAGGCAACTCTCAACTCACAGAGTTGTGAACTCCTTTTCCACTTCCATCTCCCCAGGAATACCTGAGATTGGATAATTATTAAGAAATAAGTTTAAGCCGGGCACGGTGGCTCACACCTATAATCTCAGCACTTTGGGAGGCCGAGGCAGGAGGATCATCTGAGGTCAGGAGTTCATGAGGCATCTGCCCCTGTGATGCAATCACCTGCCAGGCTCTTTTTAACAACCAGCTCTTCTGGGAAATAATAGAATGAGAACTCACTCACCCACCACCCCTCCCCACCAAAGGGCATTAATCTATTCACAAGGGACCTGCCTTCATGACCCAAACACCCCCATTAAGCCCACCCCCAATACTGGGAATCACATTTCAGCATGAGATGTGGAGGGGACAGACATTCAAACCATATCACCAAGGTCACACAGCTAGTCAGTAATACTGCCAGAATTCAAACAAAGTTTTGTATGTCTGAGCACAAAATCTATATTCTAACCATTCAGCCACCTGCTGCCATGACAAGTAATGGAATTAAATAAGGAGAATACAACAAAATCTCACCTTAAAAACTTGTACCCAGCATTTTATGAAATAATAACATTTTTAGGCTAAAATACTTATTTCCAAATGCCTTAAAATATTGCTTATTCATTTATTTGTGAATTAAATGTTTACAAGCATTTACTTATGCATAGGACCCAAGCTGTGGTAGACAAAATTTTACTCCTTCCTTTACGGAGAACAGTCTAAATTATATACACCTGAAAAAAAGAACATCCATGCAAGAGTTAAGTAATAAGAACATATCATAAGGCAGCAAGTCAACATATGTCAACACATGTCATATGTAGTATATGATCATAGAAAGGACTCACTAAGTAGGAAGTTCTAAGATTGTAATTCCTACTATATTGATTCATTCGCTGAAAATGCCAGTTGAGCATAGCACTAGGCCAGAAAGTGTCCTGGATGGGAAGGAAAGGGAGGACTTTGAGAGAGCAGTATCACTGCACCTGCAGCACTCTGATAAGCTCAGGCTTGCCAAGCACCTGGAGAGAAGTGGGAATATGCTGTAGTCTGAATATGGTTTGTTGATCCCCACAAATCTCATGTAGAAATTTGATCCCCAATGTTGGAGGTGGAGCTTAATGCGAGGTGCTTGGGTCGCGGGGACAGATCACTCATGAATAGATGAATACTCTCTGACAGGGAGGGGTGGTGAGTAAATGAGTTCTCACGATATTATTTCCCATGAGAGCTAGTGGGTATATAAAAATAGCCTGGCAACTCCCCACTCTCTCTCTCTTGCTTCCTCTTCTACCGTGTGATCTCTACACATGCACACTCTACTTCAACGTCCACTATGAAAGGAAACATCCTGAGGCCCTCACCAGATGGACGGTCTTGATCCTTCTAGCCAGCAGAATTATGAGCCAAATAAACCTTCCTTTTCTCCCCTCCTCTCCTCTCCTCTCCTCTCCTCTCCTCTCCTCTCCTCCTCTCTCTCTCTCTCTCTCTCTCTTTCTTTTTGGCAGAGTCTTGCTCTGTTGCCCAGGCTGGAGTGCAGTGGCACAGTCCTGGCTCACTGCTACCTATGCCTCCTGGGTTCAAGCAATGCTCCTGTCTCAGCCTCCTGAGTAGCTGGGATTACAGGCACATGTCACCACACCCAGCTAATTTTTGTATTTTTAGTAGAGGCAGAGTTTTACCAGTTGGCCAGGCTGGTCTCAAACTGCTGACCTCAGGTGATCCTCCTGCCTCAGCCTCCCAAAGTGTTGGGATTACAGGTGTGAGCCACCGTGCCCAGCTTTATCTTATTTCTTAATAATTACCCAATCTCAAGTATTCCTTTATAGCGACATAAAATGGACTAAGACAGAAGGCGATGGAAAATTTCCAAAAGATTAACCTGGACCTTTAATAAGAGGTGAGGGATACTAACACCCAGAATGATTGGGACTCCACTGCTAAAGACAGAAAAGGTTAATGTAAATCCAAATTAGGATAAAAAAGATGAATGCAAAAGGAATGGAGCATATGGAATGTTAACAGATGGCAGAGGGAAAGCCAAACGACCAGTTTCCTATTTTACATCATCTTGATCATGGAGAACGATTTGATCAGGCAAAAATATCACAAAGAGGGAAACTGAGCTCAGGATAGGAAGAAAAGATGGAGAAAGAGCACACAAAAATTTAAATTAGTTCAAATTACCAGATCAAGAGAAATTACTGCCCAAGATACTAAAAGGATATTTAAATGTGATCTCAAGAAACATATTCAGTGATCTTTGAGAAATTATGCTAGAAGATTTTAATGGGTGAGAGCCCCATTTCAAATAAAGGAGAAAGACTGATACACAGATCTCGAGACCAAGAGGTATGGTATTGATTTTTAGCAAAGTTCTGCATCTGATTGTTAAACTAAAACAAAAGAGGTAAGTACAAGAGCTCTTTTGGGTTCACTGTGAATAATCACACCAAAGGAATAATGTTTCACAGTTACTAGCATAAATAGACCTGGAGACCGTTGCAGAAAATTGCATACAGAATCTTGACTGTAGTAGGCTTTGAACAAAACATTTTATAATCTGTTTATGGAGAAGATGAAGTAATTTAGACTTTGAAATATCACAGTTTGGTGGAGTCATAGAAGGTTAAACAACAGTGGCCCAATTTTGTTTAATCTGACAAAATGAGACTGGAAGCAATTTTTTTCTTCCTCCCTCCCTCCCTCCCTCCCTCCCTCCGTTCCTTCCTTCATTCCTTCCTCTCTCTCTCATTCTCTCTTTCTCTCTCTCTCTCTTTCTCTCTTTCTTTCCTTCATCTCATTATGTTGCCCAGGCTGGTCTTGAGCTGCTTGCCTCAAGCCATCCTCCTCCCTCAGCTTCCCAAAGTACTGGGATTACAGGCCTGAACCACCATGTCCTGCCTGGAAGCAATTTTCTAATAAAATGTTCCAGTTCTTTCTTCTTGAAATTTTTTTTTTTAATTGAGATGAACACAAATTCAGACTTCTCATTAAATTTTAAATTAAACAAAGCTAGGGAAAAAATTGAGATTCAAAACTGTTACAATAATTTGGAATACGCCAAAAACATTATGGTGAAATTTAACCATCCCACCTTTAAACTTTTAAAATCCGAATTGAAGGCTGGGCACAGTGGCTCACACCTGTAATCCCAGCACTTTGGGAGGCTGAGGTGGGCAGATCACGAGGTCAGGAGATCGAGACCATCCTGGCCAACATGGTGAAACCCCATCTCTACTAAAAATACAAAAAATTAGCTGGACATGGTGGTGTGTGCCTATGATCCCAGCTACTTGGGAGGCTGAGGTGGGAGAATCCCTTGAACCAGGGAGTCGGAGGTTGCAGCGAGCCGAGATAGTGCCACTGCACTCCAGCCTGGCGACAGAGCAAGACTTCATCTCAAAAAAAAAAAAAAAATCCAAATTGTATCTCAGCATATGGTAGACCAGATGCAGCCTTCTCAATTCATCTCTATTCTGGATAAAATAGACTTTTTCATATGTTGTTGGGCTGACATGTATCAAAATAAGAGTAGGGGACAGTGAGCAACAAATAAATGTGAAATGCAGTGTTGTCCTGAGAACAAATGTTTATCGTACCCATAAACAATATTGGGAGACTAAACTTGGCCAGCTGTAACTTTGTGGAGCTGAACCTGAAAGCTCCATGTTTAGTGGGGACCCTCAAATGAGCTATGGCAGTGCCAGATGCTGGCGTGCCTTCACTACCATCATGTACAAAGAAGGATGCTCTCTGTAAACCACCCAGAATTCTCATAGATCATAATTCACCACATATGAGCTTAGTGAAAGAAGCCAGACACAAAAGAGCAGATACTGTATGAGCTCACTCGATAAAGTTCAAAAACAGAACAACTACTCTAAGATGTTAAAAATTAGAAGTGGTTGCCTTTGGGGGGAAATGACTGGAAGGGGGCTTGAGGCAGGTATCTGAGGTGCCAGTAATTATTCTGTATCTTTATCTGGGGTGGTAGTTATCCAAGTGTATTCACTTGTGCAAATTTCTCAAACTACATACTTATGTGCAATTTTCTATATGTATGTTATGCTTAAATACAAATATATTCTTAACAATAAAGTCAAAACCAATATCACCATCACACACAAAGAAATGAGTCACGATGAGACAGAAAGAGAGAAAGAGAGAGAGGCAGAAGGTCAGCAGTAAGGGCAAACAACCAATTTATAGAGTCCTCAAGTTTCTTTGTATATAAAGATATATTTGTATGTATTTATTTAATTTGCATTAATTTCTTTAATTTGCATATATTAAAGAAATACGTGCAAATATTTAGAATTTTATAATGTGAATATATATAATTTTATAATTCTATATATTTGCATATAGAATTATTAAATTATAAACTATGTGTGTAATGTTAGCACAAATAAAAGGTGGAATCACAAAAATTAATAAACAACAGTAGATTTCTTAAATAATTAGATATGTTTTTAAAGGAACAAATAGAAATTTTTAAAATAAAATATCTATTTTGAAGTTGAAGGAATAGATATCAAAGAGTGTGAATGGATACGCAATACCCAAAGGATGAGTGAAACAAACAACAGGTAAGATACAGCTAATGAGACAATTGATTTGGTAGCCAGATCTGAAGACATTTTCCAGAATTCAGCACAGAGTGATGACATGACTAAATATTAAAAAGACGTTATGGAATATGAAGGATAGACTGAGAAGGTTTAATATTTAATTAGTCTGAAAGGTGGAGTAGGAGGCGAGGCCATATTTGAGGTGGAAATGGTTGAGAATTTCTAGGGCAGGAAATAGAATGTGACTCCACAGATAAAGGAAGCACAACATATCTTTTTCTTTTTTTAAAAATTTCCATAGGTTTTTGGGGAACAGGTGGTGTTTGGCTACATAAATAAGTTCTTTAGTGGTGGTTTCTGAGATTTTGGTGCACGCATCACTCAAGCAGTATACACTGTACCCAACGTGTAGTCTTTTATCCCTCACCCCCTTCCCACCCTTTCCCTGAGGCCCCAAAGTGCATTGTGTCATTCTTACGTCTTTGGATCCTCATAACTTAGCTCCCACTTATCGGTGAGAACATAACGATGTTTAGTTTTCCATTCCTGAGTTACTTCACTTAGAATAATGGTCTCCAATTCCATCCAGGTTGCTGCAAATGCCATTATTTTGTTCCTTTTCATGGCTGAGTAGTATCCTATGGTGTGTGTGTGTATATATATATCACATTTTCTTTATCCACTCATTGATTGATGGGCATTTGGGCTGGTTACACATTTTTGCAATTGCGAATTGTGCTGCTATAAATATGCATGTTCATGTATCTTTTTCATATAATGACTTCTTTTCCTCTAGGTAGATACCCAGTAGTGGGATTGCTGGATCAAATGGTAGTTCTACTTTTAGTTCTTTAAGGAATCTCCACACTGTTTTCCATAGTGGTTATACTAGTTTACATTCCCACCAGCAGTGTAGTGGTGTTCCCTTTTCACCGCATCCATGCCAACATCTATTATTTTTTTATTTTTTTATTATGGTCATTCTTGCAGGAGTAAGGTGGTATGACATTGTGGTTTTCATTTGCATTTCCCTGATCATTAGTGATGTTGAACATTTTTTCGTATGTTTGTTGGCCATTTGTATATCTTCTTTTGAGAATTGTCTATTCATGTCTTTAGCCCACTTTTTGATGGGATTGTTTGTTTTTTCTTGCTAATTTGTTTGAGTTTCTTGTAGATTCTGGATATTAGAACTTTATCGGGCAACATATCTTTATTTATTTATTTATTTGTGACAGGGTCTCTCTCTCTGTCACTGAGGCTGGAGTGCAGTGGTGCAATCATGTCTAACTGCAGCCTTGACCTCCCAAGCTCAAGTGATCCTCCCATCTCGATCTCCCGAGTAGCTGGGACTACAGGCGTACACCACCACAGCCAGCTATTTTTTTTTTGTAAAGACTGGGTCTCACCCTGTTGCCCAGGCTGGTCTCCAACTCTGGAGCTCAAGCGATCTGCCTGCCTCGGCCTCCCAAAGTGCTGGAATGATAGGCGTGAGCCACTTCGCCCAGCCAGGAAGCACAATATGTCTAAAGCAGGGTAAATAATAAGAAACGTAGTGAAACTGCAGAACACTAAAAACAAATAAATAATCTTATAAGCAGCTAGAGGGTTGTTTTTTTTTTTTTTGGTAGATTACTCACGAAAGAAGAAATTAGATTGTCACTAGATTTCCCAGTGGCAACAATAGAAACCAAAAGATAGTGAAGCAGTATCTTCAAAAGTCCTGAGAATTGGATACCCAGCATTTTAATAATGAAGGTGAAATACAAGTAAAAACTAAGATAATTTGACTAACTAACGTTTTTTTTTTTCCTAAGAGACAGGTCCCTTACAATATATTCCCAGGCTAGAGTGCAGTAGTACAATCATAGCTCACTGCAGCCTTGAACTCCTGGGCTCAAGGAGCCATCCTCCTGCCTCAGCCTCTCCAGGAGCTGGGACTACAGCCCTGTGCCTCCACACCCGGCTTGCGCTTCTAAGGTGTACTTCAGAAAAAAGAAAAATTATCCCATTAAGAAGAGATGGAAGGAGTGAAAAAATTGATAAGTGTAATAAATCTAAACAAAATTGTCAGTACAAAAAAATAAAGATGAGAACAGTAATATATAATGTGTGAGTTTAGGACAGAATTAAAGAACAGAATTACAACACTGGGCAAAAGTAAATTAGGAAAGAGGTGACTGGAGTTAAAGTGTTCTGAGCGACTTTGCATTTGTGTGGGAAGGGTGTGGAGACTTAACTTTGGTCTTTGTCAAACATGTGTGGCAAAATGTCAGTGGTAGTTATGGGGGCCGGGTGCAGTGGCTCACACTTGTAATCCCAGCACTTTGGGAAGCTGAGGCTGGTGAATCACTTGAGCTCAGCCTGGCCAACATGGTGAAACCCCACCTCTACCAAAAATACAAAGTTAGCCAGGTGTGGTGTCATGTGTCTGTAATCCCAGTTACTCCAGAGCTGAGGCAGGAGAATCACTTGAACCTGGGAGGCGAAGTTTGCAGTTGAGCTGAGATTGCGCCACTGCACTCCAGCCTGGACAACGGAGCGAGACTCTGTCTCAGGAAAAAAAAAATAAAAAAAGTCAATGGTAGTTGCTAAAATAATATAAATAAGATATACAACTTCCAAATCAGTAGAAAGGGGAAATGGCAAAAGCCAATAAGAAACAAACAAAGAAATATCAATCAACCCCAAAGAAATGTACAAAAAAGTAAGACAAAAAATAGTAAAAATAAGTCCAGCTATATCAATAATCAAAGTGAATGTAAACTAACTTAACTCATCAGTTTAAAGTCAGTAACTGTTAAATTGCATTTAAAAAACCCAAGAGACACTGTTTCAAGAGACACTCCTAAAACACAGGAATTTGGAAAGGTCGAAAGTAAAAGTGTGGAAAATGATATACCTAACGTATATTATCCCAAGGAAAGCTAGTATAGTTATATTAATATTAGATAACATAGACTACAAAAAGCATTATTAAGGATGGAGAGGATGGTTACATAATGATTAAAAATTTAATTCCTCAGCAAAATATAAGGCCTGGAATTAATAAAGAAATCATGTTTTTTTTTTTTTTTTTTTTTTTGAGGCAGGGTCTCACTCTGTCACCCAAGCTCGATTGCAGTGGTGAGATCATGACTTACTGAAGCCTCAAACTCCTGGGCTCAAATGATCCTCCTGCCTCAGCCTCCTGAATAGTTAGGACTAGAGGTGCGTGCCCCCACACCCAGCTAATTTTTAAAGTTTTTTGTAGAGACAGGGTCTCACTATGTTGCCCAGCTGGTCTTGAATTCCTGGCCTCAAGTGATCCTCCTGCCTTGACCTCCCAAAGTACTGGGATTACAGGCATGAGTCATCGCACTTGGCCTGATGAAATTTTTAACCAAAGAAAAATATTAAGCCCAAATGGTCCTAGAAATAAGTTCTGCTAAACTTTCAAGGACTGGATCATTCCACTCTCTTATAGCTCTTCGGGAAAATGGAAAGCGAGAACGCAGTCCAGCTCACTCTGTGATCTCAAGACAAACAGGATACCAAACAAGACCAACCAGGTAAAGCTGGTTGCCTCTCTTAAACCACTTAAAGACACAGAAGTCAAAATCCTAAATAAAATATTAGTAAATTGAATCCAGCAATACATAAAAAGGATTATACATCAAAATCAAGTTGGATTTATCCCAGGAATTGCCAGGATCATTTAACATTAGAAAATTTATTCCTGGCTGGGCAAAGTGGCTCACGCCTGTAATCTCAGCTCTTTGGAGGCTGAGGCGGGTGGACCACTTGAGCCCATTAGTTTAAGACCAGCCTGGGCAACTTAGGGAGACCCTGTCTCTACAAAAATCTAAAACATTAGCTGGGCGTGGTGGTGTGCACCTGTAGTCCCAGCTACTCAGGGGGCTGAGGTGATAGAACTGCTTGAGCCTGGGTGGTCAAGGCTGCAGTGAGCTATGATTAAGTCACTGCACTGCAGCCTAGGTGACAGAGTGAGTCCCTGCCAAAAAGAAAAAAAAGAAAATGAAAGAAAGAAAAGAAAATATATTCCTGTATTAACCACATTAACATATTAAAGGAGAACTATAAGATCATCTGAATAGTTGCAAAAAATTTTTTAATGTTTTCATAAAATCCAATAGTCCCTCCTGGTAACAACTCACAGCAAATGAAGAACAGAGAGAACTTCCTTAACCAGTTAAAAGGCACCTATCAAAACCCGTAACAAATATCATTCCTAATAGTTAAAAATTAGAACAGTTTCTTTTGAAGTCAAACAGGACCATTGCCATCAAAATCTCTACAGGGCGTTTCCAGGAAGATGAGGAGCTGATCCTGACTCCTATGGAAGAGCAAAGATCCAGGAAAAGCCAAAACATTCCCCATAAACAGTAAAAAGAAGCTATCCAGACTTCTAAAAACACCGGAACAGAAAAGAAATCACGGAAACACACCCATGCGTATAATAAACTTGATTTGTGACCCAGTACTTCTGATCATTGGGGAAAGAAGGGACAATTTGGCAAAAGGTATTAGTACAATTGATTATTCACGCAGAAAAATATGGAATGTAATGACTCTGTCACTCCTTCCCCAATCAATTCAAGATAGATTAAAGACTTTAATTTTATTTTTTATTTTTTATTTTTTTTTGAGACGGAGTCTGGCTCTATAGCCCAGGCTGGAGTGCAGTGGCCGGATCTCAGCTCACTGCAAGCTCCGCCTCCCAGGTTTACGCCATTCTCCTGTCTCAGCCTTCCGAGTAGCTGGGACTACAGGCGCCCACCACCTCGCCCGGCTAGTTTTTTGTATTTTTTAGTAGAGACGGGGTTTCACTGTGTTAGCCAGGATGGTCTTGATCTCCTGACCTCGTGATCCGCCCGTCTCGGCCTCCCAAAGTGCTGGGATTACAGGCTTGAGCCACCGCGCCCGGCCCAAAGACTTTAATTTTAAAAGCAAAACTTTAAATTCCCAGAAGACAATATAGAAGGGTTTCTTTAGGATCTTGGAGTCATCCTTCCCAACACTAAGCACAATCTAGACTTCTAATCTAGTGCGTGTGACATGGAATTCATTGTGATCTTAATCTTCACGTCCATGGTTGCTAGTGGGGTTGAGCAATTTTTCAAGCATGTATTTGCCATTTATGTTTCTGTGCCTGTGAAAAACCTGTTCATGTCAATTCCCTATATTTCTAATTGTCCATGGTTTAATGGTCTGTAGTTATAAGTGAGGCAATTATCTTCTCCCAGTTTGTGGCTTTTCACTTTAGTAGTTTTGGATAAACAGACACTCATTTTAATTTAGTCAAATTATCCTTTATGTTTAGTGTTTTTTATGTCTTAAGAAATTCTTCCCTACTTCACATGAACCACATGGGTTGAGATTAGGGGAGATACAGCACCCCAAGAAGATGGGGATTGAGTGCCACCTTGGGAGTAATGGCCACTGGGCTGGCCATAAAACAACAGGTGGCAGGACAGAGGCAGAGACACTAACTCCACACATTCCAGTCACTTGAACATATCTCAGGTGAAGGTGGTGGGCTCTAAATCATAAAGTCCTGTTCTGCCGCTTATTAGATATCTGACTACCTAAACCTCAGTTTCGGCTGGGAGCGGTGGCTCACACCTGTAACCCCAGCACTTTAGAAGGCCAAGGCAGGTGGATCGCCTGAGGTCAGGAGTTCAAGACCAGCCTGGCCAACATAATGAAATCCCATCTCTACTAAAAATACAAAATTAGCCAGGAGTGGTGGCAGGTGCCTGTAGTCCTAGCTACTTGGGAGGCTGAGGTAGGAGGATCACTTGAACCCAGGAGGCAGAGGTTGTAGTGAGCCAAGATTGAACCATTGGACTCCAACCTGGGCAACAAGAGCAAAACTCTGTTTCGAAAATAAAATAAACCTCAGTTTCTTTATCTATAAACAGAGGAGGATGATGAGGAATTGATAATACCAACCTCAACAGGGCTTCAGAGAAGATCGAGCTGAACAATGCCTTTAAAAGTTAGCACTACCCCTGGCACAGAGGCACTGTGCATCGTGCTAGCTCTCAGCATCACTGCTCTTTATACACTAAGCATTTTTTGAGCTCACCCAGTCCTCAGAGGGCCTGAAAACTGCCTTGAATAATTGAAGGTCCGTTGTGAAAGACATTATGAAGACCCTAAATGCAGGTGGGGAATCGATGGGTGACAGTTGCCAGCGGGTGTTTGCACGTGTGTGGGAACGTAGGGCTGAGTTTTTCTTGCTAAGAAAACACACCTTTCTCCAAGGCTTCTTGCTGAACGCCTCACAGGCTTCATTTCAGCATCTGTATCACCCATGTTATTGGACCAAGACCTCTCCCTGTTGACTTTCCCTGGTTTCTCCTGGGACCTTTATGTACCCCACCATTTAGTCACTTGAAGTTGAACTGAATGAAACTTTCAAAGATGCATGCCATATTGTGCCATTTAATCATGATGCTTTCTCACTCACCTAGTCTATCAGAAGGACAATGCATCCTCGTCTGTTCCCATCTCTTCTCTGAGCTGCTGAGGTTATGTGGGGAGCTGGGTTACCCATGTGTATGAATGGATCAAAGTCTGGTTACCCATCAGGCAGTGTCCTAGTGTCTAGTTTGGGGTTCTGTGGACTGGGAGTATGGGGTACCCAGTAGGGGCAGGAATAGGAGGAACCAAGTTTGCTCATCTCTTCCCAGTGGCACAAAAATGGTTGGGAATAGGCCCAAAAGTCAGAAGTGGGATGGATGTTGGAACAGAGTAGGGAGAGATGGGGCAGGCAAAGCTAGAAGGAGAAAGCAGCAGTGGAGAACAGACCACGCCTTCCTGTTAGTTCTCAAAGGGATTGTTCTCATTTAAAGACACAGTCTGGGCCGATGCCAGTGAGCAGCTAGCATACGTTTCCTCATTGCCCGCTCTGGACCTGGCTTTTTTTGCATTATCCCGTTTGTCTCCATCTTCACCACCGCCATTGAGTGTGTTATTACTTGCACCATTTAACCACGAGGAAACAGCTTAGAGGTTAGGTAACTTGCCCAAAGTCACATAGCTAGCAACTGGTAAGTAGGGAATCATCTCCTAAATTCAGTATATCACATAGGACTTGATGAGCATCTCCTAGGACTCTGTGCAAGACTTACATCTTGCAGTCAGCCATGGAGGCTCCACTGAAGTCATGAACGATGGAACACACAATGGGGAAGCTTAGGAAATTTCTACTGCAAGTCTCTTCCTTAAGAAATGCGCCTCACTTTGGCTGGGCATGGTGTCTTATGCCTGTAATCCAAACACTTTGAGAGACTGAGGTAGGCAGATCACTTGAGGTCAGGAGTTCGAGACTGGCCTGGCCAGCATGGCAAAACCCTGTCTCTACTAAAAATACAAAAAAATTAGCTGGGTGTGGTGGCATGAGCCTGTAATCCCAGCTACTCCGGAGGCTGAGGTGGGAGGGTGGCTTGAGCCCCAGGAGGTGGAAGTTGCAGTGAGCCAAGATCATGCCACTGCACCCCAGCCTGGGCAAGAGCACGAGACTCCATCTGGAAGAAAAAAATAAAAAGAGAAATGCACTTCACTTCCGTGATGGCTGCTCCCCACTGTTGTGACTACATTTGAACACAGTGTGGTTGGGTACGATTGGGTCTCCATGGAAACAAAGCTTCCACAGACTTCTGCTTCTGATCTCTGAGAATTAATTTCAAACACAGTTTCAAGACTTGATCTGCACTGCATTTTTACACACGAGCCCTCTAAGGCAGTGCAGAGTAATGGATAGGAACGCAGGATTGGCTGTCAGGCCTGCCTCTGCCATTTACAGAATGAGCACTTGTGACAAGCTGTTCCCTCTCTCCAGGTCCCGGTTTATACCTCTATAAAATAGGGCTATAATAGTACTTACCTCATACATTTGTTCTAAGTATTATTACATTATTAAGCAAAATAAGTGTTAGCTATTATAATTCCTCCCCACCCACCTGTTCCCCTCCTGCTGCCCCTGTTCCCAACACTGGGATGATCAATTCATCCTGGTTTGCTCAGGACTTGTTCTGATTTAGCACTGAAAGCTCAGCATCCTGGGAACCCCACTAAGGTTTGCAGGAACCAGGATGGTCAGTTGCCCTCCCCAGCAGTTCAGCCAGAGACATTATAATAGTCCAGATAAACTGGTGGCCAATGGAGCTCAAGATGGTTTGAGTCCAAGATTTGCACTGATAATTCAAAATCATGACAGTTTTGTGGCCATTGGATATAGAATGATAGCTCAGAGGCACAGAAAACTCAGTGAAACCAAAGGCAAATCTAACTAATTATTCAATTCTGAGCCCTCAAGGTCAAGAACTGTCTTGTTCATCTTTGTATCCCCCTGCACATTTAAAGGGTAAATTGTTAAATGAGTGAATAACAAATCCAAAAACCCACAGTGCAGGTTAGGTGCCATGGCTCACGCCTGTAATCTGAGCACTTTGGGAGACCGAGGCAGAAGGATCACTTGAGTCCAGAAATTTGAGACCAGTCTGGGTAACATAGGGAGATACTGTCGCTATGAAAACAAAAACATCCACAGCTCAGAATGATCTCAAATCCCAGGCCAAGAGCTGTTTCAACAAATCTCCAGGGCTAATCCCTTTTTTTTTCTTTTTGAGATGGAGTCTTGCTCTTGCTGCCCAGGCTGGAGTGCAGTGATGAGATCTTAGCTCACTGCAACCTCCACCTCCCAGGTTCAAGTGATTCTCCTGCCACAGCCTCCTAAATAACTGGGACTACAGGTGTGTGCTACCATGCCTGGCTGATTTTTGTATTTTTAGTAGAGATGGGGTGTTACCATGTTGGCCAGGCTGGTCTCGAACTCCTAATCTCAAGTGATCTACCTGCCTTGGCTTCCCAAAGTGCTGGGATTACAGGTGTGAGCCACCACACCTGGCCCAGGGCTGATTTTTTAAGGTCCTATACTAGAAATGACCTTGGCCTGCATCTAAATCTGGTTCTGGAATGAAACTGGAGTAGGCTTTGCCCCTG
Source organism: Papio anubis (assembly GCF_008728515.1). Classification (NCBI taxonomy): domain Eukaryota; kingdom Metazoa; phylum Chordata; class Mammalia; order Primates; family Cercopithecidae; genus Papio; species Papio anubis. The sequence goes on from NC_044977.1 coordinate 82,068,833, forward strand.
GAGGGGGAAATCCCTTCCTGGGAATGGGATTCCTTGTCATCTGCAGGGGCCTGGTGGACTGAACAAAGAGTGGGGATGTGGGAATAAAAGACAAAGACATAAGAGTATATTTGGAAGAAAGGGTCAGGGGGCATCTTGCCTCTAGTGGACAAGGACCCTGAGCTTTACACAGCCCTCTGTATTTATTGGTAAAAGAGATAACGAGAAAAGGGGGTGGTGATTGTTGGGTAATTGTCAGTTGGTCGTTTGGTTCACAGCAGGCTTGCGAGACTGCATCCTTTGAACAACAAGCGCTAGATTTCTCAGTAGATAACTTCAAGGTGCCCAGCGCCAGGGAGTGTTGGCCCTCAGCAAATCTTTTGGTGGCAGTCGCAGTGTGAGTTTGCTCACATCCTGCATTCATGATAAACAGTTTGCTGTTTGATCATATAGCCTCCAGTGGAATGCTGAGTTGTTCACAATCCCTTTGGCCTTTTTGGCTCCCAACAATTCCTGCCTAGAAAATCATTCATGAGTCACTGTGTGGTTAAGGATTGACACGTGCTCATACCTGCACTGCAAACCTTGTCTTTAGAACTGGTGTCGTTTTAGATAGACTTATAGATAAATTTATATAGATCATGCCTAATGCATGATGATTCAGGAGTGAAGCCTTCTCCCAAAGAATACCAGATGATTTTCTGGGACCCTCTGCTCACAGCCAGTGTGTCCCCCAAGCCCTCAGGCTCCTTATGCATGTGTGGGACACACCGGGTTTCAGAATATAGGGAGAAAACATTTCCATTTGCTGGGAATCTGGAGTCAGGGACATGGATTATTCTCAGTGTTCTGAGCTGGAATAGTGGCAGGGCCTTATCACTGTTATGTGCCAGAGAAGAAATGCTATAGGGGACTGACCAGGTGCTCTCACATTCTGGTGTCAAACAGTCCTGGCCGTGCCTCTTACCAGATGTGATGTGACACCTGGAGAGATGACTTGCCTTCTCTGAGGCTCAGTTTCCTCGTCTGGAAAATGAGAAGAATAATAGTAGTCAGGTAGTTGTGAGGTTTAAAGGACCAAGTCCATGTGAAGATGTGTAATATGGACCTACTACAGGTCAGAACCCACAGCCACTATTACAGACACACCTTGGAGATATTGCAGCCTCACTTCCATACCACTGCAATAAAGTGAGTATCACAAGGTTTTTGGTTTCTGAGTGCATATAAAAGTTATGTTGGCTAGACACCGTGGCTCATACATTTGGGAGGCCAAAGAGGGAGGATCACTTGAGCCCAGGAGTTTGAGACCAGCCTAGGCAACATGGCAAAACACTGCCTCTACAAAAAATACAAAAATTAGCCAGGCATGGTGATGCACGCCAGTACTCCCTGCTACTAGAGAGGCTGAGGCGGGAGGCTCGCTTGAGCCCAGGGAGTGAAGGCTGTAGTGAGCTATGAGCATGCCACTGCACTCCAGCCTGGGCAACACAGCAAGACTATATTAAACAAACAAACAAAAAGTTATGTCTGCACTATACTGTAGTCTATTAAGTGTGCAAGAACATTATGTCTAAAATACAATGTATCTATCTTAATTAAAAATACTTTATTGCTAAAAAATGCTAATGATCGTCTGAGGCTTCAACGAGTCATAATCTTTTAGCTGATGGAGGGGCCTGCCTCGATGTTGATGGTTACTGATGGATCAGGGTGGTAGTTGGAGTGGCAGCGGCAGTTTCTTCAAAGAAGACAGCAACAAAGTTTGCCACATCGGTTGACTCTTTCACAAAACATTTCTCTACAGCATGTAATGCTGTTTGATGGCATCTTGTCCACAGTAGAACTTCTTTTAAATTAGGAGTCAATCCTCTCCAACCCTGCATTATCAACTAAGTTTATGTGATATTCTAAATCCTTTGTTGTCATTTCAAAAATGTTATAGCATCTTTACCAGGAGTGGATTTCATCTAAAGAAATCACTTTCTTTCCTCATCCGCAAGAAGCAACTCCTTATCTGTTCAAGTTTTATCACGAGATTGCAGCAATTCAGTCACATCTTCAGACTCCACTTCTCGTTCTTTTACTATTTACATCACATCTGTAGTGACTTTTCCCACTGAAATCTTGAATCCCTCAAAGTAATCCATGAAGGTTGGAACTAACTCCTTCCGAACTCCTACTAATGTAAATATTTTTACTTCCTCCCATGAATCACAAATGTTCTTAATGGCATCTAGAAATGCTGAATCCTTTCTAGAAGAGTTTCAATTGTCTGCTCGGATCCATCAGAGGAATCACCAAGGCAGCTTTAGCCTTACAAAATGTATTTCTTAATAAGACCTGAAAGTCAAAATAATTTCTTGATCTGTGGGCTACATAATGAACATTGTGTTAGCAGGCGTTAAAACAACACTCATCTCCTTGAACCTCTCCACCAGAGCTCTTGGGTGACCAGTTGCATTACCAGTGAGCAGTAATATCTTGAAAGGAATCCTTTTTTCTGAGCAGCAGGTCTCAAGAGTGGGCTTCAAATATTCAGCAAACTGCACTATAAAGAGATGTACTGTCATCCAGGCTGTGTTCCATTTGTAGAGCACAGACAGAGTAGATTTAGCATAAATCTCAAAAACCCTAGGATTGGGCCAGGTAGAGTGGCTCATGCCTATAATCCCAGCACTTTGGGAGTCCAAGGCGGATGGATCATTTGAGATCAGGAGTTTGAGACCAGCCTGGCCAACATGGTAAAACCGCGTCTCTACTAAAAATACAAAAATTAGAAGCAAGTGATGGTGCACGTCTGTAGACAAAGGCTACTTGGGAGGCTGAGGCACGAGAATCACTTGAACCTGGGAGGTGGAGATTGCAGTGAGCCGAGATCGCACCACTGCACTCCAGCCTAGGTGACAGAGTAAGACTCTGTCTCAAAAATAATAATAAAATAAAAAAGAACCCTAGGATTTTCAGAATGGTCAGTGAGCACTGGCTTCAAATTAACGTCACCAGCTGCACTCGCCTCTAACAAGAGAGCCAGCCTGTCCTTTGAAGCTTTGAAGCCAGGCATTGACTTCTCCTCTCTAGCTAAGAAAGTCCTAGATGTCATCTTCTTCCAGTAGAAGGCTGCTTTGTCTATGCTGGATATCTGTCGTTTGGTGTAGCCACCTTTATCAGTGACCTTAGCTAGATCTTCTGAGAACTTGCTGCAGCTTCTCCATCAGCACTTGCTACTTCACTTTGCACTTTCATGTTATGGAGATGGCTTCTTTCCTGAAACCTCATGAACCAACCTCTGCTAGATTCCAACTTTTCTTCTGCAGCTTCCTCATCTCCCTCAGCCTTTGCAGACTTGAAGATGGTTGGGAAGGACCTTGCTCTGGATTAGGCTTTGGCTTAAAGGAATGTTGTACTGGTTTGATCTTCCATCCAGACCATTCAAACTTTCTCCACATTAGCAATAAGGCTGTTTTGCTTTCTTATCATTCATGTGTTCATTGGAGTAGCACTTTCAATTTCTTTCAAGAACTTTTCCTTTGCATTCACAACTTGGCTGTTTGGCCCAAGAGGCCTAGATTTTGGTCTGTCTTGGCTGTCTACATGCCTTTCTCACTAAGCTTAGTCATTTTTAGCTGTTGATTTAAAGTGAGAGATGTGCAACTCTTTCTTTCACTCAAACACTTAGAGGCCATTGTAGGGTTATTAACTGGCCTAATTTCAATATTGTTGTGTCTCAAGGAACAGGAAGGCCTAAGGAGAGGAAGAGAGATGGGGGAGTGGCTGGTTGGTGATCAGAACACACATGTATCTATTAAGTTTGCATTTTATATGGCACGCTTCTGCAGTGCCCCCCAAATGACTACAATAGTAACAACAAAGATCACTCATCACCACAAAAGACATAATGATAATGAAAAAGTTTGAAATATTGCAAGAACTACCAAAATGTGACAAAGGGACGTAAAGTAAGCCCATGCTGTTGGAAAATGATGCCAGTAGACCTGCTCGATGCAGGGTTGCCACAAACCTTCTATTTGTAAAAAATGCAATATTTGCAAAGTGCAAGAAAGCAAAGCACAATAAAATGAGGCATGCCTGTATCGTTACAATTTTAATCCAACATAAGCACCCTACACAGTATGTTCCAAAGGGAAAATACCCCCTAAATCAAACACAGAAAGGAGTGTCAAATAGCAAGCTCTCAAAAAATGTTAGCTACTGTTATTAAGAGCTGGTAAGGCCGGGCACGGTGTCTCACGCCTGTAATACCAGCACTTTGGGAGGCCAAGATGGGTGGATCACCTGAGGTCAGGAATTCAAGACCAGCCTGACCAACATAGCGAAACCCCGTCTCTACTAAAAATACAAAAAGTAGCTGGGCGTGGTGGCGTGCACCTGTAATCCCAGCTACTCAGGAGGCTGAGACAGAAGAACTGCTTGAACCTGGGAGGCAGAGGTTGCAGTGAGCTGAGATTGCACCACTGCATTCCAGCCTGGGCGACAGAGTGAGACTCCATTTCAGAAAAAAAAAAAAAAAAAGGCTGTTAAGTTATAATCGGCTTCCTGTGTCTCAGAGTCGGTTAGCTTTCCTGAGAATGTCAGTAGCAGAAGCTCATTTAATAAATTCCATGAGGCACATCTCAGAAGTCCCATTCGTGCCCAAAATGCATCACCTGAATCTAATCATGAGGAAACCTCAGACAAACCAAAATTGAGGGAGATTTAAATGAAATAACTAGTCTGTATGCTTCAAAAATGTCAAAGTTATGAAAGACAAAGAGATGGCTGAAGAACTATTCAGATTAAAGGAGACAAGACTGTGAAGTCAATGCATGATCTTGGATCAGACTCTGGACCAGAAAGAAAAGAAAATGCTTTAAAGGATACTATTAGAACACTTGGTCAAATTCAAATAAGGTCTTTAGATTAGGTAATAATATTGTATGATCGAAAAAACTTCTGGTTTTGATAACTGTCCGATGATTATGTAAGAAAATGTACGTGTCATTGAGATATACAACCCAAAGTATTTAAGGGTACAAGGTCATAATGTCTCAAACTTACTCTTGAACACTTAAGAAAAAAACTAGTATGAAGGCTTGGCACAGTGGCTCATGCCTGTAATCCCAGTAGTTTGGAAGGCCGAGGCTGGTGGATCACTTGAGGTCAAGAGTTCAAGACCAACCTGGCCAACAAGGTGAAACCCCGTCTCTTCTAAAAATACAAAAATTAGCTGGGCATGGTGGCATGCACCTGTAATCCCAGCTACTTGGGAGGTTGAGGCAGGAGAATCGCTTGAACCCGGGAGGTAGAGGTTGCAGTGAGCCAAGATTGTGCCACAGCACTCCAGCCTCGGCAACAGAGACTCCGTCTCATAAAAAAATTAATATGTAAATATTGAAAAGTAGTGACAAAGCAAACGTGGCAAAACGTCCCTTGGTAAATGTCGGTTGTGGGTGTTTAAGAGTTCTTTGTGCTATTTCTGCAACTTTTATGCACATTTGAAATTATTTCAAAATAAAAAGTAAAGTATACCTAAATAAGAGGAAGCTAGGAAGTGACAAAACCATTAAAGGAAGAATAAGAAACCGCAGTTCTGCCAGCAGCCAGCTCCCTACTGGTTCCCACATTAGGCGCTGTGAGAAGCCCTTTGCCTCTTGGTCCTGTGTCCTCACCATGCCCCCTTGTGGTCAGCCTAGAAAGGCCAACTTGATAGTTATAGGCTGCTTCAGATGTGCCACCCATGTGGTGACAAGTCCTGAAGTGTTGGCATGGGTGGTACTGAGAAAGGCGATGGATCCAGGGTAGTGCAGCAGCCAGTGGCAAGGGATGAGGAGGGGGCTCCAATGGCATCGTTCGACCTGCCTGCTACCTTTTTACCTACACGTCTCATGAAGGGATCAAGGAGAAAAGCACTGTGGTCTGGGAAAAGACTTCTAGCACTGAGACGCTGCCTTCAGGGGCCAAGATTAACCTGGCTCCCCAGAAGAGGAGCAGTGCTCATTGTCAGACAGAAGAGGGCGCTGTTTTCTCCCGTGTCATCATTTGAATTGGCACCGACAGGCTTTGACCACCAGCTATGCCCACTGAGTGTGGTTCCACAAATCTGCACATTCCAAGGGCAAGATTTAGGGTGAGGTTAATGAGACAGGGTCAAGTACAAGTTCAGGGGCTGATCATGTCTTTACTTTGTTACTTTGTTCATCATGGATTTTTCTTCATTAATTTTTGATTTTTCAAAATATTGCATTGAATGTTATTTAGCTTCATTACTGAGTTATTTGGCAACTCCTTAAATTTTGTGCCTAAGGCTAGTGTCTCATTGGCCTTGCCCTAGTCCTGCCTTGACAGATCTAATCCATTAGTCGTATCACCACCAGCTCAGAGTTTGCAATTAGGCCCTTTTGTACCTATAAAGAAAGGACTGGCAAAAGGAATTAATCCTGAGAATGTAAATACCTGCTTTTTTTTTTTTTTTTTTTTTTTTTGGCAGTCTTACTCTGTCACCCAGCCTGGAAGACTAGAATGCAGTGGCGCAATCATAACTCACTGCAGCCTCTAAATCCTGGGCTTAAGTGATCCTCCCATCCTCCCACCTCAGCCTCCAGGGTAGCTGGAGCCAGAGGTATACACCACCATGCCTGGCTAACTTTTTTATTTTTAGTAGAGACAAGTTCTCGCTATGTTGCTCAGGCTGGTCTCAAACTCCTGGGCTCCTGCCTCAGCCCCCCAAGGTGCTCAGATTACAGATGTGAGCCACTGCACCCAGTCAAATGCCTGCTTTTGATGCCACTTCACAGCCAGCAACTAGAGACCAACTTCTTAATCTCCAAGTCTCAATTTCTTCATCTGTAAAATGAGGATAGCAATTGCTGCTTTGCAGTTTATTCTGAAAACAGATTATCACCCCAACTGAGTACCCCTAAGGGCCAGGCACCCTGCTAAGTCTGCCCTTTAGTTATAACCTCTCTAAATTTTCACAGCCCTACCATGTAAGAGATACTATTATCCCCATGTTAAAGGTGAGGAAAAGGGCACAGAAAAGTTTGGTTATCCGTCCAAGGCTGAACAGTCAGTAAGTAAAAGTGTATATGCTTTAACGTCATCAGCATACCCGACATGAGATGACCCCCATGCCCCCAGGGATATTTGGCAACATCTGCCGAGATTTTTGGTTGTCGCAAGTGGAGGATGCGATTGGCATCTAGTGGTGTCTAGTGGGTAGAGGCAGGGGATGCTGCTAAGTGTCCATTAATGCACAGGATGGTCCCCACAACAAAGTACTATCTGCCCCCAAATGTCGGTAGTGTCAAGGCTGAGGAGTCTGCTCTATGCTATGCTCCCGAGTCAGAAAGTTACATGAGGACTTAGCACTTAGTGCTCCATGGAAGGTAGACACTGTTGTGGTTGTTGTTATTATTACCTTTTGTCTCTATGGCTGGGGGTTCCTGTGGCTTCCAGGGAAGCTGAGTTCCCTTGGCATCACACCCACACCGTGATCAAGAACCCCGTCTCTAGGCCGAACATGGTGGCTCACACCTGTAATCCCAACACTTTGGGAGGCCAAGGTGGAAGGATCGCTTGGGTCCTGGAATTCAAGACCAGCCAGAGCAACATGGTGGAATCCTGTCTCTACAAAAAAAAAAATACAAAAATTAGCCAGGCATGGTGGCATGCACCTGTGGTCCCAGCCACTTGGGAAGCTGAAGTAGGAAGATTAGATTACTTCAGCCTGGGAGATTGAGGCTGCAGTGAGCTGAGATTGCGCCACTGCACTCCAGCCTGGGTGACAGAACGAGACCCTGTCTCAAAAAAAAAAAAAAAAAAAAAGAACTTGGTCTCTGGCATCCATTAGAGCATCATATGTCGCATTCAGCAATGATTTATTGAGCATCTGCTGCTACATGACAATCCTATTCCAGGCAGCACAGACACATGGAGGTGCCCCTGCCCCTATGCAGCAGCCTGGTTGAGAGACAACTTTAGACAAGGAAATACACAAGCTCAGAGACAATAAGATGTTATAATGCACACCATGAAGTGAAAGACCTGGGTGCTACGAGAGAGAAGAAGAGGGAAGACCCTGATAGGGTTGGGAGGCCAGGAGGGCTTCTCTGAGGGTGTGACATTGAAGCTGAGCCCTGAGGCTGGAGGAAGAAAGAGCACTGTAGGCGGAGAGAACAGCCGTGCCAAGGCCCTGAGGGGGGAACCGAAAACTGAAACCAGGCAGTGGAGGGGAGACTAGTTAGGGAGGAAGAGAGGAGTAGAGTGTTATGACCTGGGAAATGTGAGCGGGTAGAGGCCACATTAAGGAGTTGGGTCATTGACCGATAAAAGCCCTGGAAGGATTTTAATCAGAGCAGGCCTGCCCTTCAGAAAGTGACTCTTGAGGTCCAGGCACAGCCCTGTGTGGAAGATAATGTGTGAGGCTGAAACCCAGAGTGTGTGTCATCATCTGGGAACAACTCTGCAAAGGTGAGGTTTGTCACAGTTACACAACCTTAACTAATGCACCTTCCTCCCCGCAAACTCTAAGCTGGTTGTGAAACGTGGCAATGGAGCATTTTGCATATGTTACAAAATTATTGTTAATGCTCATTCATTTTTTGGACAAAGACCAGCATCAGTCACTGGAAACACCTATTTGGATCACGAGGCTTGTCCTCTGCCAGGAGTGAGCACTTTCCTGCAGGCTTCTTGTTTCTTCTTGCTGCTTTTGGGTGACTCAGCCTATGACATTTTGCTTCTCCTGAAATCTCCATATCTTGCCTTTCTCAAATTCCAAGGTAGTCTTTGTGCAACATATCAGTCTCCACTGACTCCTGTCCCGTCAGGGCCCGTAGTGGACGGCTGTATGGGGGCCATGTGTCTGAACTCCTGATCCTCATTTCAGCCCATTCATGTGACATGCACGGAGCTCTTCAGCAGGGACTTACGGACCAGGACAAGAGCTTGAGGCTTTGAGGGGATCTGATTGTCACTGCACAATCAAGGACAGTATTCCCAAAAGTAGATGTTGCTCAAGATAGTCCAAGGAATTCTATGAAGAAAAGGACTCCGCAGACAATAAATTTTGGACACCCTGTTTCAACACAGTTAAGCGGCTTTTTACAATTACAGGACTTTTCAGAACATTTAATATGCTAATGTGCATTATAAATCTCCAAGAAAGAATGATGCATATTTATCTTTTCTTCCAGGTGCATCTTGGAGACTGGTGTTTGCAAGTATATGGAGCAGGAAACTTCATCCCGAGGATGGAGACCCCGGAGCTGTCAGCAGGAGTTAGGCAAGTGCCTCAAAATTCCCAGTTCCCAGCAAGAGAAGCCAACCGAAGGATGAGACAGAGGGTTTCTGCCTTACCAGGGTCGTCCAGTACTGCATGGAGGGGTTGAAGTGAACCTTCTGCAGGTGGGGTCAATGACTCTTGGAGGTAGGGGAAAGCTTCCCTTGACTCAGTTGCACACAAAGACAGAAAACGTGTTTGCATGGGCATTGTTGAACCTGCTTAAAAGAATGAAAAACTTTTAGCACTTTTTTCTTTATCTCTAATTAATAAAGAAGTACATGTTTTTGCAAAAAAAAAAAAAAAAAAAAATCAAACAATACACAAGTATACAGAGTAAAAAGTGGAAGTCCTCCTTTCATCTCCTGCCCTGCATCCCTCCCTGCACCCCCAGTGTTCCATATTAAGGTTTTGATATGCCTGGTTCGGTGGGTGAGAAAGTTAATCTGGAGTCAGCACTCTGAGACTGAATCTCAGCTTTGCCACATGCTAGCTCTGTTTCCTGGGGCACAAGCCTCAGTTTGCTCATCTCTAAAATAAAGCAGCCATAGGAAGGGCTGGGGGGATATGGAGTGAGATGAAACACAGAAAGCCCTAATGCAGCACCTGCACCTAGTTGGATTCAGTTAAATTTGGCTCTTAGAATTGTGCTTCCAGAATCCAGGCATTTTTTAAAAGGTCCAATTTCATTCCATGGGTGTGCTAATTAGAGAATGGGGTTCATCTCTTAATCTGTTCATGTGACTCTTCTTTAAGTCCTCAAGGGCAGTTTCTATATGCAGAAACCACTATTTAGAGGTTTATTTTATTTTTTCAAGTTAATACTCAAATTGTCAAAGCTGGAAATTAAAAAAAAATTACTTGACTTTCTTTATTCTACACATTAGCTTGTTTTTAATGCTAGGAACGAAGAACTTTTCTAGACTCTGATGGAATGATTACTATCTTAGAAAATGCCATGCCTCTGTAAATATATATACCTACTATGTACCTGCAAAAATTAAAAATAAAAAAATTTGTTAACAGAAAAAAAAGAAAATGCCATGCTTTTAAGGTCAGCTTACAAAGATTCTCATTCTTTTTATAAATCCAGCTAGGATTTCCAGATAAAATACAAGTTGTCCAATTAAATACGAACTACCCCAAATTCAAATCTACCTACTGTTCTATGACTTTATTTGTTAAATCTGCCAACCCTAAACCCAACAAACCTGAATAATTACTTATAAGGGGTTTGTGGCCGACTAATAAACATTTTAAACTTTATTTAATATGCCGTATTTTCTTTTAAAATTTCTTCAATTGTCTGAACTAACAAAAAAGCTACCTTTAAAAAATACTAAATCATTTGAATTCTAATAAAGCAAACAAACAAAACACTGACGATAACCCAAAGTGTTTATAAATGTTCCACAACTGTATTCAGACAAAGGTTTCAACGCAAAGTCGTGAATCTGAATCAAACCCTACCAAGTGCACATTTTATAAGAGAGTTACAAGATTTTCTATATAGTTGGCCAAGCAGCTCTCATTAAGTCCATAAAATATCACATATTCCATCTTAAAACACACAAAAACATTATACCATGGCTCTGAGTCTCTTAAACATTTCTACACTTAATTCTGAATCTTTTTCTGGTTGGAAGATGCCTATTCACTAAGAAAGACAATTAACCATTCCCTAGAACTCCTTATTTATTTATTTGTTTATTTGTTTATTTATTTATTTATTTACTTTTTGAGATGGAATCTTACTCTGTTGCCCAGGCTGGAGTGCAGCGGTGTGATCTTGGCTCACTGCAACCTCTGCCTCGCAAGTTCAAGCCATTCTCCTGCCTCAGCCTCCCAAGTAGCTGGGATTACAGGCACCCACCACCATGCCCAGCTAATTTGTGTATTTTTAGTAGAGATAGGGTTTCACCATGTTGGCCAGGCTGGCCTTGAACTCCTGACCTCAAGTGATCCACCCACCTCAGCCTTCCAAAGTGCTGGGGCTACAAGAGTGAGCCATTGCATCTGGCCCAGAGCCACTTTTTACCAGAGATTCAACCAGGCCTGAGGTCTTAGGTTGCAGACAACAGGGAGATTGATTGCAGCACGAACTCAGGAAACCATTTCCTTCCATGTACTATTTGGGGTTATCTTATAGAATTCCTGCCATGCTTGGCCAGGATGCTGCCCGGATGTATGTTGGGGATACATGTACAATTTTCCCTGTGGCTGTGGCCCCAGACCCATCCCCTTAAGAGGGGTTGGTCCGCAGATCCCGATGCTGGCTTGGAGTTATTCTTATTCCCTATCCTTTTCACAGAATTGTCTTTGCCAAACTCCATTAATGTATCTTGATTGGATTTTGCATTTTTTTTTTTTTCTTTACAGACCTTCATAGTTTCCTGCCCAAATCTCTAAATGTCATTTTGCTTGAGTTGATATCCTACAGTTCTTACAAGACCTTTCTCTCCCAGGGTCACACAACTCTCGTCAATATTAAATTAATATCAGCTTGAGTCACGGGTCTTTCCATGGGTTTCACGGGTTATTTGCTCACAGAGTCCAGGGACATTTTCCTCATCCATTCCATCAGATCCCCAGTTGCTTTCTCTGGCAACACACTGCTAGTATTTGTACAGTAAAACAGTCTAAAAAATTAAGTAATTCAAACTACCCTTGACCTTACTTTACACCACCAGGGCAATTAGAGTCACAGTCTGGGTGTGTCTGAGGACACCAGGCCGCCAAATCCCAGTGATTTAGAGAAAACCCAGCAGAATTTCCCATGCCTCCTGCCTCATTGTCGCCCAGCAGAAGGTTCCGTCACCCCAGGTGCCCTCTAGGGTGGACCACTTCCGAGTTCATCCACTGTCAGGAAAAGGCACATGGCATGCAACCGCAGGACCGATGACTAGATGTCAGAGCTGGCTCCCGGTTGGGATATGAGTGACTTTGTGGAGGATGGCGCCTAAATGAGGCATGCCAATTTCCGCACCCGGGTGACGAATATAGGGGCTCCTAAAAGGCTAGCCCAATGTATCTGTATTTCCTTGGGGATTAAACCCCATGATCTTCAGTTCCTCAGAGAACTGAAAGTTGCAACGAGAAATCCAGTAATTCCTGTTATCTGCAGGCTTTATAAGTCAGTGGAGCCTGCGGAGGTGGCCAGAATCCGGCACTGCAAGCGCTGCTGTCTTCTCACGGAGTCTTGAAGCCAGAGCAGCGCCAAGATGTCACAGGAGCTGGCCCCACTGCTGCTTCTCCTCCTCTCCATCCACAGTGCCCTGGCCCTGAGGATCTGCTCCTTCAACGTCAGGTCCTTTGGGGAAAGCAAGCAGGAAGACCAGAATGCAATGGATGTCATTGTGAAGGTGAGTCCCTTTCCTGGGAGGAGGATCCCAGACACCCCTCACACCCTCTCTCCTGTCTTCAGACTTTAAGAGACTCAAGGTACTTAAAGTTGGCCCTTAGGGGGAATGTAGAAGCTGGCTTGGAACAATAACCACTTCAACTCTCTGTGCCTCCTGCCATCATCTTAAAACAGGGGCTCTCTCCAGGATCGCTGAGGGGACTATAGGAGTTGGTAAATAGAAAGCTCTTAACGTAGTATCTGGCTCATTATACGTTCCACATAAGGGTTGGCTATTATGATTTTTATTGCTATTTATTGAATGCCTGTATCAGGCACTATAAGCACATGGTTTCATTTCATCATCTTTATGAAGAGGGACTATTACTCCCCATGCAGAGGTGATGAACAAAGAAAGATGAAGTAATCTTATACAGCTACTCCTCTTCACCAGCAAAGCCCAGCTCCTTTCTCTCTCTTTTCTTTTCTCTTCTTTCTTTCTTTCTTTTCTTTCTTTCTTTCTTTCGTTCTTTCTTTTTCTTTCTTTCTCTTTTCTTTCTTCTTCCTTTCTTTTTCTTTCTCTTTCTTTCTTTCTTTCCCTTCCTTGCTTTTTTCCTTCCTTCCTTCTCTCTCATCCTCACCATCCCTCCCTCTCTTTCTCTTTCTTCCTTCTTCTCCTCCTTCCTTCCTCTTTCCCCCTCCTCTACTCCCCCATTCCTTCCACCTTCACTTAGGCTTTCCTTGGGTGATATATCCAGTGTCTGGGGACACTGCTCGCTTTCTCTGGAGTCAGTTGACTCCGTTTATCTTACAGGGTAATTTATTTTTGATGCTGGCAACTTAACCCTTTCCCAGGACTCTGGAAAGGTACTTATTACCTTAGGAAGCCTGAGGCACTATGGTGTGGTAGGGGGGCCAGGAGCCCTGGGTTCAGATCCCACCTACCAGACTTGTGAGCTTCAGGAGGCCCTGCACCTCCCTGAACCACCAGCTATTCTCAGCAAAACGGCGACCACGCCCGAATACCACCTGTAGCGCTGGCTGGGGAAGAGAACTCAGGGTGCCTGAGGCGCCCAGCAGAGCCTGCAACAAGGCGGGTATTCATGAGCCAGAGCCGCTGCTGTTGCTCTCATTGGGAAGGAGGATTGGAGTGAGGACTGGCAGGCTCTGTTCTTACTTGGATGAGCCTCTCAGACCCGGGTGGCCCTGCCCTTTGGGAGGTACACAAGGCCTTCTAGATGGTGTTGTTTAGCCAGGATAGCAATGCCAAGCCTGTGGGAACCATGACAAGATTGTTCAGTGGGAAACCCTGACATGTAAGGAAATGATTTTCCCCACTTCACACATGGCCCGTGGAACCTGGGTAGCCACTGAGTTCCCATCTCCTTCCTCACTGATGCAACCCGGCTGTCTTTTTGTTCCTTAGTGAGTCCATCATGGGGGCTTGAACTCTGCATCTCCCCTGAGCAGCTCTGTCCTGCAGGGCGTGTCCGAAGTCCTTGTCAAGGCTGCATCACCCTCCCCAACCTACCAACAGGCCATCCCCAAAACACTGCAAGAGCCACCCAACAGCACACTCACAGTCACCCGAGAATGCCAGGCACTCAGAATAGGATTATCTCTAGCGCCCATTGACTAAGCACCTCCTATAGGCCAGGAATTCTATATTCAGATTTAATACTGTGACTTAGGTGGTGTCGCCCCCATTTCATAACTGAGTAAATAGAGGCTGAGAGTGGCCCCTTATCTAGATTTCCATAGCCAGTAAGGGGAAGAGTTGGGGTCAAACACACCCCTGCAGCCCAGCCATAGAAGCTGAGATGCCTTCTCCACTCTTCCGTCCGGATTTATCGCTTCAGAGACTCAGCAGCATCATGCTGCCGTCACCCTGACCTGCACTGGGGAGGCTGGAGAGTGAGGGAGGCCTGCCTTCTCCATCTTGGGTTGGCCCTCCGCATATCATGGGCAGCTGTCCAGATGCCAACCCCTCCCTGGCTGAGTGTCCCCTGTTTGTGCGTTTTCCAGGGTGTCCTTAAAGAACAGAGCTTGTTCAGCAAATGCTCAGTGACGCTAGACCTTGCATCAGACACACCAGGGCACTGAGGATGTAGCAGTGGCTGTGGGAGGCATTGCCTCCCTCTTCACAGAGCTTACAGTAGAGGGCAATGGTTATTTCAGGAGTGCATGCTATGTGCCAAGCCCTTAATGTGCAGTATCTAATTCAGCCGCACAGCCACTCTGATTATTGTGCCCATTTTGCAGAGGAGGCAATGGAACTCAGAGGTGAAGTGAGTTGCCCAAATAGCTGTGGAGCACATAAGTGGCAGAGGGAGGGTTGGAGCCCAGGCTCTTCCCACCATGCTGAGCTGCTCCCTCTTTAGAGGCATGACATAGGGTTTCACAAGCCACCCTCTGGCCCAGATCTTTCTTTCTTTCTTTTCTTTTCTTCTCTTTCTTTTTAATTTTCTTTCTTTCTTTCTTTCTTCCTTCCTTCCTTCCTTTCCTTCTCTCTCTCTCTCTCTCCTTCCTTCCTTCCATCCATCCTTCCTTCCTTCCTCCCTTCCTTCCTCTCTTTCCCTCTTCCTCTCTTCCTTCCTTCTTTTTTTTTTGGACAGGTTCTTGCTCTGTTGCCCAGACTGGAGTGCAGTGGTGCAACCACAGCTCACTACAGCCTTGACCCCCTGGGCTCAAACAATTCTCCCATCTCAGCCTCCTGAGTAGCTGCAACTACAGGTGCACACCACCGTGCTGGCTAATTTAAAAAAAAATTGTAGAGATGGGGTCTCGCTATGTTACCCAGGCTGGTCTCAAAGTCCTGAGCTCAATATCCTCCTGCCTCAGCCTGCCAAAGCACTGGGCTTACAGGCATGAGCCACCATGCCCGGCCTGTCCCGGATATTTCAAGACCCCTCCAGACCATCTCTTCCCCTCTCCCCAGGCCCACTTATAACACACGTTGCTTGGATTCTGTCAACACTAGGCATGCACAACCCAGAAATTCCTCTTCCCCTCCTGTGAACAGAGTCAGGAATTTGGCCTTAGGAAGATATCAGTGTTTCAGGTCTCGGCTCTGGAAGGTTTCCTCCCTGGGACTCTCATCCTGGGAGCCTCCTCTTGAGAAGATGGAGCCAGGGCAAGTATATTTTTCCTGGTCTGAAATTTGAACAGGGAGAACATGTGTCAAGAGGGATTAGAAAATGGAGTATTTGGCCGGGCACGGTGGCTCATGCCTGTAATCCCAACACTTTAGGAGGCCGAGGAGGATGGATCACCTGAGGTCAAGAGTTCGAGACCAGCCTGACCAGCATGGAAAAACGCTGTCTCTACCAAAAATACAAAAATTAGCTGGGCGCGGTGGTGCAGGCTCCTGTAGTGTCAGCTACTCAGGAGCCTGAGGCAGGAAAATTGCTTGAACCCAGGAGGCGGAGGTTGCAGTGAACTGAGATAGCACCACTGTACTCCAGCCTGGCCACAAAGCAAGACTCCATCTCAAAAACAAATAAATAAACACATATAGTGGTCAAGAAGGTGCTCTGTAGTGTAGATAACCTGTTGTCCTGTATTCACTCTGTGTTCAAATTATTAAACCTCATGGAGCCTCAGAGTACCCAACTACACTAGCATTGAGGACCAGCATCAAACAGTTATCATGAAACTGATTAATTGCCGGACGCGGTGGCTCACGGCTGTAATCTCAGCACTTTGGGAGGCCAAGGCGGACAGATCACCTGAGGTCAGGAGTTCGAGACCAGCCTGACCAACACGGCGAAACCCTGTCTCTACTAAAATACAAAAATTAGCTGGGCATAATGGCAGGTGCCTGTAATCCCAGCTACTCAGGAGGCTGAAGCAGGAGATTCACTTGAATCCAGGAGGCGGAGGTTGAACCCAGTGAGCCGAGATTGCACCACTGTGCTCCAGCCTGGGTGACAAGAGTGAGACTCTGTGACTCTGTCTCAAAAAAAAAAAAAAAAAATTGATGAGTCAATGATAAGAGGTAACTCTTATGAAACCCTTCCTATGTGCCAGGCACTGTATTAAGCATGTTATATAAGACAACTCGTTTAACTTATATTAAATAAGTTAGTTAGAAATGCACCTGTCATGTCCTGATAAATTTTGGCCATTACCTCCCACAATTTCTTCTCCATCGAGCAGTTTTCTTTTTTAAATAAGACTTCCATTTTAATTATAAAGGTCTAATTTTTAAATTATATGCTGTATAAATTAAATAATGATTTTAAAAATGAAAATAGTCATTAAAGATGATTTTTAAAATACAGAAACCTGTAAAGAAGAAAGGAAATCATTCATTACCCTCCCACTTGAAGGTAATTGTTCTTGGCATTTGGGTAATTTTCTTACAGGCATATGTAAGTCCGCATGGGTTTCGCAGCAGGGACACCATCCTGTGTCATCAGTTTTGTATTCTGCTTTATATTATATTTCCCATGATGTTCATATTCTTTTAAAACATGCCTTTAATGCTATATAATGCCTTATCCTGTGTGTGCAACCTAATTCATTGAATGATTTTCTGTTTGGCAATACCTAAGTTGTTTCCAATTTTTTGTTGCAATACATCTTTGTCTTTGATCTGTACAGGTAATAATGATTTGTTTCATGCCTCCTACATGGCTGGCACTATTCTAAGTACCCACTTAATCCTCTAGCAACCCCATGAGGGATTGATATTTTCATCCCAATTTATACATGAGGAACCTGAGGTGCAGAGAAATTGTGGATATTTCCTTACAACGAGAGACATTCTTTTTTTTTTTTTTTTTTTTTTTTGAGTTGGAGTCTCACTCTGTCACCCAGGCTGGAGTGCAGTGGTGTGATCTTGGCTCACTGCAACCTCTGTCCCTCGGGTTCAAGTGATTCTCCCACCTCAGCCTCCTCAGTAGCTGGAATTACAGGCACACGTCACCACGCCAGGCTGATTTTTGTATTTTTAGTAGAGACAGGGTTTCGGCATATTGGCCAGGCTGGTCTCAAGCTCCTGACCTCAGGTGATCTGCCTGCCTTGGCCTTCCAAAGTGTTGGGATTACAGGCTTCAGCCACCTGCACCCCAAAGGAAGACATTCTTCAAAGTGGAAAAATTGGGTCAAAGGGCATACCTATTTGAAAATGCCTTCCAGAAAGGTGTGGCAGTCACAGTGACTAAATCAGCAGACTGGCTTGGCCAGTGGCTTCCAGCTCCCAGGAGAGCCCTGCGTGGCTGATGCCATGGAGTTCAAGCTGTCCATGGAAGGCTCCAGCCTTAGGACATTGTTCTCCTCGTCAGTCACTACACGGGTGGACCTCCCACCTGGGGCAGCCTCCTAAAGGCTGAACCCCCAGTCACAGAGGCACCCAGACAGGTAAGTGCTGGTGTCTCTCCCCACTGGGTCCTTCTTTTTTTTTTTTTTTTTTTTTTTTTTTGAGACGGAGTCTCACTGTGTCTCCCAGGCTGGAGTGCGGTGGCGTGATCTCGGCTCACTGCAAGCTCCGCCTCCCGGGTTCACGCCATTCTCCCGCCTCAGCCTCCCAAGTAGCTGGGACTACAGGCGCCCGCCACCGTGCCCGGCTAATTTTTTGTATTTTTAGTAGAGACGGGGTTTCACCATGTTAGCCAGGATAGTCTCGATCTCCTGACCTCGTGATCCACCCACCTCGGCCTCCCAAAGTGCTGGGATTACAGGCTTGAGCCACCGCGCCCGGCCCCCACTGGGTCCTTCTAAAGATGGAACTGGAACATGTGCTCTGGAAAGACAGGACCACTGGCATAACCCTCCTACTTTATGTCTTTGGTGGCTGTGTAAGAGGACATAATTAACCTTGGAGACCAAGTGCAGTGGCTTATGCCTGTACTCCCCACACTTTGGGAGGCCAGGGTGGAAGGATCACTTGAGGCCAGGAGATTGAGGCTGCAGTAAGTCATGATCACACAGCTGCACTCCAGCCTGGGTGACAGAACAAGACCCTGTCTCAAAAAAAGATATTAACCTTGGGGATGCCTTGTCCTTGACCAACAAATCCTGTGTCATTGAGCCCACCAGGATCCCATACACAGAAAGGCCCCTGTGGGCTTGGTCACAGGAAGGGCTGTGGGCTTGGTCTGCACCCTGGCCTCTAGGTGGTTGCTCACCTTGAAGGAGCCTCTCCTATATTCTTTTCTCTCTGAGTGCCTTCTCAGCTTTCAGGGACCATTCAAATGTCACCTTCACTGTGGAGCCCTTCCAAATCCTCCGAATAGAAGCGATTAATTACTCCTCAACACTTCCACAGCTTGTGACTTTTATGTAGCGCAGGTTTTTGTTTTGGTTTGATTTTGGTCTCACATCATAGCTAGCTGTTTCCATTTGTCTGTCTTGCTGGACTGAGTCTTCCAGAGCAGTGACTGGTTTTTCTTTTTTTTTTTTTTTTTGAGATGGAGTCTTGCTCTGTCGCCAGGCTGGAGTGCAGTGGCGTGATTTCGGCTCACTGCAACCTCTGTCTCCCAGGTTCCAGAGATTCTCCTGCTTCAGCCTCCTGAGTAGCTGGGATTACAGGCACATGCCACCATGACCGACTAATTTTTGTATTTTTAGTAGAGACGGGGTTTCACCATGTTAGCCAGGCTGAACTCGAACTCCTGACCTCAGGCAATCTGCCCGCCTCATCCTTCCAAAGTGCTGGGATTACAGGTGTGAGCCACCGTGCCCAGCCAGGACTGTGTTTTAACAGTTCAGTATGGTGGACTTTGTAGTCACGTGGACTTGAGTTCAAATCCTGGCTCTACAACCTATACTGGCTGTATGACTTTAAGCTAGTCACTCCACCACTCTGAGCTTGGTTTCTGCCTATGTTTAATGGACTAAAAAGCATAGTTATCCCATAGGGTTATTGTAAGACTTGGAGTAGGTTTGCAGTAAATGTCAGCTTTTATAGTTATTATCATTATACCTCTTAATTTCTAATCCAGTCTGTTACCTTTGCTGACTAAGGGCTTAATATTTATTATTATTATTATAATTATTCAAGCAAAGCCAAGAGGCAGGATATTGTGGGGAGGTCATGAGCAAGGGGCTCTGGGCTTGAATGGTATAGGTTCAAATTCTGCCTCCACCACTTTCTAGTAGGGTGACTGGGAGTGTAATTTACTCAACTTTCTCTGAGCCTCACGCTCATCTTAAAAATGTATATAACAAAAGCATCAACCTACCTCAGGGAGTCCTTCATTTAGTTCAGAGTAGAAATTATTTTAATAAGCACTCAATGCAATGCTTAAAAACAGTAAGTGTCCAATAAAAGGTTTTATTTATCTGTGGTAAATGACCTCAACCCCTGGGGATTCTCTTTCTTGCAGGTCATCAAACGCTGTGACATTATGCTCCTGATGGAAATCAAGGATAGCAACAACAGGATCTGCCCCGTACTGATGGAGAAGCTGAACGGGTAACATGAGGAAGGGTGGGCCCGCTAGGGCTCAAGGTCAAGTGCAAGGGCATCTGAAAGCTCCAGGGATCTGAAAGTAATGTGAGATCCCACACTTGACCACCAGTTCACATAGCCTGTGCTGCCCAGGATTCCAACTCCCTTAGCCACGGTCCTGAGAACTTTCTTTTTTTTTTTTTTTTTTCTTTTTTTTTTGAGACAGAGTCTCGCTCTGTCGCCCAGGCTGGAGTGCATGGAGTGCAGTGGCACGATCTCGGCTCACTGCAAGCTCCGCCTCCCGGGTTCATGCCATTCTCCTGCCTCAGCCTCCCGAGTAGCTGGGACTATAGGCGCTCGCCACTACGCCCGGCTAATTTTTTGTATTCTTTAGTAGAGACGGGGTTTCACTGTGTTAGCCAGGATGGTCTCGATCTCCTGACCTCGTAATCCGCCCGCTTTGGCCTCCCAAAGTGCTGGGATTATAGGCGTGAGCCACCGCACCCGGCCTGAGAACTTTCAACCAGCTGATTTTACTGTGATAAAACAGAATAGGGGAAATAGATGAGGGGTCTGGACACAGAAAGAAATGAAAAAAGCAGATGAGGCTGAGCTAAAAAGTATGGTTATGAAGAAAATGTTGGAAAAAAGAGAAAAGATTAAAAACCAACAGTAGAAGAAAGATCAATAAAATTACGATATGCTCACACACTGGAATATTATGCAGCTGTTAAAAGTCACGCTGGTGGCCAGGTGTGGTGGCACGTGCCTACAGTCTCACCTACCTGGGAGGCTGAGGTGGAAGGATCACTTGAGGCCATGAGGATTAGGCTACCGTGAACCATGATCACCCCACTGCACTCCAGCCTGGGCCACAAAGCAAGACTGTTTCTTTAAAAAAAAAAAAAAAAAAAAAAAAAAAAAAAAATTCATGCTTGCTACAGAATAAGTTAGAGCTAAATATTCCAGCATGGAATAATGGCTGCAATGTATTGAAAAAAAGCAAGTTGAGAATTGCAGGTAAAATAGCCCTTTTGAGTCGTCATGTTACATGAATAAGGGTGTATTTGTGTTTCCATGTGCATAGAAGAGGAAAGATTGGAAGGATGCTCTCCAAACTATTAATAGTGGTTACTTCTGGGGGGTGTGGTCAGAAAGTTGTGGTAAAAGGCGTTAGTGAAGGAATGAGGGACACTTGCTTTTTATTTTAGTACTTTTTAAATTTGAGACTCTGTCACCCTGGCTGGAGTGCAGCAGCAAGATCTCGGCTTACTGCAACCTTTGCCTTCTGGGTTCAAGCGATTCTCCTGCCTCAGCCTCCCAAGTAGCTGGATTTACAGTCATGCACCACTATGCCTGGCTAACTTTTGTATTTTTAGTGGAGTCGGGGTTTTGCTATGTTGCCCAGGCTGGCCTCAAACTCCTGACCTCAAGTGATCTGCCTGTCTCAGCCTCCCAAAATGCTGGGATTACAGGCGTGAGCCACTGCACCTGGCCATCTCAGCATGAAACACTTAATAGGGACTTTTGAACAAAAGCCATGTCTGGGTCTTGGGCAGGGGCGAGACGAGATGGTAGATCCCGGTGCCATCATCCCGTAACCTCCGGGCTTATCCATCATAGGGAAGGAATGTGTAGGACAACTGTAGGGACAGGCAAGAATCCATGTCAGTCTGCCTAAGGGCTTCCCTTATAGTGAGGGAAATGAGTGAGGGACCTGCCTGAGTCACTCAGCCAGGAAGTGGCCACGCCTACCGCTGAACTTGCATCACATCTGATCTGATCTCATAGCCAGTGCTCTATTCTTTGTCATCTCAGCCTTCCTTGGAGTGGTCCCAGTCAGGTTTGTGGGAGACTGAGGGGACAGGTTTGTGGGGGACTGAGGGGTCAGGTGGGCTCCAGGCATCTCCAGCACAGTCCATCTGGGGCAAGTCTTTTCACCACCATTGGTCTTGGCACTCCCCAACCTGTCTAGACTGTCATGGACTCCAGGCAGAGCCAAGCCTGTTTGTCCCTTTATCCCCCACAAGCCAGGATAGGCCTTAGTCACTTTGCAACTGAGTCACCACAAGCAGTTTGGTAACTCAGGACTTGGCAGGCTATGTTCAAAATAGGGCCAGCCTCCTCAAAGTGGAAGCCCAGCAGAACCTACTGTTCACACTCCTGGGGCCCCAGGGGCCAGGTCTGCCTTAGAATAATGCATCTGAAGTTCCAGGAATTTCTGTAAGATTGGCTTCAGACAAGCCCTAGATCTTTTTGTGAGCAGACAATGTGAAACTGTGTTAGGCTTTGCCCAGAGTGGAGTTATCAGTAGGTTTGGCAAACACACAGAGAGTCCGGTTTCCCTGGTGCAGGTGAGGGGCAAGGTCAATGGGACTTCATGGCTGTATCCCCAGCACCCAGGATACAAACAATAGTGAAGTGAAATCATGTTCCCAAGGCTTGTGAGAAAATGCCTGGGGGCTTTCAGAGGAGAGAATATTCTTGCTTATCATAAATGCTCAGGAGTGGTTCATGGACACGGACAGGTGGCTTGATGACGTTTATTCCACCAGAAAGCATAAGCTGCAGCTGCAGCCATAGGCATGAGTGGGGTCAGGGGCTGATTCTGGCCCAGATCGTCTTCTAGGGTCTCAGTGGCCTCCTACAGGTACAGGCCAAAGCATGCGGGTTTTGGGGTGAGTTGGATCTAGGTTCATATCCCAACTTGGCCTTGCAAACCATAAAAAGGGGATAACGATAATACCCTTCTCATAAGACAAGAAATAATGGCTGTAAAGATCCTGGCAGATGCCACATTCCAGCCAATCAATGGTGGCCCTTCTTACTGGACTCAAAGGTTATGATGAACAGTGGCCCTTCCACACATTGGGTGTATGGGGGCAGATTGGAAAGAGAGGAACATGTACAGTAGGGGAATGTTTATTCTTTAAGATGCGGTGTGAAACCTTTCTTTTCTAGAAATTCAAGGAGAGGCATAATGTACAACTACGTGATTAGCTCTCGGCTTGGAAGAAACACATATAAAGAACAATATGCCTTTCTCTACAAGTGAGTATCATCTGTGCTCCCTAGAACATGGCCACTAACAAATCGTGAATTGAATCAAAATGCATGTCTTCTCTGCAAAACCAAATTTGGATCTCTAACCAATTCTCAGTGTTGATCAAAATAACTGCTGTCAAAACTGGGGGCTTATGCAAAGTATTAACTCTTCAAGCTGAAAACACAAGGGGTCTCCTAACACCTCATTTGTTGGTTGGCTCCATGGTTGCCAGGCCAGGAGTTCTTTACTCCTCATAGTCAAGTCCTGGCCCAAGGCTGGAAAGCTGAGGTGCTCAGCCCAGCTGATTCCCGAACTTCATATTCTTTTCCTCTTCCTGCTAGTAATTTCTTAAGTCTGAACATTAACCTGTGGGTGCCACAGATAACTAGTATGGCTCATATCTTCAGCTCCCAGATTCTCAACAGCTCCCTGGCTGTTGAGAAGAGTTGACTCAGCCTTGCTCTCAGGAAAATGACCCCATGCTTGAGCCTGCTCTGGAGTCTAAGAAAGCCAAGGGAACCTACATCTCTGCTTTATGAAATTAGTAAGAAAAGGGCTGACTCAGCTGGGAGGATTTCCTTTTCTTTCTTCTAGGGAAAAGCTGGTATCTGTGAAGAGGAGCTATCACTACCATGACTATCAGGATGGAGACGTAGATGTGTTTTCCAGGGAGCCCTTTGTGGTCTGGTTCCAGTCGCCCCACACTGGTAAGACCCGCAGGCCTCTCTCTCGAGGACCTCCCCAACGGCCCATGAATGGGCAGCAGCCTTGAGCATGAGCTCAGGTTTATGCAGCCCGTTAGGGAGGCATTACGCTGGATGTGACAGTGCATTGCTTCTAATACCTCAGTGTAGACGATGCAGTTCGGTGTGATGGCACCAGGCTTGCTTCTCAGAATGCTGAAACTCAAGACTTCCCCAGCCTGGAACCCACTTTCTGGAAGCAATGGTAGCTCCCCTCTCTCTGAAGAGTTTAGGCGCATGGAAATTTTCTGCAATTCCTTGGTTTCTGTCAAGTACAACCCTTCCTTCCTTTTAAAAAATCCTGGCTGGGCACAGTGGCTCACGGCTGTAATCCCAGCACTTTGGGAGGCTGAGGCAGGTGGATCACCTGAGGTCAGGAGTTCGAGACCAGCCTGGCCAACATGGTGAAACCCTGTCTATACTAAAAATGCAAAAATTAGCTGGGTGTGGTGGTACGTACCTGTAATCCCAGCTACTCGGGAGGCTGAGGCAGGAGAATTGCTTGAACCAGGGAGGCAGAGGTTGCAGTGAGCCAAGATCGTACCACTGCACTCCAGTCTGGGCGATAGAGTGAGACTCTGTCTCAAAAAAAACAAAAAACAAAAAAAACAATTCGTAAGCGATGGCTTAGGCGAACCGCTAGCCTGGAGGCTCACTCTCCCTCTGGTCACTGCATTGCAGACTCCTCCACAGACTGCAGCAGGTGAGGAAATCCAAATGGATTGCTCCCTGAACTCTAACAACAGTACTTGTACTGGCCCCTGATTAAGTGCCAGCCTCCTGTAATCCTTGCAATGACTACAAGGTAGGGAGTAGGATTATCTCCACTTTACATTTCAGGAAACTGAGGTTTAAAAAGGCGTGAAGTCACCCAGCTGCTGAAATGGACAGGCCAGGGTTGTAACCCAGGCCACCACCTCAGGAGCTCATGTTCTTTTTTTTTCTGTTTTTCAGACAGGGCCTTGCTCTGTCATCCAGTCTGGAGTGCAGTCCCATGATCTTGGCTCACTGCAACCTCCGCCTCCTGGGCTCAAGCAGTCTTCCCACCTCAGCCTCGCAAGCAGCTCAGACTATAGGCACGCACCACCACACTCAGCTAATTTTAAAATTTTTTGTAGAGATGAGGTCTCGCCATGTTGCCTAGGCTGTTCTGAAACCACTGAGCTCAAGCCATCTGCCTGCCTTGGCTTCACAAAATGCTGGGATTACAAGTGTAAGCCACTGTGCTCAATCAGGAGCCCATATTAACCACTATGCAATGCTCGATGGAGTCAAGAATCAAATACTTTTTCAGTACCTACTATGTGCCAGGCTCTGTTGAGGGCATTGGACCAGACGGAGGCGGTGACATTGGGCTGTGACCTGAAGAAGCCAGCCATACAGAGGGCTGGAGAAAGGGCATTCCAGGTGGAGGACACAGTGAGCACAAAAGCTCAGAAGTGGGAAGGAGGCTGGAATATTTAGGGGGACCAAAAGAAGGATGGGGGAGTGCAGTGGAGGCCTGACGAGGAGAGCCAGCGATGAGGGTGTGTAGGGCCCTGGATGCAGCCTGCTGGGCTGAGTTCTGGCTCCTGTCTGTGTGACTTGAGCAGTGACCACCCCACCGCCCTTGTCTGTTGAGGTAAGAGTGGGAATCCGGGCTGAGAATAAGGGGAGGTCCCAGGAGGAGGTGCTCAGAAAGTGACAGCTGCTGTTAGCAGGTGGGCCAGGCACGGCTTCCGAGGGTCACGCACATTGCCACACTCAGGCTCTCTCAGTCCTCCAATGGTGGGGGAAGGTTTTCAGACACTTCACAAAAGTCTTTCATGAAGACCACGCTAATTTTTAAATAGCTTTTTGGAACTTTTGTTCTTAATTACAAAAGGAGTATAAACTGACAAGCCTCATTTTTTTTTTTTTTTTTTTTTTTTTAGATGGAGTTTCGCTCTTGTTGCCCAGGCTGGAGTGCAGTGGTGTGATCTTGGCTCACCACAACCTCTGCCTCCCAGATTCAAGTGATTCTTCTGCCTCAGTCTCCCGAGTAGCTGGGATTACAGGCATGCGCAACCACGCCCGGCTAATTTTGTATTTTCAGTAGAGACAGGTTTTCTCCATGTTGGTTAGGCTGGTCTTGAACTCCTGACCTCAGATGATCTGCCTGCCTTGGCCTCCCAAAGTGTTGGGATTACAGGAGTGAGCCACCACACCTGGTCAATTTTTCTTAATTAGAAAATTTTCGACTGGGCTTGGTGGCTCATGCCTGTAATCCCGGCACTTTGGGAGGCTGAGGCAGCTAGATCACAAGGTCAGGAGTTCGAGACCAGCCTGGCCAACATGGTGAAACTCCGTGTCTACTAAAAGTACAAAAAATTACCCAGGTAATTTTTTACAGGTGGTAGTGTGCACCTGTAATCCCAGCTACTCAAGAGGCTGAGACAGGAGAATTGCTTGAACCTGGGAGGTGGAGGTTGTGGTGAGCTGAGATCGTGCCACTACACTCCAGCCTGGGTGACAGAGCAAGGCTCCATCTTGAAAACAAAAGAAAAACAAAGAAAAAGAAAATGTTTTTCCTTAGTACAAAAACCAAACAGATTTATTATTTTTGAAAAGCAGAAAATAGGCTGGGCGTGATGGTTCACACCTATAATTCCGGCACTTTGGGAGGCGGAGATGGGTGGATCACCTGAGGTTGGGAGTTTGAGACCAGCCTTACCAACATGGAGAAACCCCGTCTCTACTAAAAAAATAATACAAAACTAGCCAGACTTGGTGGCACATACCTGTAAACCCAGTTACTTGGGAGGCTGAGGCAGGAGAATCACTTGAACCTGGGAGGTGGAGGTTGCAGTGAGCTGAGATTGCGCCATTGTACTCCAGCCTGGGCAACAAGAGCAAAACTCTGTCTCAAAAAGAAAAAAAGAAAAAAAAAAGAAAACCTTTAAAAAAAAGTAGAAGATACAACCATAAATATATACAATTTTTAGCTGTCAATTTAAAAAAAGAAGAAGAGGGATAAAATACATCAGAAACAAAAGAAAATAGATTTGCCACACACACACAAATGAGAAAATAAAAGCACCCACAATGCCAGCATGGAACACAGTTGTAATAAGTAAAATGTTCATTTAGAAGCAGAATGCTTGTTCCCTGGTACCGCAAAGAAAAATCAACATTCAGATAAAAAGTTTTCTCAGCAAGCCAATTTTACTTTCTGCAGAAAGGGTGCTCCTCGCAGATGGAACAATGGTGAGAGCACACCTGAATAAAGGAGGGAAGCAATTTTTATCCTTTACTCAGCTTGTCCCTGCTACTGTGTCCTGTCTCTATTGGTTGGAGCCAGACCACACAATCTAAGCTAACCTGACTGGCTAATAATTTAAACCTTTCCTAAATAGGTAAAGGCAAGGGAGAACAAAGGAAAAGAGGAAGTTGCTTATGCCAAATAGGGAAGGGGCAAAGGCTGTGAGCTGGAACGTGCCTGCGAGCATGTCCAGCACAAATATCTTGGTTAAGGTACAAGGACATAGAATGTACTACATGCCTGTAAGCATGTCTAACAGCTACACAGGATAGGGCTTAACAAAGAGTTATTAACACAAAGCAAGGAGGCTTGAAGGAAGTTAGTCTTTAAAAGAAACTATTATTTCTAACACTTATGATTTATTCTTTAACAAGAAAGGAAACTTCGAAGAGGAAACTGTTTTACTTTCTACAACAGTCTACCAGTTTTCTCTTAGCCATGAAGGGCAACTGGGAGAAATGAGTCTTTTGTGTAGTAAAAATAGGCAGCCGAATGATCCCGAGATCATTAAAATCTCAGCCACTGGCCGGACCCTCTGGGAACAGGGGACCCAGACAATGCAGCCTGTGCCTTCTGGAGGGGAGAGCCTGTTTCCGTCCAGCAGTGTTTGTGAGACCTTGACAAGGGAAGTGTGTGACCTCTGCCTCTTTCCTGTTCCTCAGCTGTCAAAGACTTCGTGATTATCCCCCTGCACACCACGCCAGAGACATCCGTTAAAGAGATCGACGAGTTGGTTGACGTCTACATGGACATGAAACACCGCTGGAAGGCAGAGGTGATGACTGCTGTGTCAGCCGAATTCCCATCTAGCAGGGGCAGGCTCTGGTCCCTGAGTGGGATGAGTACCTCTCCAGGGAGGGGGAGAGGGCAGGGCATGTGCAGGCTACCACCACTTACAGCCTTCTTTAAGGCCTTTCTTCACCCCTAAGTATCCCTCTTGCTAAATCTGCCTGGGTACCCTGCACGTGGGCTTTGGGAATTCCCACACTTTCCCATTAATAACAGATGCCAACATTTACTGAGTGAATAGCTAGTGCCAGGCACTGTGCTGAGACTTGACATGGACAAGTTTATTTAATCCTCCCAATAATCCCTTGAGGTAGCTACAGTACCTTTCTCATTCTCACTTTGCAATTGAGAAGTGTGAGGCATAGAGCAGTCAGGATTGTTTCAGTTGCAAGGGACAGAATCTTAACATGGCTCATGAAAAGAAGGAGCAATTGATTGGTCTGTGTAACTGAAATGTCCAGGAGTACTTCAGGCATAGCTGGATCCAGGGCTCAGACAAGAGAATCAGGGCTTGATTTGTCTCTTCCTTTCCATCTCCTGGTCACCCTTTCCTCTACGTGGCTCCATTCTCAGGTTGGCCCCACCCATGGGATGGCAAGATGGCCAGCAGCAGCCTCCAGACCAACTGATAAATTTTCTTTCCCACAATGCAACAAATACTGTGGGACTGAGTCTCGTTGGTTCTGACTGGGTCACATGTCCATCCCTGAACCAATCGTTGTGATCAGGGTGTTGAGATACTCTGATTGGCTAAATCTGTGTCCACCCCAGTTTCACCCCAAACTCACAGTTTGAGGTGCAGGAGGGATGGGTGGTCTCCCAAAGAAACTTGGAGTGCTGTTTTCACAGAAGGGGGCACACATTTGCCATCCCTATAGGCTCAGTTCTGTCCACTTTTGGAAGAGAGGGATGCACCACTTGTGGCTGTGAGGGTCTGTGAAAGCTCTTCACAAATATGGAAGTGCACCCAAGAGTTCTTCTTCTGTATTTCTCTTTTCTTCTTTCGGAATGTGACTCCTGTGATCCCCCTTCCTCCTCCTGAGTTCCACTGCTCCAAGTGCAAAATGAATCAAATAGACTGTGAACATAGTCCATCAGAGCTGGAGCATGGAAAAGACCAGGGGTGTATTTCATTGCTTATTAATAAATAGGTCAAAAGAAAGATTCTTTCTTTCCAAAAATTATGACATCATTCACTTATTAAACAAGAATGTATTGAGCACCTATTGAGTGTCGGGCTGTGGGGAGGCATCAGTGGCCTAAAAGTGAACAACAGGGGAAACTGCTTCAGTGAAGCAGACTTGGATGTGATTCTTTCTTTTTTTTTTTTCTTGAGATAAAGTCTCACTCTTTTCCCCAGGCTGCAGTGCAATGGTGCAATCTCGGCTCACTGCAACCTCCACCTCCCGAGTTTAAGAGATTCTCCTGCCTCAACCTCCTGAGTAGCTGGGACTAGAGGCACCTGCCATCATGCCCAGCTAATTTTTGTATTTTTAGTAGAGACGGGGTTTCACCATGTTGGCCAGGCTGGTCTCGAACGCCTGACCTCAGATGATCCACCTGCCTCAGCCTCCCAAAGTGTTGGGATTACAGGCCTGAGTCACTGCGCCCGGCTGGGATGTGATTCTTGACTTCACCACTTGAACCTCCCAGTCCTGTGGCCTAGAGCAGGTCACTTAATCTCTCAATCCTGTTTCTATAGAGGTTAGTGGGCTCTTCTACCTCCTATTGTTTATTGCCGTGAGGTGTAAATTTAAAGACACCTAGTGCTAGGCCTGGCACATAGTGAATGTTCAGCAAATCATGTCTATGTTAGCAGAAGCTGGTGATCACTGAGGTTAAGAATGACCCTCTGTCCTCAACTGAACCCGTCAATCACGGGGAGAATCGTGATCACTAAGATCAAAATAAAATGTTCTTGAAGAAAACTCTAAAGTCAGCAATGCCCCACCAAACAATAGCACAAACAAGGAAATCTGGCACTTCCTCTGGATTGTGGAATGTTGAAAATTCTGTTCCAAGAGCTGTGCGGGGAAAAATATTTCCAAGATAGAAAGTTTCTGTTGGTGGCCTTGGGTGGGGGTGGACAGCTCACTTGATGGTCCCCTCCCCTGAAGATGCCTCTCACCTCCTCAAGGAACTGAATTTTCACAGAAATAAGTTTCCAACTTCAAAACAATAGGAGAGAAAGAGTGATGCCAGGGCTGCCAATACACCACCCAAATTCACTTTTCCTGCTTGAAAACAAAAGGCGTTGATTCATTCGTGTGTTTACACCCTACAGCAGTTTGAGCCAGAGACAAAAGATGTGAGGGATAGATTTACTGAATTTTTTTTTTATTCACACCTGACTCTGCATGCTGACATGGAATTGTGGTGACTCAGAACAGCAAACATTCTCCTTCCTGTTAAGAACACCCTCACTGGTACGCACTCGCCTGTCATCGACTCATCAAAACTATGACTCAATTTTAAACAACAAAAAGACATTTTTAAAGACCCTGTATTCATTTGCTAGAGCTGCCATAACAAAGTACCATACCAAAGACTTGAGAGCGTAAACAATAGAACGTGAGTTCATCACCGTTCGGGAGGCTAGAAGTCCCAGATCAAGGTGTGCCAGCGGGGTGGTTTCTTTTGAGGGCCTCTCTCCTTGGCTTGTAGATGGCCATCGTCTTCCAGTGTCTTTACACTTTTCTGTGTCCTAATTTCCCCTTTTTACAAGAACGCCAGTCATACTGGATTAGAGCCCATTTTACCTTAATTCCCTCTTGAAGGTTCTATCTCCAAATACAGTCACCTTCTAAGGTGCTGGGGGTTAGGACTTCAACACAGGAATTTGGCCCGGGTGGGAGCAGGGTAGACACGATTCAGCCCATAACAGACCCTGTTGTTCACTGGGCCTGGGAGGCGGAGTCTTTGCTAGAGACCCACATGAAAGCATTCTGCAGCAGCATCCACCAGGTGACAATTTCAAATCTTGTCTTTTAGAATTTCATTTTCATGGGTGACTTCAATGCCGGCTGCAGCTACGTCCCCAAGAAGGCCTGGAAGAATATCCGCTTGAGGACCGACCCCAGGTTCGTTTGGCTGATCGGGGACCAAGAGGATACCACGGTGAAGAGGAGCACCAAGTGTGCATATGACAGGTAGGAGGCCCTGCAGGGTGCTGCTGGCTCAGCACAGTGCTTGGTGTGCACTAGGAAAGGCGCAAGGTGGCTGGGCACCGTGGCTCACACCTGTAGTCCTAGCACGTTGGGAGGCCTCGGCGGGTGGATCGCTTGAGTACAGGAGTTTAAGACCAGCCTGGGAAGCATGACGAAACTCTGTCTTTACAAAAAATACAAAAATTTGCTGGGCATGGTGGCAAACACCTATAGTCTCAGCTACTCAGGAGGCTGAGGTGGGAGGATCGCTTGAGCCCAGAAGGTGGAGGCTGCAGTGAGCCAGGATCGCACCACTGCACTCCAGCCTGGGTAACAGAGTGAGACTTAGTCTCAAAAATAACAAATAAAAATAAAAATAAAAAAAGCACACTGCTTGGAGAGCTGAGTCCATTAAATGTCAGGCCCCTCTACTGGGTACCACATGCAGTGTATGAACCTCAGGACCCTATGCAGTGGCCCTGGGCATTGTAGCTTAGCAGAGGTAAGCACTGGCTTCGGTGTCAGACAGGCCTGGATTTAAATCCTGACGTTACCACTTCATATGTCTGTGACCAAGAGACAGGCTCTCTGTGTCTTTCATTTCCTCCCCTGTAAAATGGAAATTATCCTAGTGCCTCACTCATGAAGATCTGATGTAGAGTCAATGAAATAGCATGTCATGCTGCTAGCACAATGCCTGGCATGCGGCAAGTGCTCATTACATTAATGGGCTGTTCATTGTTCCATAACAAAGACTTACCACAATTGATTTGCCCAATCCCTATCATTGGGCATTAGGTTATTACCAAGGGTTTGCTGTTATAAATACTGCTAAAATCAATATCCTCTGTACATTTTATGCAAGTACTTGTGATTTCCTCAGGAAACAACCCCCAAAATGAGACCAATTAGTGCAACGGTATTTGTACTTTAAAGCTTCAGGTATATATTCCTAAATGCAAATGTGTACATTTAAGTCCAAGCATTCCCTTGTGCTTTTTAAAGTCCCTTCAGGGATTTTCAAACAGCTTTCATCTTTGCTCCTTCAATGGGCACAGAGTGGGGAGTGCCTGAGGTGTGTGAATGTTAGTGATCTTCCATCACAGAGACCACAGGTGGGGAAACCCCTAGAAGTCTGGTCCCAGGTGGTGGCCACAGTTCCCAGAGCTCAGCCTGCCACGAGGAAGTGTGAGATGACCATCTGCATGAGAGCTACCAGGCCACTCGTTTTCACTTCTCAAGTTTCGAGGTCTAGCTTTCATTTCCATCCCATGACCTCCTTTGTTCCTCTTGGAGCTTTTGAGGCTGGTGTTTCCTTTGCATAAGTTATTACTCTGCAAAGTGGAAACCCAAGGTGGGGAGTTACAGGGCACTAAGTGCCCAGACCGTCCCCGCCCCCTATTTTGAAGGACTTCCAGCAAAGCCGGGACGATGGCCACTCATTCACTCACTCGCACATGGCAGTTGTGTGCCCTTGGGTAGGTCAAGTCCCTTCTCCAGCGCCATTCGTCTCCCCTGGCAAATGAGTGGGAAGTGATTGAAAATGATACAGAAGAATCAGAAGGCAACATGGCCACGGTAGATCGGGAGGGGGTAGAACAGGTTAGAAAAAGATGTTTACTAAAAGGATCCTGATTTTATACACATGTATCCCAAAGGATGGTGGGATTACATGTGACATTTTAATGATTCATTTTTTATTTTGATGCTCTGAATTTTGTTTCTCATAACCATATGTAGAACTCTTCTGGCTTTTTTTTTTTTTTTGAGACAGCGTCCTGCTCTGTTGCCCAGGCTGGAGTGCAGTGGCACGATCTTGGCTCACTGCAACCTCCGCCTCTTGGGTTCAAGCGATTTTCCTGCCTCAGCCTCCCAAGTAGCTGGGATTACAGGCATATACCACCATGCCTGGCTTTTTCTTTCTTTCTTTTTTTTGTTTGTACTTTTAGTAGAGATGGGGTTTTGCCATGTTGGTCAGGCTGGTCTTGAACTCCTGACCTCAGGTGATCCACCTGCCTTGGCCTCCCAAAGTGCTTGGATTACAGGTGTGAGCCACCATGCCCGGCCTCTCGTGGCTTTTAAAAAGTCATAGGCCAGGTGCAGTGGCGTATGCTGTAATCCCAGCTACTTCTGGAGGCTAAGGCAGGAGGATCACTTGAGTCCAGGAGTTCAAGGCTTTAGAGCAATGTGATCACATGCCTGTGAATAGCCACTGCACTCCAGCCTGGGCAACATAGTGAGACCTGTCTCAATACAATAAAATAAAAAGTGAAATTAAATAAAATAAACTGAGAAAATAAAAAGCCATAAAAATGATGTTTTAAAAATGGAGTTAGACAATATGGTCTCAATTCCAGTCTTTGTTCCGTGTTCACATATTTATCAAACACCTCTCAAGTGCTGAGTGCTGGGGGATCATGCAAAGATGCCCAGGATCTGGCCAGTGCCTTGGACCAGCCTCGGAAAACTTCACATGAACACTGGCCTGGTCCTGCACATCCCTGGAAGAAGTCAGAAATAGAGGAGCCTTAAACATCTCTTTCTTTACTTTCTGAGTCTTAAAGAAAGCTTTCACAAATCTCTAATTTGATGTGAAGAATTTACATTTGGGTTGAATTAAAAGCAATAGCCCGGGTGCAGCGGCTTACACCTGTAATCCCAGCACTTTGGGACGTTGAGGTGGGTGGATCACCTAAGGTCAGGAGTTCAAGACCAGCCTGGCCAACAAGACTAAACCCCGTCTCTACTAAAAAATACAAAAATAAGCCAGGCATGGTGGCACACACCTATAATCTCAGCTACTTGGGAAGCTGAGGCAGAAGAATCGCTTGAACCTGGAAGGCAGAGGATACAGTGAGCTGAGATGGCGCCACTGCACTCCAACCTGGGCAACAGAACAAGACTCTGCTTCAAAAAAAAAAAAAAAAAAAGTTAGTTGCGGTGGTGATGTTAGCAAATGCAGATACCAAAACTGTCGATTAGAATGGGGAAGGCCCAGTGGGCACTCATGAAATGGCAGTTTGACTCACCTCGCCATTCCTCGGTAAATCACTCAGGACCACGTAGACTACAACTGCATCACCCAGCTTGGGATATGTTAGTTTGTTTCCAAAACTCATTTGACTACCTCATTCTTACTTTTTGTCATTACTGCAAAGCACATATGCTGTGATTTTTCTCTATATTTTTCATTAAATCCCTTAATTTCTTATTGAAATAAATTTTTAAAAGAAATTTCATGGCTGGGCGCGGTGGCTCACACCGGTAATCCCAGCACTTTGGAGGCCAAGGTGGGCGGATCATGAGGTCAGAAGATCGAGACCATCCTGGCTAATATGGTGAAACCTCGTCTCTACTAAAAATACAAAAAATTAGCCGGGTGTGTTGGCGGGCGCCTATAGTCCCAGCTACTCAGGAGGCTGAGGCAGGAGAATGGCGTGAACCCGGGAGGCAGAGCTTGCAGTGAGCTGAGATCGTGCCACTGCACTCCAGCCTGGGTGACAGAGCAAGACTCCATCTAAAAAAAAAAAAAAAAGAAAGAAAGAAATTTGATACTAGCAAGAGTAAGAAAGCAGCAGCATTTGCCATAAATTGAAGGTAGTGTGAGAATTAAGTCCAGTGAAAGTCATGCATTGTTAAATTCTGCCTTAATTCTCTTGCCTGCAGAATGCTCAGAAATGGCAGCCTACTCTCTGTCAACATGGACTGAGGGAGGTATTAAAGACAAACCAGCACCTCCCTGAGAATTTCTCCATAATCAAATCAGGGAAAGTGAAAATAATTGAAAAGAGAACAGCGTTCTCAGTACACAAGTCATTGTTGTGTGGGATAGTGTGCATGTGTCATATAAAACCTCCTACTCCACCAGGGACATTGCCCACACTGGGAGATAGTGTCCTGGTGTCCACAGAACCATGGCAGGGACTGATCCTATTTCACAGTTGTAGGCACTGTCCTTTAGGGTCACAGGCTAAAACCAGGTCTGGACTTTGAGTGCCACATGAAAGGGCCAGGCTGCTCAGTCAATTCTAAACAGCAAACATAGACTTTGGTTTGATCTCAGCAATCACAGGTTGGATTAACACAACTGTTTTTCCTCCCCTTGTTCCAGGATTGTGCTTAGAGGACAAGAAATCGTCAGTTCTGTTGTTCCCAAGTCAAACAGTGTTTTTGACTTCCAGAAAGCTTACAAACTGACGGAAGAGGAGGTAAGGCTGCCATCTTGTCTTTCTATGCCATTGTCCTAGAAAGATGAGTTAGCCTGGGCAACATGACGAGACCCCATCTCTACAAAAAATTCAAAAAAATTAGCTGGGCATGGTGGTGCATGCCTGTGGTCCCAGGCTGAGGTGGGAGGATCACCTGAGTCCAGGAAGCAGAGGTTGCAGTGAGCTGAGATCGCACCACTGCACTCCAGGCTGAGCAACAGAGTGAGATCCTGTCCAAAAAAAAAAAAAAGAAGAAAAAGATGGGTTGATGTCACCCTTTGAGGTCACTGCTGAAGACGGAAGACACAATATTGGGCACTAGACCTTGAGTTTCAATGCCTATGATTTTGTGATTTGAGGCCCTGCCAAAATTTCTCGATCCAGCTGGTCTTGGAATAACACTTACCAGTGTGTGCTCTGTGGGGTGACTTTGGGCATTTCATCTCCCCTTCCTGGTCCTGAATTTGCTCATCGCTAAAATGAAAGCATCTCCCAGGCATCTCCTGATTTCCATATCTACCTCCCTTTTCTCCTTACAGGCCCTGGATGTCAGCGACCACTTTCCAGTTGAATTTAAACTACAGTCTTCAAGGGCCTTCACCAACAGCAAAAAATCTGTCACTGTAAGGAAGAAAACAAAGAGCAAACGCTCCTAGATCCAAGGGTGTCATCTTATTAACCATTTCTTGCCTCTAAATAAAATGTTTTTAACAGATACATGAACTGCTCCCTGCACTTAGAAAACAAGACTGATCCAACTGCTTTCATTTTTTGACCTGAATTTATTCTGACTTGAGCCAAATTGGAAGGAGAATCTTTTATATCTCTTTTGGCCTCATACCTCCCCTGAATTGTCCAAAAGGGAACCAGGGGCATTTGTAGCCCAAAATGATGGTCTTCATGCCCTGAGCCAGAGTCCCATCCTCTGTCACTGGGCCTGCTCAACCCTGTCATGCGAGAGGCCGCAGGGGGAGGAAGAGCGTCGGCTTTCAGTTCTCCTGAGGGGTCCTGTTCCACGGCCTTGACCAGAAACACCAAGGCCCCAGCTGCCCCTGTGATTTGGGCAATTAACTGTTTTAAGAATCTGCCCCCTCCTGTGTGAGGTCAGGCCACCATCACGTCTCACAGGGTGAAGGATAAAGGCCACTCCTGCCTGGTTTCTCTGCTTTCGAATTGTCCTCCTCCAATTCAGTCAGCCCAGGAAGCACCAGTGTCATCCTCTGAAATACTAATCTGACCGCAGCCCACCCTCAGTCCCACCCCCAGTCCCACCCCGTGCCCATAAATCCTTCAGTGGCTCCCATCACCATTGGAGAGAGCTCAGTCTTGGCCACCATGAAGGTCTCTGTTATCTGGTATATTGCGCCAGCCCCACCTTCTGCCAGGGTCGCACCCTGAACCCCTGCTCCAGGAGGATGTCCTCCACCCTGCACCCCCATGCTGTCCCTCCCTGGGGGCCTTGGCTCTGCCCCCACATGCCCTGCCTTATCCCAGAGCCCCAGCCCCCATGTACGCCCTACCTCTATTGCAACATCCACCACATTGTATTTGTCACCAGGGCCAGTGTTGGGGGTCTTTGGGGCCCCAGTGTGACAAACACCTAGTGGACTGGCTGGGACTCAAGGATTTTGTTATCTTTCTGCAATCGAGGAGGTTCATTGGAGTCCAACAACACAATACCATTTAGCCTGTATGCCTATTTTTGTTTGTTTTGCTTTGTTTTCCCTGATGTTTCTTTGTTCAAGTCATACATGAACATGGCTAAATGTGCAGGCAGTACCGAAGAATAAGCAGGGAAAAGGAATGCCGCGCCCTGACCCCATCCCCGTTTCCTGTCTCAGAAGCCCCTCTTCCCCGCTCATGTGTTTTTCCAGAGAGACTGTACAGAAATGAGCACCATATGTAACCTTAAAAATACAAAATACAGCACACCATATGCACGGTTCCACTCCTCGCTTTTTCCCTTTCATATATTGGGGATGATGTGACTTTTGATGTAGGAGAAAAAGACCTTAAGTCTGACGCTTGAAATTATGTAACACCTGACTGGGGAAATAAAATCAAGAGGGCCCTGATTAAGCAGGGGATGCCATCTTCCTCAAATGTCCAATTAGCCTCATTGGACAAAGGTCTCACGAATTGGTGAGGGGGAGGGATGGCAAGGCTGCTAACACATCTGTCACCCTTCTCCTAAGCCAGGGCTCACTGTTCCAGGAAACTTGCCGGTTTCCAAGGTCCAAAATGGTCAAACAAGTTCAGGCATGGTGGCTCATGACTGTAATCCTAGCACTTTGGGAGGCCAAGGTGGGCCGATTGCCTGAGCTCAGGAGTTCGAGACCAGCCTGGCCAACATGGCGAAACTCCGTCTCTACTAAAAATACAAAAAATTAGCCAGGCGTGGTGGGTACACTCCTGTAGCCAGCTACTGGGAGGCTAAGGCACAACAATCGCTTGAACCTGGGAGGTGGAGGTTGCAGTGAGCTGAGATCGTGCCACTGCACTCCAGCCTGGGCGACAGAGTGAGACTCTGCCAAAGAAAAAAAAAAAAAAGGTCAAGCAAGTCATAAATTGGCTTATTCCGGAGGGAGAGGCTCATCCTTCTGTCCCATAGAGCCATCGTCTCTGCCGCCTACCAGCTGTGGGACCTCGAGCAGGCTACTTACCTTTAGTTTCCTTATGTGTAAAATACAGATAATAAGAGAATCAACCTCATAGGTAAAGTTTAAATAAGGTGATGGGTGTAAACCATGGAGGATGTGCCTGATGCCTAGTAATCCCTCGATAAATTAAATTCCCTTACTTCTGTCCCAAAGTACTGCAAGCTCTGACAGCCCACATGGCTGGGACAAGAACCCTGGCTGCTGGAGCTTGGGACTCCATGCTGGCTGGGGGAGGAATGGGAGGGAGGACCAGACACTAAATGAGTCTGTCCATGGCTCTGACTTGGTCCTGACACCCTGCAGCTTCCTCCCAACAAGACATCCCTCCACTCCTGTCCAGGAGCAGATTACTGGAGCCACAGGCATCTGCCAGCTCTGATTCTGGCCAAGTTCTGCCAGGCAAGAGGGCGCAGAGCAGGGCATGTCTCACCGCACATAACCTCATGGAGCTGCAAACATCCTCCTGTCCCTTGGGTCACCTGGCCTGGCCTGGGCAAGGAACTCTGGTGGCCTCTTGGGGAAAAGGAATGTCCCCTGGTCATAGGCACCCTTTTAGCCTTGGCTTTGTCCAAAAAGTCTAAAGCTTGGTTGGGTGTGGTGGCTGATGCCTGTAATCCCAGCATTTTGGGAGGGGAGGCTGAGGTGGGAGGATCACTTGAACCCGGGAGTTTGAGACCAGCCTGGGTAACATGGCAAGACCCCATCTGAACAAAAAATTTAAAAAATTAGCTGTGCATGGTGGTGCATGCCTTTAGTCCCAGCTACTCAGAAGGCTGAGGCAGGAGAATCACTTGAGCCTGGAAAGTCGAGGCTGCAGTGAGCTGTGATCGTACCACTGCACTCCAGCTTGGGAAACAGAGCAAGACCTTTTGTCAAAAACAAAACAAAACAAAACAAAAAACAAATGAACAAAAAAGAGTCTAAACCTTGATATGCACTGGAATCCCAGGGAACCGGTTACCATGGCGATTCCCAGGTCCCAGTCTCCCAGAGTCTGTCTAAAGGGTCTACGGCCAGGGCGCAGGAACCTGCAATTTCAACAAGTCCCCCAGTTGATTCCAAGGCACATGATCTGAGGCCCAGATTTGAAATCACTCTCCTAGTCCCCCTTGGTGAGGAGAGGTGTAGCATGGTAGCAAGGACCAGGCTCACTTTGGAGCCATAGTCTCTGCCGCCTACCAGCTGTGGGACCTCGAGCAGGCTACTTACCTTTAGTTTCCTTATGTGTAAAATACAGATAATAAGAGAATCAACCTCCTAGGTAAAGTTTAAATAAGGTGATGGGTGTAAACCATGGACGATGTGCCTGATGCCTAGTAAGCCCTCGATTAATTAAATTCCCTTACTTGTATATTTGCATTAACAGGGCTTGCTCTGTTAAAGGGTAGGCTGCTTTACGTCTGGGTGTACATGTTGCTCAAGCTTAGTTATTCAGAATGAATTTTTGCCACACAAGGCATCATGCCAGGGTTCCGTTTCTTTGTCATTCGCCACTGCAAATATTTTGGCAAGTAAGCCTGAGGATGGAGACGCCCCTGCTTCCAGTCTTTGTGACATCCTCTTCCTTGTCAACACCACTTTCCTGCCACAAATACAGAAATCCTCCCCCGGTGACCTTCACCCTGACCCTGCTGGGAGTGGGGTGGGTGAAGGGAGCTCCTGCAATTCAGCAACCCTGCTCCTCTCTTTTGGGCTAGAGAGGGCAAATGTAAAGAGTAGTTGCCAAACCAGGAAAGGGTGACAAACTGGGGGCCACATCCCTCGCCCCTCCTGGAAAGGGGAAAGGCACCCAGCCCAGGCAGGCGTGAGGGTGGAAAGCAGGGCCGCTGAGAGAGGCTCACATCTGCATCAGCTGCTCAGTCTCCTGATCGGGGCGGGCTTCCACCTGAATGATCCTGAAGGAGCCAGCAACCCCTTGTCACTTGGGTCATATTTCAAAGGAGGAGCAGGTCCCCACAGTCCCCAAGACCCTGGCAACAGTAGTGTCAATCTTTGGGATTCAGGGAAGCTACTGAGATTAAGTCAAAATAAGGGAATTTGAGGAAACAGGAATCTATGGATGCAGGTTTGTGCGTGTGTACATGCACACACACACACACACTCACACACTCAGCCCTTTCCCAAGGGTCTCCCTGCCTGGCACATATTCCTTGGCCTGCTCAGCTTCTGGCCGGGTGGCACCAGCCCATGTCCCTGCCTCAAATGTGCTCTGTGATGGCAGGTGGGAGGAGGCTGGTCATTTGCAGAAACTCCTTCTGCTGCCCGTGTATGCTCTAGGAAACTCTACCACCAAATACCCTGGGAGTTTTATTTTTCCGAGTTATCGTTACTTTGAGATTCCCGCTCCTGAGATCTTTTCACAGTTTCATAGAGGCTAGAGCTGAAAATATCCTTAAAGGTAATGATAAGTAATGGCTGCCATTTGCCAAGGGCTGCTCTGTGCCAGGCTGTGTGCTAAGAGGCTGACGCATGGGCCATCTCACTGAATTCCAACCACAGCACTGAGGTGGAGTCTGATGTCATCTCCATTTTATAGATGAGGAGAGTGAGGCCCAGAGAAGTTAAACAACTTGCCCAAGGTCACACAGCTGGGAAGTAGTGACCAGCTGGGAAGGGTGACTCATCCATTAGGCACAGCAGGCACCGTGCCTAGGGCCCATGGAAATGTGTTAATTTCCTTCAGAATCAGAAAGAAAAACATGAACTTTGGGGATGAAGAAAAAATTAACATAGTAATAATAACATGTTTGTCTTCATACCAATGTAGTTGTAAAACATAATTTTTAATATTTTTTATGGGGGAAAGGATCTATAAAGGCAAAGGTGCCTAACACCCATGAAAGTCACAATGGGGCCCGGGTGGAGGCAGAATTAAAATCCCGGTCTGTCTGCCTTCAAAGTTCGTGTTCTTTTCAGTCTAGTCTAATCCCGTTTACAGGTGAGGAAACTGAGGTCCAAGGCCACACAGCAAATGGCAGAGCCAGGTAGAGAGCTCAGGTTTCCAGTGAGCCAACCACCATGGCGTGTGGTCCGACAGCACCACCCGGTGGCCTTTTAGGGAACTTACCTTTAGCCCAGAGGTGAACCTAGAAAGAGGAAGGGCTCAGACAGGTCCAGACACCCGCAGGAAACCTCCACAAGCCAGCCTGCACTTGGGCTCCACACTCAGCAGTGGTGGAGCCAGGCCAGGGAGCCAACTTCACACTCGCTCTAGACTGTCGTTGGAATTCATACATCTCAGCGCACACACACACACACACACACCCCTCCCAGGGTAAAAGTATCATCTCCCAGAGTTAATATCTGTAAAGTTCTTAGACCAGTCTGGTCCAATAGGAATATAATATAAGCCAAAATGTAATTTGAAATTTTCTGGTAGCCATATTTTAAGAAGTAAAAGAAATAAATGAAATTAAATTTAATATAGTTAATATTTTATTTAACACAGAAATCAGCAAACTATACAGCCTGTGGGTGAAATCTGGCCCATCATCTGTTTTGTTTTTTGTTTTTCTGTTTGTTTTGTTTTTTTTTGAGACGGAGTCTGCTCTGTTACCCAGGCTGGAGTGCAGTGGTGCGATCTCGGCTCACTGCCAGTTCCGCCTCCCGGGTTCACGCCATTCTCCTGCCTCAGCCTCCCGAGTAGCTGGGACTACAGGCCCCGCCACCACGCCCGGCTAATTTTTTCTATTTTTAGTAGAGATGGGGTTTCACCGTGTTAGCCAGGATGGTCTCGATCTGCTGACCTCGTGATCCCCCCGCCTCGGCCTCCCAAAGTGCTGGGATTACAGGCGTGAGCCACCGCTCCTGGTCGCATCTGTGTTTTTAAAATAAAGTTTTATTGGAACCAGCCACACCCATTTGTTTTTGTATTGTCTATGTTTGATTTTGCACTGCAGTGGCAAAGTTGAGTAGTTGCATAGTTGAAACCAGGTGATCCACAAACTTGAAAATTCTTACTATCCAGTCCTTTACAGGGAAAGTTTGTCAACCTCTGATTTAGCGCAATCTATCCAAGTATGGTCATTTCAACATATAATTCAATATAAAAATTATTAATGAAAAATTTTACATTTCATTATACTAAACTTTAAAATTCAGTGTGTGTTTTATACTTACAGTGCATCACAATTTGGAAAAGGCTCATTGCAAATGCTCAAGGGACATGTGGTTGGATCATGACTACCGAACTGGACGGTGCAGG
Source organism: Papio anubis (assembly GCF_008728515.1). Lineage (NCBI taxonomy): Eukaryota > Metazoa > Chordata > Mammalia > Primates > Cercopithecidae > Papio > Papio anubis. The sequence continues at coordinate 82,110,904 of NC_044977.1, forward strand.
GCTTAGAAAAATGCCTGCAGATATGAAACAAGTGTTCATTAAATACCTAAATAAACTCCCCACCAGCCTTTCTTAACTGGTTTCCCAGAAAGAATTGAGCCCTAAGATTGGGGGACAGCCCCTGTTTATAATGAATCAACTTCTTTCCCATGCCTGTAGAATGGTGTCATTCCTGGGAGGACTGAGGAAAGAGTCACTGGCGTCATTTTCTGTAGGGTTTCGTTTATTCACAGAATCCCAGTTGAGAAAGGCTGCAGCCAGTCTTTTTCTAAGGAGCTTGAAGACTTCCTGCTGATAAAAATAATAATTATTATTAATATAAATCACATGTATAGAGCCAGGCACTGTGCTAAGGTCTTTCTAAGCATTGTTTCAATGACAGAAATGACAGTGGCCTCCCTCAGGAAGCTTCCTCTGTGCACCAAAGTTGTCCGCTGTCCCCCATACAGCCCTTCTCACTATGTTCTGTGAGCTCCAAGATCTGACCTCTCATTCCCCAGGAGATCAACCTAGGCCTGGCCCACAGGAGCTGCTGGATCAATATTTGTTGCATTCAATCAAATAACTCTAGAGAACCCAGGGGTCATTTGGTGTTTGATTAAACCCGGCAGGTGTTTTTCCAGCAGCCCTGGTGTGCAAGGCTGTTATGCGCGTCTCAGGGGAATCCATTCCCGTACTGATGCTCGCTCGCGTTCCCAAGATTGCTAAGGGAAAACCAGGCAAGATAGTTGCATTCGCAGTTTTAAGTGGTCTAGCTCCTCTGCGATGATGGTTCAGGCTAAGAGGCAGACCACTAGAGACCGGGGAAGAGTGATTCGTTTGCCCAGTGCTTTCTCTGTCCAGCCTGAGGAACTGCCCTTTTGTCCAGGTAAGGAGGAAAGTGTACCACAATATCCTGGTTGAACAAGACGTGCCCATGAGCATTTTGGTTTTGAAAGAGCTGTGTGCAGGGATGACTATTTGAATTCCCTACCTGCCCGAGGCCTTCTAAGCAATTAAATTCTGTGGGCACCAACATCAGATGGGTCCATGGACAATCATTTGACATGTCCGGGATTCTGCAAGAGAACTGTTTCCGAGAGAAGGAGGGAGGCCCATCAAGATAATAGGAGTAACCAAGGTTTAGCTGTCAGAAGGGAGGTGGTATGGAATGAATTGTTCCTCCCAAAAGACGATTTATTTATTTATTTTTCAGACAGAGTCTTGCTCTGTCGCCCAGGCTGGAGTGCAGTGGCGCCATCTTGGCTCACTACAATCTCTGCCTCCCAGGTTCAGGCGATTCTCCTGTAATCCCGAGTAGCTGGGATTACAGGCACGTGCCATCACGCCTGGCTACTTTTTGTATTTTTAGTAGAGATAGGGTTTCACGATGTTGGCCAGGCTGGTCTCCAATTCCTGACTTCAGGGGATCTGCCCACCTCGGCCTCCCAAAGTGCTGAGATTACAGGCATGAGCCACTGCGCCCAGCCCCCAAAAGATTTTTTTAAGTTTTTTTTTTTTTTCCCCACGTTCTAACTGCCGGTGCCACCTCATTTGGCAATAGGACCACTGCAAATGTAATTCGTTGAGATGAGGACATACTGGAGTGCGTGGGCCCCTAATCCAATATGATTGATGGCCTTCTAAGGAGACAGCCATGGGAAGCCAGAGGGACACACAGGTAGACAGCCACGTGACGAGGAAGGCAGAGTCCGGAGTGCTGCAGCTGGAAGCTGAGGAAGGCCAAGGATGCCGACCGCCACCAGAAGCCAGGAGGGGCGAGAAAGGGTTGGTCCCTATAGGTTTCAGAGACAGCACGACCCTGCCCACAGCTTGATCTGACTTCTAGCCTCCAAAAATGTGAGATCGCCAATTTCTGTTGTTTTAAGCTGCTGAGTTTGGGGTACTTTATTATGGCAACCCTAAGAAACTGATACAGGGTGGAGCTTGGAGTTTAGCATGGTGGCCGCACAAGACGCGTAGGCCACTGTGGTACCCTTTCTCCTCTTCCTGCTGAGCGCGTGGCTCCATGAATCAACCCAGCCCTCTCACCTCTAGGAGTCATGTGACTTGTTCTCACCAGCAGAATGGGAGAGGACGTGACATTGCTTAGCTCCAGGCCAAGGCGGTTCAGAGCGGGTGGATTCTCTCCACGCTCAGTCTCTCTCCCCTTGCCCTGGCTGGATGTAGAGGACTCAGGGGAGGGCTGTGGGGCCCCAGGGGATGGCAGAGCTACCAAGTGGGAGAAGCCTGGGTCCCCAGATCAGCAGATGGAGGGTCACCTACCCAACATCAGATTGGATGGCCATGGAGGAAAGACATCTTTACTGGTTTAAGCAACTAGGACTCAGGGGCTGTTCGTTGTAGCAGTGAGGCAACCCTGACTAACACAGGTTCTGAGGGATGAGAGAAGCGCTAAGCAAAAACGTAAATTACTTCTTCCCTAAACTATGGGACACATTGGCACTAAGCAACCCTGCTATGGATCCCTTCAACAGAATGCAGAGAATTAAAAAGCAGGGAGATATTCTCTCCCCTTAGCACCTGAAGGATTTAGCAAGCCCTCTCCTTCCCTAGGTCTGCTGATGGAGCACTTGGACACCCCACTGTTTCCCCCCAGGAAAGCAGCCCTCATGTCCATGTCTTGCCAATGACGGCAGGGGCGGAGGCAGCCCTACAAGGAGCTGAGGTCCTTGGAGGCAGACAGAGCCGGCAGGGAGGGCCACCAATTGTCCGGACCCCACCTTAGTCACTCTCGTGCCTACCCATCCACAGCGAGGCGGCGGGGCTTGACAGCTGCATAGCAAGGCTGAGCCTGGCCGGAGGGTCCCAATGGGCCATGGGCACAGGAGGGGAGCAGCTCTGGGGACCCTTCCCCATGTGGGCTCACGTGAGCTGGTCTGTTCGCTGTGGGAAATGGAAGATGTCACTTTTGGTGTAAAGCACCTTTGTGATGGACTGGACCTTAGCGTAAGCTGGAACCTTGATGTGCTTCATAGCGTCCCCTGCAACACAGCAGAGGCTGGAGAGAGTGAGGGTCACCTTCCTCCTGCCACATTACTCCAGCCCACAGGGCTGAGGGCCAGCAGGAACACACTGCTAGAGCTGCTTCAGTTGTTAAAACAGTGCAACATTTCTGTGCCACCTAGGACCAGCCATGCCTTCTTAGGGCCCTTGACCCCTATCTTAGGACCCTCAGACCTTCCTATGACCTCACACCCAAAGGGTAATGCCTGGCATAGCACGGAGACCTCGACACCCCACCTTGGCAGCACCACCAGGGTCTGTCCTGATAGGGGGGCAATTCCAATGAACTATTCTGACCCCACCCCACCCCAAGCTCACTTACCCACATCCCATTTCTCCCATTGTCCCTGGATACCCCACCCATACCAGTGCTCCACAGGAGGCACGTGAGGGCTGCTCAAGGCTGAACTAGCTCCCCACATGCCCATACGCTGCAAATCCTGCCTGTTGAATCACCACCACCACCAACAACAGTACTAATAATACCAGCTACCATTTGTAAGTGGCATCCTGCATTTTTATTTGCTAGATCAGGCAACCCTATGACTGGCACTGGCTTCACAGGCAGCGGACACAGACGCATGGGCCGGAGCAGGAGGGGACTGGGAGGATGCTGTGTGGCGCCTCAATTGAGACCTGCTCTGTGGATGAGTCCTGTGGGGTAGATACTATAATACCTAGGACTCTGCTCAAATGCTCCCTCCCAGCAGACCTTTCCTGACCACCCTGTTTACCAGAGCAGCCTCTTCTCCTCCTCCTCCTTCTTCTTCTTCCTCTTCTTCTCCTCCTTCTGTCCTCCTTCTCCTCCTTCTTCTCTTCTTCTCTTCCCCTTTCTTCTTCCCCTCCTCCTTCCTCCCTCCTCCCCTCCCCTCTCCCTTCCTCCTCCTCTTCTTCTCCTCTTCCTCTCTTTCTCCTTCTCCTTCTTCTTTTCTTCTTCCTTTTTTGATACAAGGTCTTGCTCTGTTGCCCAAGGTGGAGTGCAGTGGCACAATCTTTGCTCACTGCAGCCTCAAACTCTCGGGCTGAAGCAATGATCCCACCTCAGCCTCCCAAGTAGCTGGGACTACAGTTGCACATGACTGTGCCTGGTTAATTTTTAAATTTTTTTGTGGAAATGGCGTCTCACTATATTGCTCAGGCTGGTCTCAAACTCCTGGGCTCAAGCGATTCTCTTTTCTCGACCTCCCAAAGCACTGGGATTACAGGCGTGAGCCACCATACCTGGCCATCTTCTTCTAACTTATCTCCTTCTATAGCCTTGACCTCGAGGTATGGTCCACGGACCAGCAGCAGCAGCACCATCTGGGAGCTTGTTAGAAATGCAGAATTTCTCCCATCGCTACCCACTCCCTGACGCAGTCAGAACCTGCATTTTGCCAAGACTCCAGCTGATTCCTGTGCATAGGAAAGATGGAAAAGTGCTGCTCTGTAGCAGTGTGGACCACGGCCGGACACTACATCATTTATCTGTTTGTCTACCTTTGGTGAGGGCAGGGATCATGTCTGTCTTGTTCTCTGCAGTATGCCCAGGGACAAAATGTGTAAGTGTCTGACACATATCAGGTGCCCAATAGACACTTGTTAAATGATTGACTGACTGAATGAATGAGCCAGAAATCAAATCCAGCCTCCTAATTACACTGAGTCACAATTCTGTGCTTGTTTGTTCAGCAACTCATTTCCAGATTGAGCTATTGAGCTGGGATTCAGTAACTCCAGATCTTCTCTCCATTCTGAAAGATGGAATCACATTGGGTTCCTACCTCACAGGGGGTTTGTGAGGACAGTTCCTATTCCGAGTGCTTTCCCACTTGATTACCCCAAAACTCCATGACACAGGAAGGCACATACTAGGTTATTCTCATTTTTCAGATGTGAACATTGAGGCCCAGAGAAGTTGAGGCTCTTGCCTGAGGTCACACAACGCAGAAGTGGTAGAACCAGGATTTGAACTCGTACCTCCTGATTCCAAATCAAGTTCTCATCCCTAGTCCATGTTCATTCATTTGCTCATTCATTCTACAGTCAAGTACCAGCCCCAGGCTGGGAGCTGGGAGGGCATGAACAAAGTTAACTAAGAAGTCTTGGAACCCAAAGGGCTCCCCAGGTCAGATGGATATATAAGGAATGGTGATTCTGTGCACCCAGTGCTTCTGTGGACTCAAAAACCTGCAGAAGCATGAAGGTGGGCTCAAGTAATCTGCTTGGAGGCATCTCAGAAGACTTCCCAGAGGAGGTGATGTGTGAAAATTCATCAGGGTGGGGCAGGAGGAGGAGCATCCCAAGTGGAGAGACCAGAGCATGCAAAGGCCTGGAAGTATGAAGGTGCCTAAGCACATCCCCAAGGTCTACGTGCTAAGGGGAAGGTGATCCAGGTCCACGAGCCAGGAGTGAGGGGTGGTGAAGGATGAGGCTGGGGAGAGAGGCCGGGCCTGCCTGCCAGAGGCCTGGAATGGCAAGATGGTGGTGGCCCTTACCCATGTGACAGCTGTACTCCCAGGATGACATGACTGGGTACTGGAACTTCTCCTTGGGCTTCAGCCGATGCCGTGTCTGGAGGTCCAGGGCCTGGCCTTGGCCATCGTGGGAGATGCCTGAGAAGAGCAGCTGCAGGATTCTTGGGGGCACCTGCCTCATTTCTAAGCCCTCTGGCCTGGTCTGGCCTGCTGGCCCCTGAGTTGCTTTTCTGGCCTCCCAGACTCTGTCTCCCTTGGGTGGGGAGTCCTGGACACCCAATCCCTTGGACAGCTGGTTCTGGGCCCCCTTGGTCTCTGGCCATCCAACCTGTACCTCCTTGCTATCATGGGAGCTGGTGGCAGGCACTGGACCTGGATGGGGCCTGCTGGAGCTGCTTCCTGGGCATGGTCCCCTCCCTTAGGTTCTTGTGGCCATAGTTGATCTTCCAGGCAACTCGGGTGGCGGCCTCCTTTTGGATGCACTCCTTCCAGCAGGCCTGGTTCTAGGCGGTCCCCAGCTCCCTCATGGCAGAGGCAGGGAGAGGTGGAGGAGGGAAGAATGGCTCTTCCCACAGCTCTGCAGCCTGTGTTTGGGCTCCCAGCGCCTCATCTCCAAGGATATATGCAGCCAATGAGGGCTGGGTTGCCAAGGCCCTGACAGAGAGGAGAGGCTGGGCTGCCCTGGGGGACTTGGGGGGTCCCACAGGCAGAAGAACAGATCAGGCTGGAAAAGGGTGCAGAGCCTGGCCACAACCCACCCAGGGTGCCTGTCCTTCCCCCGAGGGACGGGCCCAGGCCTTTACCTTCACACGCACAGGGCCCTTCACACGCACAGCACGGGGTGCTGCAGCCTCTATTCCATTCAGCAAACTCCGATGCACACCTTCTATGTGCCAGGCACCCAAAGGGGTCCAAAAAGAGGCCCAGTCTTTCCTGGCCTCAGGGAGCGCTGGACACACAGCCAGGAGTTTCCAGGGCAACTCTAGAGTCCAACTCCTCAGATACGCAGCTCTGTCCCTTGCTAGTGGAATGGCCTCCTCTGTACCGCAGGGTGAGAGTGGGAACTACCCTTAGTATTGGGAGAATGACATTAGACCAGCGTAAAGAACACTTGGGACAGTGTGTGGCTGGGAGGAAGCGCTCCCTCAACATCAGCTGCAGTCTCACAAGCACCCGCGAGGTGGGTGCTAAGCTGTGTTCTGTGCGCCTTAAACCATCCTCCCCATTAGTAGGCTCTCACGCCCTCCTTTCCCGGTGGGGCAATGGAGGCTTGGAAGCCATGTGACTGCCCCAGGGCACTGTGGCTGGTGTGTACCTACTCCATGCCAGGCCCCGCGCTGGGGACTTTACTGTTACATCACTTAATCTTCACAGTGATTTGCAAACAGGCTGTCTTGCGTCACTCTCACAAATGAGTAAACTGAGGAATCTCTGGGTTTAACCCCAAAACCCACGTCCTTGTGTTACAGACACAAAATTCTCCCGGGAAGTGGGATGGGCACCTGAGAGAGGTGCAGGCAGGGCAGGGCAGGGGAGGGCCCACCTGGTACCTTGGCGGCACCACAAAGTCAGCCTCCTGGATCCTCACACTTTTTGCCTCCCTGACCAGGGAGAAGGAGGCTACCCACAGGGCCCTGGGGCCACTTGCCTCCCACTTTGCTGCATGTACTCTTATATTCATTCGACAAACATCATTAGCTTTTGACCCTGTGCCAGGTACCAAGCCAGGCTCAAAATGTAGATGAGGAAAGACAGAGCCCAGGTACTTCCTGCTCTCAGGGTTTCACCCTCTAGAAGAGAAGGCAGACGTTTAGTCGGGTTGCAGTGAGTAGATCAGGGAAGGCTTCCTGGAAGAGGTGCCCTTTGACTGAGACCTGAACTCTGAACATGAGTTAGCCAGGCAAAACACAGGGGAAGAGTGTTGCAGCCTGGGACCCCCCAGTTAGAAAGGCAAGAAAGGCCACTGCTGTGTAGACTGCCCTCTGGGCCTCAGTCTCCACGTGTGAAATGGGCTGTGAGGGAGTTTGGAAAATCTGGGGAAGAAACTCAGGTTAAGTGGAATAGCTGGGCCTGAGATGCCTCCCCGGGGCACGCACAGTAGTGACTGATGAACCTTTCGTGGCAGGCTCCCTGAGCAGGAGCTAAGCACCAGTTAGTCATTCTCACCTGGCGGAGGGCCTACTGTGTGTCCCGGGCTGCAGGTGAACAACACGACAAAACGCCCTGGCCTCGCGGAGCTGATCCTGCCCTACGCTGTAACTTGATGCGGTATCTACTCCTCCAGGGTATCTCCGCGGGCCGAGTCTGGCACATAGTAGGTGCCTGGGAAACGTGCTCAAGGAAATTATACCTAGGCGCACCTCACATTGGCTCTGTTAAGGGGGAACAGTAGGGGTGACGGGTGAAGGGAGGAAAGTCAGGAGTTGCGGGGCTTGCGGAGCGGCGGGACCCTGGAGTCAATCGGTTGCGGGGCGGGGTCTGCTGCTGGAACTCCAGACAGCCTCTCTGCCCCACCCCCGAAACTTCTGCGCTGGAGCACCCAGACTTACCAGCGCAGAAGGGGAGAGGTCGGTGGGTCCCCCTCCTCCCGGCCTGGGAGAGCCCGCGCCTTCCCCAACGCAGGTACTCCGCTCGGGGACGCAGTTCGCGTGTCCAAGGCGACCCCTAGCGGTCACTGCGGCGACGACAACCCAGGCCGCCGTCCTCTCGCCCTGGAGGCCCACAACTTCCCGAGAGGGGAGCAGAGCTGGGACTGTGCAGACAGGCGCTCCCAAGGAGGCCGACGGCCCACTACGAGAGCCTCTTCTGGCTTCTGTTTTCTGTGTCTGGAGTCTTCACGGCTCCGTTCCTAGACAGGTTTACCGGGTTTTAACACAGCCTTGACCATTAATGACTACCTGTGTGACCTTGAGCAAGTCACCGAACCTTTTTTTCTTCTTCTTTTTGGTCTTGCTCTGTTGCCCAGGCTGGAGTGCAATGGCGCGATCTCGACTCACTGCAACCTCTGCCTCCCGGGTTCAAGCAATTCGCCTGTCTCAGCCTCCTGAGTAGCTGGGACTACAGACGCCCATCACCACGCCCGTCTAATTTTTGTACTTTTAGTAGAGGTGGGGTTTCACCATGTTGGGCAGGCTGGTCTTGAACTCCTGACCTCAAGTGATCCACCTGCCTCTGCCTCCCAAAGTGCTGGGATTACAGGTGTGAGCCACCACGACCGACCAGTCACCAAACTTTTCTGAGCCCTGACAAATTCTCCTTTAAAAATGTGATAATAAGACTTGGTGCATAGCTGTAGTGTTACTTACGATGATAATTTTCTTACTCTTAGTTTATTAACTCATTTAAACCCCATCCATCTAACAACCCCCAGGACGGTGTGGGGGCAGCCCTCAGGCCCGTCACTGGCCTAGGCCTGCGCAAAGGGAAAAGGGTGAAGCTCTGAAACCAGGGGACAAGAACAGGCTGGCAAGTGGTCTGGAGCCCTCCTGGGTGCATGTGACTCACCCCTTTCCCCTCCCACCTTTCTAGCCACTCCCTGAAGCCACCAACATCCCACCTCAGACAGAGTTCTGTGGTTGGCCTACCCCACCCCACCCACTCCCACTGATACCACCCAACCCTAATGCCCAGCCCAAGACTCTGTCTGCCACACCACACTGCTTTCCTAGGACTCAGAGCTTAATGTCTTAGTTCCCTTACACCAATAATAGTAATTTCATTAACACTTATCATGTACTGGACACTGTGAAATGCTTTTCATTTCTTTTTTTTTTTTCTTTTCTTTTTTTTTTTTTTTGAGACAGAGTCTCGGTCTGTCACCCAGGCTAGAGTACAGTGGCATGATCTTGGCTCACCACAACCTCCACTTCCTGGGTTCAAGCAATCCTCCTGCCTCAGCCTCCCAGCTGGGATTACAGGCACATACCATCACATCTGGCTGATTTTTGTATTTTTAGTAGAAATGGGGTTTCACCATGTTGCCCAGGCTGGTCTTGAACGCCTGACCTCAAGTGATCTGCCCACCTTGGCCTCCCAAAGTGCTGGGATTGTAGGAGTGAGCCACCATGCCTGGCCTGAAATCCTCTTTATGTGTATTTTGTCAGTGAGTTCTCAGAACACTCTATGGGGTGGGTCCTGTTACCCCATTTCATTGGAAAGAAAATTGAGGCACAGTTTTCTGTGAAGGATCAGTGACCTGCCTGCCAGAGGTCATGGCAGGGCCAGGATTTGAATCCCCGGCCCAATTTTAGAGCCACCATGCTCAATGGCTTCTCCAGAAGCCTCACTTTCCCTAGCTGGGGTGCCCCTTCCAGTCTGCCTTGGGGAGCCAAATCTCTGCAACACTCAGGCAATCCCTCTCTCAACAGCTTTGGGTCGGGGAAGGTTTGCCCAGGCCAGTTGGTGGGTGGATGTGCTGAGCGGGAGGGAGGCAGGGGGAGGTGCCTTTCTGGAGTTCATCTGATTTTAGAATGGCTGTTTCCCATTATTTCCCGGTTTTACAGATGAGAGCAGTGAGGCACAGAGAAGGTGACCGCCTGAGGTATCTCGGTTGGTAAGCAGCAGCGCTGGGCTTGGAATCAGGTTTGAACCTGTGGCATGTGACCTGCTGCTCTCTGAATGCTGCTTCTACACAAGGCTATTCTGCTGCTATGGAGCCTGCTGCTTGTAGCTGGGCCTGAAGCTGGCATTTTCAGGACTTGGTGCTTCTGCTGAGGTTTTCTCCTTCTCCGAATACACCCTGCCGGGGTTCAGCACCAGCTTTGCCCTAAGCACGTCCACTTCCTGGAAAGGGAGGGCAACCCCCGACAGGGAGAGGTGTTCTGGTATCTTGGGAAGGCAGTCAGGGCAGAGGAAGAAACATGGGCAATAAAAGGCTTGCAGATTCTTTCATCTTTGTACTTTGTCCCGGGAAGATAAGCGAGTCCAAAATACAAAACCCCCTTGGATATGTGGATCCGTGCCACAAGTCAGGCTCGTAAATTCTGCATTTCCTGCTTGCTCTCGACAACTCTTGAGGAAGAGAGAAAAAGCGTGTGAGGGGTGTGGAGTGGGTCTCCCTAAATTCCATGCTCATGAGCCGGTCCCCGTGGGCTTGGGGGCTCAGACAAAAGCTTTATCACAAAGCAGAGAAGGATCTCTTTGTTTAGAAAGATTCCTCCCACCATGTGTTTAGGCAGCATCCTTAGGACAAAGCCAGAAAAATAAACTGAATACAGGCTTGCTTGAGCCCTTACTGCCCCCAGTGTGACATTTTTACTTCCTCAAATTATGATTTACTATTGTGAAAAGGAAAAAATGCCTACATAAGATACTCATTTCTGGGAGTTTTCATTTGTGAAATATATGGATTATACAGCCTCTTCCCTCTCCAAGTTAGTGGAGATTTGGAAAGACTCCATCCCTTTCCCTGACTCTACTTCCACAGGGCTGAGAACTGAGGCTAATGGGCACTTCAATTAACAACAACGCTCCTCATTTTCAGTATAAACTTGGCGGGTTGACAAGGATCAAGCACTCATTTTGCCATTAACCTTTATTCTGCAATTTTTTGTTTGTTTGTTCTGAGATGGAATCTCACTCTGTCGCCTAGGCCGGATGGAGTGCAGTAGCGCGATCTCGGCTCACTGCAGCCTCTGCCTCCCAGGTTCAAGCAACTCTCCTGCTTCAGCCTCCTGAGTAGTGCGATTACAGGCATGCATGCACCACAACACCAGCTAATTTTTCTATCTTTAGTAAAGAGGGGGTTTCACCATGTTGGCCAGGCTGATCTGGAGCTCCTGACCTTAGGAGATCACCTGCCTCGGCCTCCCAAAGTGCTGGGATTACAGGTGTTAGCCACCGGGCCCGGCTTATTCTGCTAATTTTTAAATCTGTGCAACTTTCAAGGGAAATTAAATCCCTACACACCCTACTTATTTTACACCAAACTCATCAAAATGTGGCTTCAAAGCCCCTTTGAAGTCCCAAAACTAGACATGTGGTCAGGGGGCCCAAGTGTTATAAGTGCATCTGAAACAAAGAAACATGTTAATAAAATGTTTCCTTCTTGGCAGCATCCTGGTGCCTGCCTCCCTGGGTTGCAAAGGAAAATGTGATGAGGAAGAGGCGGGCTTCTGTGCTTCGAAGTGGGCAGGGCCTGGGAATCTCTGCAGGGCAGCTGCTGTCTGCTTCACCTCCATTGGCCCTGTCCACTCCTAGTAGGAAAGAGGCAAAGTCAATAGTGAAAGTTGGAAAGAAAACACAAAAGTCGGAAAGGACCTGGCACCAGGCTTGTCCGGGGTCAAGTTTCAAAGTTTTCAAGGTGTTTGCACAAACAGCTGGTTTCCATAGCAGCCAAGCCCAGGTGCAGGTAAAGGTTGCCCTGTGCTCCTAGCCATTGACGGATAAAGAGGTGCATCCCACCCTGAGATGGCTTTAATGTAACAGGAGGCAGTGGCTTCTAGTGGGGAAATTTACCCCAGGGCGACATCACCAGCGCCCCCATGCAGGGGACCACTAGGTGTAGCCCGATACCAACAAGCCGCCAGGGGGCAGCCTTGTGCAAGGAACATCACTTCCGGCAGGTGTTGGTCACAGACAGCAGTGGCGGAGACTCTGGCAGGTAATTGTTCCTTGCAGCTCCCTGGGGGCTCTTATCTGATCCACCCAGAGAGGTGAGGCAAGGCAACTTCCCCAGGGCCACACAAGGTTGAAGCTCTGGGGTGCCTGACACCAAAGCCCATGCTGTTAATTTACAAATGCTACCTCCCCCAACAGAAAGCCACCGGGCTTCACACTGGAGAAACCAATGGCTGTGCCCTGTGTTCCTCCGTGGGCAAACTAGCATCAAACTGTGGGCCGGTCAGACCCGGGGGAACTGCCCGCCACTGCAGAATCCCAAAGCCCACGGACCTTCCCAGATAGGAGTCCAGGAAGCAGTGCTTCCTGGCACAGGCCACAGATAAGACTGCTCTCAGAGGCAAACAATTGATCCCAAGTGACAGCCAGGTGTCAGAAAATCCAGTCTCCCTTCCCTGCTTTTCTCTCCACCCTCAACCCCCATCTGGAGGGCCGGGGGCCCAGCAGTGATTTCCCATCACCATGGCACCTGCCGGGCCTATCTGGGGGCTCCTGTTTCCACAGCGGTATCAGCAGGGGGTAGAACTCCCACTCTGGGGTCTAGAAGGCAGGGGCCCCGGGTCTGCCCCCAAGTGAGCTTTGCATCTGCAAACATGTCATTGCAGCACCTGAGGTGGTAGTGCCATCTGCAAAGCGGTATCACTGCTGGGGGGTGGGGGGAGGCAGAGGCGGAGGCGGAGGAGGAGGAGGGGTGCTAGGTACCTCCCAAGCATTTAACATTCAGAAGCTCTTCTAGAAAAAGGAGAAACAGACCGGTTGCAGTGGTTGACGCCTGTAATACAGCACTTTGGGAGACGAAGGCGGGATGGATCACTTGAAGTCAGGAGTTCAAGACCAGTCTGGCCAACATGGCGAAACCATCTCTCTACTAAAAAGACAAAAATTAGCCAGGAATGGTGGCATGCGCCTGTAGTCTCAGCTACTTGGGAGGCTGAGGCAGAAGAACTGCTCGAACCCAGGAGATGGAGGTTGCAGTGAGCTGAGATCCCGCCGCTGCCCTCCAGCCTGGGCGAATGGCACTGTCTCAAAAAAGGAAAATTTTAAAAAAACAGAGAAACAGAGGCAAAGGGAGGGGAAGACGGCAGCAACAATTAGCACAGCAGGGTGACAGGTGACAGCTTCTTGTTTACCCACCCCCCTAAAAAAGAGCCCAGGTTCATTGTCAAAACAAGTTGCTAGTCTGTGTCCCTTAAGGCACAGGTTGGGGGAGCTGGTCTGGGGCTCCAACGATGTTACTGTGTGTGTGTGTGTGTGTGTGTGTGTGTGTGTGTGTGTGTGTGTGTGTTACACTGTCTTGCTCTGTTGCCCAGGCTAGAGTGCAGGGTTGCAACCACAGCTCACTGCAACCTTGGCCTCTCAGGCTCAAGTGATCCTCCTGCCTCCGCCTCCTGAGTAGCTGGGACTACAGGCATGCATTACCATGCTGGCTAATTTTTTAAATTTTTTGTAGAGGTTGGGTCTTGCTGTGTTACCCAGGCTGGTGGTGTTGAACTCCTAGGATTAAACAATTTATTCAGAAGCGACAGCATCCAAGAACACCAACGGAACTTTACGGAGCAAATGTTTTATTTAATAAGTTATAAGATACAATTTACAGTCGGTGTTTGATTCCAGTTTGGCTTCCATGTCCCAGCTTACAACACCCGTGGTCCTTTCACATCAGGCTTCGGGCTGCTCCAGTTTCTGTAGGGTGGGCTTTTACCCCCAACACTCGCCCCATATGCTACACCCGCCACAACAGTGGCCACTTCCTCAGGACTAAGCAGCAAACCCTAAAGGTCCGCCTGCCCAGACCACACTACACATTTGGGCTCAGGCAACGTCCCTGACGCTTTAACCTCATTCCAAAGCCAGCTCAGGTCTGCAGAAGGCAGGCAAAATTCCCCACACCTCATTTCTGTATTTCTGCACCACACAGCTCTCACTGTTTCTGCTAAATGGTGAAAAGACCACCAATAAGCTGCTGCCCTTCCTCTCCCCCACCATTCCCAACTTTCAGGCCAAAGATCGGCAGGAGTTTCATTCTTTCCTGTCTGTACAGATCATTATTTTCCAGAAAAAGTGAGCCACGAAGCTGGCTGGGGCGGGTGTGGAGTGTTAAAGTCAAGGGACAGGCCTTGGGATGAGGGCGCTAATCCATGGGCCCCCTGAGGTCACTTTAAACATTTTGGTAAGACTCCCCAGGCCGATGAAGGGCTGGAGCATGTGCTAAAAACAAGGGCTAGTGTTGGTTAAAAGGGATCTTTGGCAAGTGGGGAACTGCTCACCACTGCAGAATTTCTTTAGACCTAGGAAGGGACTGAAACGGACTTGGAAATCTAAAGCAAAACCATGACTGCCGGGATGGTCTCGTGTGGTGACTCTGCAAGAAATAATCATCAGAGCGAGGGTACAGGTACTTGGGAGACATGCGGGCCCGGCTGCCACCACATCCACTCTGCCCTCTGAGAAGCGTAAGAAGGCCACAGAGCATGGTGGTGTTGGCAGTGAGGAGCAGTAAAGCAGTGCTAGTGATCTGATAGCCAAATACATTAACACGGGCACTGAAAGAGATTAAGCTGATTTTAAGTCATCCCCTTTGCTAAATGACAACCAAACTAGGTGTCCCCCTTTTCTCTGCCCACCTTCCCCTAGCCTTGTTTCATAAATGCTGAGGAGTGAACCAGCAGCTCAGGCTAGCCAGTTTTGTTTTTCTGAAATGTCAGTCTCATCGTGTGCCCGGTCTGTCTGCTGCAGTGGGTGATCTGTTCCACCAAGAGTTCTGGTTGGCACCTAGTGGGCTGGGATCTTCTCAGCCCACTGAACAAGCTTGCATTTCTCAAGATTCTCCAACAGTTCCCTCGAGAGTCCAGTCTAGGACTTATTTCTGAAGGCACTTTAGAACAGCAATATTTTAGGGATGGGGTTTCAGCCCCACAAACAGGCTGGAGGGCTTTGTATAAAATGAATTACAGGCCGGGCGCGGTGGCTCAAGCCTGTAATCCCAGCACTTTGGGAGGCCGAGATGGGCGGATCACGAGGTCAGGAGATCGAGACCATCCTGGCTAACACGGTGAAACCCCGTCTCTACTAAGAAATACAAAAAATAGCCGGGCGAGGTGGCGGGCGCCTGTAGTCCCAGCTACTCGGGAGGCTGAGGCCGGAGAATGGCGTGAACCCGGGAGGCGGAGCTTGCAGTGAGCTGAGATCCGGCCACTGCACTCCAGCCTGGGCTACAGAGCGAGACTCCGTCTCAAAAAAAAAAAAAAAAAAAAAATGAATTACAAACAAGCAACAAAAGCAACCACAAGAACTCTCCCCAGGATTTGAGAAAACTGTTTTAAGGCACTGTGACATGAAAAGGGCTGCCAGGGATGTGTTCCTCCCCCCACTTCACAGCCAGCACATAATCGCCCCGCTCCTTGACGACATATGTGACGTTGTATTGCTGGTTGCCTACATGCTTCATAGAGACCTCCTCGCAGGGGGTGGTGGGCCCATGGACCCCGATCAGCAGCATGTTGGAGCCTAGGAGGCAAAAGAAGGTGGTTACTCCGTTCGGATGCGTCAGGACAGGCACAGGAAGAGGAGGGAGTATGAGAGCCAAAGGTAAGGAGCCTCCGCCATAACGCTGGGGCCCCTGAGAGGTGGGAGAGTGTGGCAATTACAAGCAAAGGCTCATAGAGCCTGACGGTGTGGGTTCAAATCTCTGCCCTGCCACTTGCTACCTGGGTGACCTCGGACTGGAATCTTACCTCTCCCTAGCTCAGCTTCCCCATCTGTAAACAGGGAATGAGAACGACACATACCTCACGAGCTAGTTGTGAGGTTTAAGGAGTGATGGGTGTCAAACCCTAGCACACAGTAAGGGCTATTCTAAGCGTTAGCTATGAGAATCTTCTTGTTTACTCTCACAGGCACCTTAAGGAAGGTACTTCCGAGAAGAGGAAACTGACTTTTGGAAAGAGATTTAACAACTTTCCGAGGTCACATGGCTAAATAAGTTTTATGAACAAACGAATGAATGAATGAAGTGGCAGTACCAGGTTTCCAACCCAGGTGTACTGGATGCCAGAACCCAGGCAACTGACCGTTGAAACCCAAATAAATACCCACGTTTAAAAGGCAAAAGAGAAGAAAATCATTTAAAAATATTAAGTGCAGGAGAACAGGGTCATGAACATGGTTACTTGCAAATGGCTGGGTTACATGGGGGTAGGCACTGCAGGAGACCTCAGCAGGGAAGACCAGTGTACCCAGCATGTCCAGCCTGCCCCTGCCCCACCCCACCCTTGAAAAGGCCGAGACACCTACCAGCTTTGCTGCAGTCCACCAGGAAGGAACTCTTCTGGCCCACAAAGGCCTTCGAGAGCCCTGCCCCCTTAGAGGTCACCTTGCTGGCGTCCGAGGATGCCTTGGGAATGGCGCTATAGCAGGTCTCTGTAGAAGACCTGGTCACTGACTCCACCAGGATGGACGAGGTCTCATTGGCTGAGCCGGGGCTAACCAGACGCTGGCCTAAGATACGGGAGGGAGGGGGACAGGCGTGAATGGCCAGATCAAGAGGGGTCTCTCAGCCAGAGGACAGGCGAGTACCCTACATAGTAGCCCCAGGAGAGCCCGCGCACCCCAACACCTGGATACAAAAGCCACCACACCTGTATCTCACACCCATAATGTCTTCTAAACCCCTGCGGTCCCACCCCCATACAACTAGGATCTGGCTTTCTGGGCAAATGGATGAGTCTGGCCTTGGCTGACAAGGCCTAGAACCCTCCCAATCCCCCCAGCCCCCACCCCCCTAAAGATGTGCCGGTGGAATTCACATCTTTCTATTTATGTAAAATAGTCTATGTATAAGCAGAGTAAAATTTGGGATGACATATAATGAAATATCAAAAAATGATTCCGTGGATGAGAAAGGATGATTTTTCTATGTGAATTTTCTAATTTTTCTGCGAGGAACCTACATTCTTTACGTAACAGTGAATCATGACGTGTGGAAGGGATTTACTGCAGTGTTTATGGTGGTTACCTTGGGTGGTGGCTGTGAACTGGTTTTCATAGTTTGGTCTTTTTTCCAGTGTTTTGGAGGAGACACATTTTTATAAGTATAATAAAACCTTTTGATTATTTTTAAAGTGAAAATTAGAAATGAGGGGATTTTTCAGGCCCTGATCTAAACAAATACGTAAGATTTCAATATCTATTCTTTCCTGTTAGAGACAGAAAACTACCGAACATGTTTTCTCAACTTCTGCACGCTCCACTCTGTGGACTTTCGTAAGTTGCAAACACTGCCCTCTGACATCTCATACTATTTACTGACATTCAAAGTTCAAAGTAGCTTTAACACATCTAAAACCATCCATAGTTTCCACTACGATTGATCTGACAAAACCAGCTCCCCAGGAAGGGAGAGTAACTCCGGAGGTAGTTGATCGTTACCTGTCACCTTGGCCTTGAAGGGACTGCCCACAATGTGGTTGGGCCCACCGTATTTGACGCCGATCAGGTAGTTACCAGGAGCCATGGGGGTGTACATGACTTTGTACCCTTCAGGTGTTTCCTGGCAATCCATTTTAACCTTGGACGGGCCTTCGATGGTGACGGATAATGTCCCTGGACCTGCTCGGGTGGTGTTAATAAAGAATTCCGACTGGATACCTGGGAGAAAGGAATAGAAAATGCTGTGTTGATGGCCCGGAGGGCTTTCCCAGGATCACTGAGGCCGTGGTGAGGGACACACATAGGTCCCCTCACAGAGAGCTCACCCTGGTGGCATGGGAACCCACCGACACTAGCTCTGAACTTCTGGCAGAGAGAACCTCAGGTCCTGAAGGGTGAGGGCTCCCTTTTCCAGGCCAAGGCAGGAGGAGCATGGCTGACATTTCGCCCACAAGCAGCAACAGCCTGGACACCCTGTTCTCTCCTCTGGGCATAAGCCATTGTGGCTGAGGGTGAGAAGCCTGAGTCACACTGTAAGCCTGAAATGCTGCTTCAGCCGCCAGAGCCAGCTCTCCCTCCAGGGGTGTGGGGGAGGCGTGGGCCCCTCTGACCGTCCTTTCTTCTCTGGATAGACTTGGAGAAGCCAGGGAGGCCAAGCATCTCCTCCCTTCCTCCTCAGCCCTCACCCCAGGCACCGTGCTGCAGACTGGGTGCAGCCACTGTGACCTGCCAGCCCACCCACTTTGCTGTGAATTCCAGCAACAAGCACAGGAACAAAACAGCAGCTCCTGATGACGGGGCATGTGTGCCCCACTCCGGCTCCGGGTCCTGTGCACAGCACCATTGACACATGTGGTATGGAATCCTTTCCGCGATTCCTGCTTCACAAATGACTCTGTGGCTCAGGGAGTGGGGCCAGTCATGCTACACAACTAGAAAGTGGTAGAGCTGGGTTTGAACGATGTCTGCATGGCTCTGGTGCCAGGCTCATCTCTTGACCCCTGGATGGACAGTGGAGCTGCCTCAGATCCCCTAACTGCAGCCCTGAAACAACTTAGCTGGCCCAGGGAGAGCCTCCTTCAGTCATCAGGCCTGGCACATGCCCGCTACAGTGCCCTCTATGGGGCATGCCTGGCATAGCATCCCCAGGCAGGGCTGTGCTTCTGCCAGAGCTCTAGGCACTGCCCCAGCTGGGAAATATTTTGGTTTAATTATAGCTCCTAGTCCAGAGAAAGAATTATTGTTCTGGATATCAATAAAACAAAAGAGCTGCTATCGTGCGACTCTCAAACACAACCCAGCTGTTCCTGGAAGCTCAAGGCTCCTGTCCCAAGGTCCACCCTCCCCACTATCTCAACCTCATCATGGTATCTAATCTGTGCAGCCAAGAAGCCCCTCAAGCAGCAGCTCTGAGGCCAGGGGCTACGTAGGCAAGAAGCGGGAGGTGAGCAACAAGGAGACAGTGTGTCCATCCAGGAAGCAGCTGTAAGGTGACGATAAGGAAAGATATTTTATTGATTGATTGATTGAGATGGAGTCTCGCTCTGTTGCCCAGGCTGGAGTGCAGTGTCATGATCTCAGCTCACTGCAACCTCTGCCTCCCAGGTTCAAACGATTCTCCGCCTCAGCTTCCTGAGTAGCTGGGATTACAGGCACTCGCCACCATGCCCAGCTAATTTTTGTATTTCTTTAGTAGAGACAGGGTCTCGCCATGTTGGCCAGGCTGGCCTCAAACTCCTAACCGCAAGTGATCTGCCCACCTTGCTCTCCCAAAGTGCTGGGCTTATAGGCATGAGCCAACGCACCTGGCTTTATTATTAATATTTTTTTGAGATAAAGTCTTCCTCTTTTGCCCAGGTTGGAGTACAGTGGCATGATCACAGCTCACTGCAGCCTCAATCTTCCAGGCTCAAGCCATCCTCCTGCCTCAGCCTCCAAAGTAGCTGGGACTTCAGGCATGCACCACCTCACCTGGCTAATTTTTAATTTTTTTTGCAGAGATGGGGTTTTGCTGTGTTGCCTGGGCTGGTCTCAAACTCCTAGGCTCAAGTGATCCTCCCACCTCCACCTCCCAAAGTGCTAGGATTACAGGTGTGAGCCACTGTGCCAGGCCAAAAATATATTTTTAAAGTGAAGTTGAAATGATGTGGCTGCAGGGAAAAGTTCCACCATTTTTTAATAAGCTGTTTCATACCTAAGTTTGTCTTTATTTTTTTTATTTTTTATTTTTTTTTGTAGAGATGGAGTTTTACTATGTCACCCAGGCTGGTCTCAAACTCCTGGGGCAAGCAATCCTCCTGCCTTGGCCTCCCGAAGTGGTTGGATTACAGGCATGAGCCACCGCACCCATTTGGCCCTAATGCAATATTTTGACCAACCAAAAATCAGTTCATCTTGACTGTGAGGGTCCAAAAGGGCAGGGAAGACAAGGTGGGAAAAGATAAATTAGGGCTTGTGGGACAAGAGCTATTACTTGGCTGTTACCTCCTCTATGGCTCCAAACAAGCCTATTAGGTGGGTCCCGTTATTATTCCTGTTTTGCAGGAAAGGAAGCAGAGGCACAGTGAAGTCAGATAATTCATCTGGAGTCACACGGCTGGGGACCAGCAGAACTGGGATTTAAACATAAAGTCTGTCCAACTTGGAGCTAAAGCACTTACCTGAGAGAAGATGGAAGAAAAAAGTCCACAAGCAGAAGTCTGTCACCACTGCCTCTAGCTACAACCTGTATCTGACACCACAAAACATCTCTGGGCATGGCGGTCTTCCCCCACCCCCTCAAACACGTCCGGCCCAGTTCCTGTGAGTTTAATGCACATTAAATGCAGCACCTCTTGTTCTTCAAGGCAGGTAAGGGGATAGAAGGAGGGAAGGAGGCCCTTCTGGTATACCCTGAGCACACTGGGGTTCCTGGATCATTTTATTAGGAAAATTGCTCAGCGGCTCCAAAGAATCGGGAGCTCCCTGGTCTATCTCCCAGCCTCTCAAGCCTCCTCCAGCAGGGTCCCGCCTCAAATTCTCCACATTCCACTATTCCAAAATCTACAGAATGGACCATTTAAAGCTTGAGCCAAGAGATACAGCAAACTCACCCATAAAAACAGAGGGAGGTTTGCTTTGTTCAGAAGGTCAGGATACTGGGCACTCTGGCAGCCGAGCACAGATACCTTTTCATTCCATGCACACTGCAGCTGTGTAATCTCAGAATGGATATTTAGGGAAAGGCTTGGGAGCAGGAGGGCTGGAAAAACAAGACGCCTTCCCTGTGACAAGAGCAATATTTACACAGGGTTTGAAGCAGGCGGTTCTGTACCTCTCCCCTCCTGGCTGGGAGCTTCCCTGCAAGAGCAGCTCCTTCTCTCAGCAGCATCCAGCACTTGCAGAGCACAGCCTGAAACCTAAGCTCCCAAAAGGTGTGTGAACAGCCAAAAGGAAATGGGAGAGGGCCCAGGCACAGCCGCATGAGCCAGCAGGAAGGTGAGATGCTTCCTGGCCAGTGTGGGAGACCCCAGCAGCTGCTGTGGGGCCTGGCCTGAAGCCTGCCACGCGCTCCAAGTGCCTAGAGGATCCCACCTGGGCCCTCAAAGGTGAGTAGCTTGTCAGGGCCCAATTGCCAGTACTGCTGCCTGGAAAGTACTCCTGAGCAGCTGGGAGGACAGGGTCCTGGTTTAGGACACCCCAAAGTGGGCTGGGGATGCAGTCACTGCCTCTGGGTGAGCCAGCCACTTAGAGAGGGGGCCAAGCTCGGGGGTTCAGCGCACAGGCTCTGAGGTCACAGATTTGGATGGATTCCTGGTTCTGCCTCCTCCCAGCTGACTGCTTTTTAGGGGAGTGTTTGTTTGGGGGAGTGACTCAACCTCTGCACCTCACTTTCCACATCTGTAAAATGGACATCGCCTATGGTAAAATGATACCATGCCTTTCACAAAAGGCAAGCTGCAGGCCCAGAGTTTAGGGTGGAGCCAGACTAGATTTGCCTGGGGAGTCTGGCAGCACTCACACCACCCCTGTGGGTGGCTTTGCTGAGGCCACTGCTTTGGTCAGAGTCCCGGGCAGCCTGCCAGCCCACCAGTCACTCCTGCACCTGGAGAGGGCCCCTTGGCCACACAGGACACTTGCTCCTGGGGCTGGATGCCAGGCAACCATGCAGTCACTCACCCCTCACCCCTGGGAGGCAAGTCTGCTCCATCCCACTCTCCTTATGCGGGGTGGGGGTACACCCACGAAAGACTCAAGAAACCCGGACATATTGCTTTCCCAAGGGGGTCCAAAGTAACACCAAATGCAAACATGCCCCAGTGAGTCCACACTGCGCACTTCCCCTGCAGAGACTAAGGACCGGCTCTCCACCCTGGCAGCCTCCGTAACAGTGACGCACTCACTGCACGCCACCCGATGCCACCTGTTCAAATAACCATGATTCACAGCAGGAATTCTCACACAGCCAGGAAAAGGAGGGAAAGATCTGTTCTGACATGGAAAGATCTTTAAGAGGTCAAAGCAAAAACACAAGCTGTATCACAGTAGATGCAGTAAGATTCCTTCTGTAAGACAAAAGCAAAACTGTGTCTGCTTGTCTAATGAACCGATTAGCTAACCAACCCAGCAACCAAGAATGAAGACAGACAATGAGATGACAGACAGGGTGAAGGCCCTCCCTTCCTGGAACCGTTTGCTTCTGGACCCAGGTGGGGGAGGAGGAGAGAAGATGGAGTGAGTCCCACTTTATTTACTTCTTCGCTGCCTGTATTTTTCACAATCAAACATGTCCCATCTGTGGCAAAGAATAAAAATAAATTGCAATGGGTCCAAAAAGCTTCAGAATTCTTTGACCATTTCAGTCTTTTCTCCTCCTCCATTAAGATCTGAGAGTAAAAAGAGGAGGAGATAGGCTGGGACAGGTCTTACTGCTGCTTCAGTGCACTTCTGGGAGCCCGGTACCATGAAAGAACAGATGGGTAGGAGCCCCCTTGGACGCATCATGAATTCTGTGTAGGCAAAGAAACCCTCAAAATTAATGACACTGTGCTGTGTTCCCTGACTATCAGCATCCTGTTCTGAAAGTCAAGAAACCTGGCAGAGGAAGAAATCTGAATCACAACTAACAGTAATGAGGTGTGACAACACAGCCATCAAGCTCTTACTCTGAATTTATCACGGGCCAAACCGCAACTCCCAAAACAGCTTTGGACAGCAAGCGCCTCCAAAGTGTGCATGACCCCAGTTTCCATGGAAAGCGCGTGTAAAAAGCTTCCATGGGGCTTGAGGATTTCCATCTGGCTTGTCCCTGGAGCTGGTTCAGTTAAGGCTTCAAGAAGCAGAGGAGTGGGTTACCTGTGGTGCCCCCTTCGAGTCCTGCGCCATAGGCGGACACCAGGGCAGGGTTCCCCGCTTGTCCGGGCTCCCCAACGCGCACTTTGAAGGGGCTTCCAACCACGTGGCTCCCATTGAACTTGACATCGATGGTGTGAACACCATTCTCATGAGGGATGAAGCGAACAGCGTACTTATCTAGAAGAATGAGCAAAGGCACAGGGTGAAATCAGGCAAATGGACACCCCCGAGTTCAGTGAGGACAAAGGATGGAGGCCAACCTGAGATGGCCCATTTAAAAATCAACAGTTCTACAGGGAGCCTGGCACTCAGCATCCTGGATTTCAGAACCAGACGGACCCCCCTGGGTATCCCTCATCAGCTCCAAGGAAAACACATCCACATCGCAAATCCTATAAACACAGGACAAGACTCTGACCCCTGCCTCAGAAGAACCCTTCCTTTCTTTAGAAAACCTCACTTTTTGAATGTGAAATTCCATGAGTGCTGTTACTAATCCTGTCACGAGATGAATCTCATTTCACCAAAATTAAATGATGTTTTTCCACTAAAACGATGATACAAGTTGAAGACACATCACTCTGAAATTGGAAGACCTCACCACTTAAGGCTCCACAGTGGCCTACTCAGCTGAACTCTAGGTTACTACCCTTTACTTCATTCACCCATTGCGGGGGTTCAGTTTTTCTTTAAATGTTGGGAGATGGCCATTCTAACTACTGTTGAAAGTCTCTGTTTTGGGAAGATGTAACAAGAAATAAAAAAGAATATATATGAAGGGAAAAAAGAAAACCTCGCTTCTTCTACGTTTCTCTATGTGGCCAGTTGAAGGGGGAAAAATGGTTCCAACTGGCATTAATGCTCCTTAATTAAGCTCAAAGCTAGGAACTGCCCCACAGGGCAGGTTTTTGGCTGTGCGTTTGGGTCACAGCATGTAGCAAGGTAATCTGTTAACTGAAATGGGCACCTAGAACATCTACTCATTGTGCACCACCTGACCACCACTTCCTCCTTGAAGCCCTCCTGCCCGGGGTGCAGAGCCTGTTCTCCTCCTACCTCTCCAGGTAGTCTCTCAGTCTCTCCCTGGCTCCTAGGACTCTTCATCCCTCTCAGAATTTGTGTTCCCCAAAGCTCTTCTCCCTGCCTCTGGAGGTCTCCACAGAGGTGCATCTCCATGGAGCTGTGCACCCTACATCCTTTGGCACTGAACATCCCCCAACAGTCCCCTAGCTAGGTCCCCATCTGCCTCCCTGAGAGCCAATGTGCTTTAGGGGAAGCCGGCTCTACCGCCACATCCAAGTGTAGTCCCTGAGTGGATCAGGGAAAAATCCTTCGCTAAGCCTTCGTCAATGAACACATGGCACTTCTTTAGCCACAGGCAATGACTCAGCAGTGGGCATGTGTCCAGGTCAGTGAGATGGGAAGGGAGATGTGCTGGAGACTTCTGGGAAAAGGAGCCTCTAGACTTCTAAGAATCCTGAGAGGATTCTTAACTGATGTGGCGTGAAGGTGGGACATCTGGTGCTGCTGGAGCCATCCTGCCACCAAGAGGAAGGCCAGCCTCAGAACCAGGCCCACGAAGCAGAACAGCAGAGATATTTGAGGCCTTGCAGGGCCAAGCTCAATGACCAAATCAAATCGCTGAAACCCATCTTGGATCTCTTGAACTTTCCAGTTATGCAACTCACTGGGCCCCTTTATTGTGTGAGTTGGCTTGAGCTGGGCATCCTGTAATTTGCAATCAATAGTAACTGTGTCATGCTAATGATCTCATACATCTGTAGGGGTTCAAATCCTGCCTGGGGTGGAGCCAGCTTCTCCTGAAGCACATTGGCTTTAAGAGAAGAGGGAGGGTACCCAGTGAGGGACTGTTGGGGCTGAGGCCACCAAACCTCACAGTGATCTAGTAAACATCTCCATGTGGGTATCGGGGATCCTTCAAAACCCCTCAAAGCAAAATATTAAACCCTTTAAGGCCCTGACCAATCCTCACCCACCCTCTGCCTGGCTGGCCCTAGTTCTGACAACTGTACTGTCATCTGCCGCCCAATCACTAAGCTACATGGAACATTTTGGAATGGGTTCTCTCTCTCATTCTCTATGGCTACCATAGCGCTCTGGCCTTCTCCATTTCCAGTGCTGCTGCTTTCTCAAATGGACCACTCTGGGAGCACCAGCTCGCCACCTGGCCTTTCAGACTAAAACCGGGATCTGACCCCATCCTTCACACTTGTTCCTCCTGAGGCTCCCCACTGCCCTTTCTGACTACTGGGAAACATAGATCTCAATGTTCACACAGAGCCTACATTTCTTTTTCTTTCTTTTTGAGACAGGGTCTTGCTGCATTACCCAGGCTGGAGTACAGTGGCATGACACAGCTCACAGCAGTCTCGACCTCCTGGGCATAAGCAATCCTCCCACCTCATCCCTCACAAGTAGACTACAGGTGTGTGCCACCATGCCTGGCTAATTTTTTTTTTTTTTTTTTGAGACAGAGTCTCGCTCTGTCGGAGTGCAGTGGCGCGATCTCGGCTCACTGCAAGCTCTGCCTCCCGGGTTCACGCCATTCTCCTGCCTCAGCCTCCTGAGTAGCTGGGACTACAGGCGCCCGCCACTGCGCCCGGCTAATTTTTTGTATTTTTAGTAGAGACGGGGTTTCACCGTGGTCTCGATCTCCCGACCTTGTGATCCGCCCGCCTTGGCCTCCCAAAGTGCTGGGATTACAGGCGTGAGCCACCGCGCCCGGCCGGCTAATTTTTTTTTTACTTTATTTTTGTAGAGAAGGGGTCTCACTATGCTGCCCAGGCTGGTCCCAAACTCCTGGGCTCAACTGATCCTCCCAAAGTGCTGGGATTACAGATGTGGGCCACCATGCCTGGTCAGAGCCTAGATTTCCAACTACACTATACAAATATAGCCAGGCACACAACAAATGCCCTATAAGGCAGTGATCATAGGTCTCCCCCTCATACATCAAGGCCCACACCAAATGTCACCTCCTCTGAGAAGCCCTCCTGAACTCACCAAGGCAGAAACTATTTCTCTCTCCTGCTCTGACCATCTTTACCATTTGCTTCTCAGTTCTCCTGTGGTAATGGCGATCATCTGGGGTCATCATCTGCTTTTTGGCCAGGACTTCACAAACTGTGAGCAACTCTTTGAGCCCTATACCTTCCTTCAAGTTTCTGACACTTAATAAATGTATTATGTTCACCGGTAACACTGTCTCTTTAAAGTTGATTAAATCCATATACCAAGGCACCAAGCAAGAAAAATCTTAGGACATTAGGGCCTAGAGACCCAGATTTTCTTTTTTAATTTATAGAACATTAACCTACCTTTCCCTTAGAGTAAAGTGAGATCAAAGTATGCTTACTCACGTCATAAGGTCAACGATACAATAAAAATCTATAAGATGTTACAATATGTAAGAAAAATCATGATGAATGTCATGCAAAAGGAATCTGAAAAACTAACAGAAAACAAAGCAGCATTTGTTTTTGTGTTGTGTGTGTATGCTTCTTGTTGTTGTTGTTTTTTTTTTTTTTTTGAGACAGGGTCTCGCTCTGTCACCCAGGCTGGAGTTCAGCGGCACAATCATAGCTCACGGCAGCCTTGGCCTCCCAGGTTAGGGCACTGCACCCTGCCCAGCATTTGTTTAAAAAAGAAAGAAAGAATGAGAATTCTCTCCCAGGGTAAAGGGTCTGCCTATTCCTGGTACAGGTTTAAACGCTAATTTATAAACAACATCTGGCAACAGCAAAGGGAATCCACTACTCACTGGCAGTAATGAAACCGATCAGCCCTCCTTTGGGACGCACATTTACAAGAACATTCTGCTGGAAAGTGCTGGTGCTAGGACCCCCCAGCAGGCCTCCTGCTCACCTGGCTCCAGCTCAGACACGTGGCACTCCTCCACGGCTCCAGAGGGGCTGTGCACCTTTGCATCAATCTTGCCTTTTGCGCCATTCAACCTTATAGCAAAGGATGCTGGCTGGTTAACTTTTAATCCCGATTCCTGAGAATTTAATACATTAGACAGGTTATGGCCCTCAGCGTTCCTGTTCAGTGGCACACACTGACCCTACCCAAAACTCTGGGTGACAGTTCTCATGCAAATAGGCCCAGAATGTTTTTCTATATAACATATGACAACAAAAGAGCAGGTGAGCCATTCTGCATTTTTAACGTAAGACAGCAGAGACGTGCATCTGCATGGTCTTCTACGCAAACCATCTTGATACAGCCTGGAAGAGATGATTTCTAGGTTTGGATACTTGAGACATCCTGGTCAAAAGGACTATCATCTCAGCATTCAAAATAACACCTATGCAGGCCAGAAAACCCAGTATGTTCCAGGTCAAAAAAGTATCCTCTTTTAGGAGGATACTGGCAGCTAACAAAGTCATGCACTCACGAACACAAACACAGTTTTATGTTATGCTGTTTGTTATCTCAAGGGCAGACCTGGAGGAACATATTATAAAGGGCCACATGTGCAAAGAAGGCGGTACTCCATAGCAGTTACAAATCAGCCCTGGATTTCCTACCATTTCCTAGCTATATATCCAGGTTCCCAAACCTCTTCGAGTCTTGGTTTCCTCATCTGTAAAATGGGCATAATAACGATCCATCTCGAGGGCTACTATAAAGATCAAATTAAGCTGTGCATGCAAAACATTCAGCACAGGGCCTAGCCCATACACAGAGAGGCTTGAAAACATAAGCTTATTAAATAGTAATATGCATTTAGAGGTTGTATCCCCACAAGAAGTCATAGAAAGACATAGCTTTTGCTCTTCTCTGGATCAGTTTCACTCCCCATACTTTGTCTTGGAAACTATCTCCTCCTCTGGGAGGAGGGGATCAGAAGTTCAGATGGTTAAGAACAAAGCTGAGCAACAACATTGGAGATATTTTAAGACTGGCCAATCCCAAACAGCAGCATTTTACAAGTCAGTAATTTTGATTTAGACTTGGTCGGACAGCCACTCCTCAGGCAATAACTCTAAAGCAGCATGGTTCATGCTTTATGTGTAAGCAAACCATCTGGGGATCTTATTAAAATGCAGATTCTGATCCAGTGGGTCTGGGACTGAAGTTCTCAGGTGATGCTCAGGTCCAAGAACTGGTCCAAGAACCACATCTTCATGGCAAGGTCCCAAAGCTGCACTGGCTAATTTGGTAGTCACCAGCCACATGTGGCCATATATACATATATTTCAATTTAATGCACTTAAATAAAACTAAACGTCCAGCTCCTTGGTTCCTCTGGCCACATTTCAGATGTTCAATAGTCGCATGTGGTTAGTGGCTATCATGCTGCACAGCATAAACTTGGAGCATTTTGATCACGGCAGAACCTACTATTGGACTGTGCTGCCCTAAGGGATAGAGACTGAGGAAGGTGGATGGAACACAGAATTAGAAAGTCTTTGATCACCGGATCACTCCCATCCCACCCCCACCCCAAATGCCAGCCTACTCCCATTTCCTAGAAAGTCTCAAAAGCAAGACAAAACGATACATGCCTGTCTTTGCTAACCAGCCCCAGATGTTGCTGCTTGGGCCTCTGTGAAATCTCTGATTAATAATTTCCATATCACTCGGCATCAAATGACCCGGGAAGAACAGGGGGCGTGCTGATGAACACGCCCCTCCTGCGGCAGCAGCTGGTTACAAAAGCTTGAGAAACAGCCTGCTGTGTACTTACTGAAACATTTATGACCCAGCTATGACGAGAGGACTCTACAGAAAAGCTTCCTGGAGAGGATTTTTCCAAACCAGCTCCTTTTAGACAGCATAATTTACATTACCTGATTCCGCTTGCCACTAAATCCTCAAGAGGGAGATAAATGCCTCGGAAGATTCGAAAGAAATCTTCGAGATGCATGAGGGCAGCTCCTGCCCTCAACAAGTGCTGGGTTTATCTCCCTCTGTAGGTTTCAGTTAAGTCGGTCACAAAAGACACTTCTGTTAAGAAGCCTTTAAATGAAACACAAGAAAAACATCTACACCACAGTAACCAGTTAGTACCCTTGGTATTCTCTGGATGAGGCCGCTTCAATGTGTGGACTGAGTCTGGTCTGGGTTCTGTTTACGTCCCTAAATGAAAGACTAACGTTTGGAACTACTGGAGGTATCCCAGTTCCCCTCAGAGTAAGATTAGAATCTCAAATGTAAACCAAGTGTAGGGAACTAGAGCCAATCATATCACTGATCTTAGACATCAGATTGGATTTTAATGAATCCAATATTTTCAAGAACTGGGGGCAGCTCAAGGCTATTTAGAAACTCTTACCCAGAAATCATACTTTGGGATTTCAATGTTATTTCACAACTTAATTGCTACTCCCAATTCAGACACCTAATTATTTTTCAGTGTCCTGGGCAAAAACCCAGAGGCATCCCTGATGGTTCTTCGTTTGGCTGAAGGTGCTAGTGCAACCTTGAATTAAGTGACCTGTTTAGGACGATGAGAAACGTTGCATCTCCTGGTATCCTAATGGGATGGACTATGCAACCGTGTGCCACAATGACAGGTGGGGGTTAGAGAGGTTGTAGTTAAGGGCACAGGTTCTGGCCGGGCACAGTGGCTCATGCCTGTAATCCCAGCACTTTGGGAGGTTGAGGGGGCTGGGGCGGATCACCCTCAGGTCAGGAGTTTGAGACCAGCCTGGCCCACATGGCGAAACCCCATCTCTAAGAAAAACACAAAAATTAGCTGAGTGTGATGGTGCACGCCTGGAGTCTCAGCTACTCAGGAGGCTGAGGCAGAAGAATCACTTGAACCTGGAAGGCAGAGGTTTCAGTGAGCCAAGATCATGCCACTGCACTCTAGCCTGGATGACAGAGTGAGACTCTGTCTCAACAACAATAACAAACAAAAATACAGGTTCTGGAGCCACACTGCCTCTGCTTTGCCTCATACTAGCGGTTCCCAGTGGACAAAACCTCCTTGTACCTCTGTTTTTCCATCATTAAAATGGGGTCAAGAGAACCTACTTGTCAGGCTATTGCAAGGATTTCCTGAGGTAACACTGATAAAGCTCTTAACATAGTTCCCTGCACACTTATTATAAATGAATCATAATAAATTGCAACTGTCTTTCTTGAGGAAAGGCAGCCAACAACAGCAGGCTAAAACATCACTGCACTGTTATTTTTGTGTTGGTTTTGTTTTGAAAGCCCTTGTTATCCCTTAACCAATTATGAACAGGCTTCCTTTGTTTCTCTTAAATAAACCTTTAAAAACAAACTTGTCCCCCAACATTAAGGTGTGTTGTTGACTGTGGCTCTGTTTTTGCTCGCCCCAAGTGTCATCTGCCCTAAGTGTATGGGGAGTTGACTCTGCCGCAGGAAAGCTCCCCAGTGACTGGGTGACATCTGTGGTCAAAATGTGAGAAGGGGCCTCAGCACCTAAGGGGACATTGAAGCGGCCTCAGGAGTCCAGGGGTCTCACTGGCGGCCTGTGGCCAAGGAGATGGATGCTTCCTTGCATCTCACCTGAAGGCTCATAACAGTGAGGCGGCGGGCGTCGTCAGAGGGCGCGATGACCGGCACCAGGTAGGGGCTGTCCGGAATGTGCTCATCATTGAACTTGATGGACACCTCGTAGTTACCTATGAGGACAGGAAAGTCCCATCATTTCAGAGACTCTGAACCCAGAGTGACCTCTTGCTTCTCACCAAGGGCTAAAATGCCTTCAGAGAGACCCAGCCCTCCTCAATGGCCACAGCTGATTGGTTGAGTGGGAGTTGCCTGGCTGAGGCTGGGCCAATATGATTTCCTTAGTGGGGCAAGGCCAGGGACTCTTAACCGGGGCCCACAGGGTCCCCAGATGGCCTGTGTATTGAATTCAGGAGATCCATGGACTTGAATGGGAAAAAAACTACATTTTAATTTTCACCATCCACTAACTGAAATTTACCATGTCCTTTCTTCAGAAATGTTGACAAGAAATCACAACACATTGTAAGTACATATTACTTATATCATCATTTAAAATTATAGATGTTTTTATGTCATTTTACAGTTATTTTGACATATCATTTTCACTTATTACTTTGCTACTTTGATGACAGTTAATATATTGTCACCAAATCTTATGATTTAATGTATTAATGAAGATATGCATGTTTCTATGTTGCATATTTGTTCTTATAAGATTTTGGTAACTGTATTTAGTATCATTGATTTCCTTTATAATGTGACATATTTCATTTTATGTGTTTTAAAACATTATCCCAAGAACAGTCCCCATAGGCTTCGCCAGATGGCAAGAGTTAATGGCACACAAAAGGTTAAGAACTCCTGACAGAGGGAGCTCAGATGCCAAGGTCACTCTTCTGGGGCAGCCAGCCAAGGTAGCCATGGGTGGGCAGACAAAGGCCGGTCGGTGGAAAGAATGGAGCAATTGAATGAAAGCAAGAAGCAGAGAGGCTAATGGAGAAAGACAAGAGGCAACCAGAACAAGCGTTCCCACCCTTAGGAGGTCTGGCCATGTATCTTGCAACTGGATTTCTAGGAGGCTCTCCCATGTGCCCATACACATAGAATCCCCATTGACTTCAGCAAACTTGATGGATTTCTGTTCCTTGCAACCTAACCATGTTCAAACAAGGAAAATGTCCTCTTGTGAACCCTGAATACATACCAGGCTCTTGGGCAATATAAGACACACCGCACGACCCATTTTTATGGTCATCGAATGTAATCTCAGCCTTACTGGGGCCCTCAACAGCGATGGAGAGGCCTCCAGCACCTGCTTCCCGGGTCCAAATGCTGAACTCCGCTGAGAGCAAAGAGACACCTGGTTAGTGACTGAGCCCCACAGAGCCCCTGCCCCTCTTCTATTCTTGTTCAAACCTGCAGCGCTAGGTTTCGTTTATTGCTAGCCCTTTTCGCTTTCTCTCACCCCAAGGAGAAACCAAGCAAGGGCCATCATTGAAGTTTCCTAAGCATCACTAGCGATATCTAAATTCATAGGACATCTGGAGTACTCTTGAAGACATCTTAACGGGCTGGGCGCAGTGGCTCATGCCTGTAATCCCAGCACTTTGGGAGGCCAAGGCAGGAGGGTCACAGGAGCCCAGGAGTTTAAGACCAGCCTGAGTAAGATAGTGGAACCTCATCTCTAACAAAAAAAGGAAAGAAAAAAAATATTAAATAAAAATTTTTAAAAATGTGAATACACCCTAACCAAGCCAGAAAAAGATGAGAATGTTCCATTTTTTCCTCACAGATCTTCCCACCAGCAGCAACCTTAGGAAAGGATGCTTATAGTCAGTTTTGTAGCTTTCTAGTGTGTTCCACAGAACATCAGCCCTGAAAGATGCTCTGGAAACAGTATTACTCTGCTCCCCAATTAGAGACTCAGATGCACACTAGTAAGTTACAGGCACCAAGGAGGCTCCCAATAAGAAACTTGTTTGGCTTTACGTGAGCACACAAAGTGTGCCAGACTTAGTCACAAATGCCTTGTTTTAAAGAATGCCCCTTAATGCCACCTATCAGAAGTCTTCTCTTTCGAATAGGGCAAAAAAGTATGTGGGTGCCCACACTGCCTGGGTTCAACTCATATTCTTCTCAGGTGAAAATCCTGCCCGGAATGCTCACCTGGGACTCCCGCTTCTCCTCTCTCCAGGCCAGGGCCTCCTGCCCGCACCTTGTGGGCACCTCCTTCACCAAGTGGCCCCACGGTGAACTGGAAGGGGCTGCCAGTGACGTGCTGCCCGCGGTACTTGACGCTGACCGTGTGCACGCCCATCTCCTGGGGCACAAACCGGACGCAGTGAGAGTTCTTCCCCATGGGTACAATCTCCGCTTCAGTCACACGGCCAGAGGGGCTGGTGACGTGGGCCGACATATCACTGCTGTTGATTTCTGAAAGAGGGAGGGAGGTTGGGGGAGAGAAGAGGGTTAGGGCAAGGGCCTGAGACAGGGCAGGACATGCAGGGCAGGCAGCTGAGAGCAAGGTGTACGCAGCCCAGTGGACATGGGGTGCCCAGATTTCCTTCCCTTCAGGCTGGGTGCCTGCCCTCCTGTGGCCAGCATGGAGTGGGCAGGGACCTTCAGGCCACCCATGCTAGGGGCACTGAGACTTCTTGCCAAAGGTGACGTGGTCATCCATCATGCATAGATGGGCTCCTTTCCACAGGTAGGGAAGGGTAGAAAACAAGAGCCGTCATCCCTTACTGTCAAGAAGCTTTGGCATTTCTATTAGGCAACAAGACAAAGTTAGAGAAAAAGGTGAACATTCGTCAGTCCCAATGGCAAAAGGGAAACCATGCGTGAGCAAAGCTTTGAGCAAACCAAAGACCAGGGGCCATACTTTCAGAAAAGCAACGTCTCGGGTCACCAGCGCTAGGACACAAGACCACATCACTCTACGTGAGCTGCTCACGTCATGCCAACGACTGTGCCTGTACTGCCGTGGTGAGGCCAGGTGGCCGCAGGCGGGGCACGGAGCACTGCCATCACCTAGAGCCAGTATGAAACTGCACCCTCCAGCCCCACAGGATCTGGGCAGAGCAGTTCATGACTCTGACCCCTGAGGACAGAAAAGGGAAGGGAGGTTGAAAAGAGAGTCACTCATGTTATGAACTGAATGTTTGTGTCCCTCCAAAATTCGAATATTGAAACCCTATCGCCAACAATGTGACGGGATTAAGAGGTGGGGCCTTGGGGAGGCAATTAGGATTAGATAAAGTCAGGAAAATGGAGTGACCCTGTGATGGGATCAGTGGCCTTATAAGAGTCTCAGACAGCTTGCTCCCTCTGCTCTCCAGCGTGTGATGATACAAGGGGACGCTGTCAGTCTTCAACCCGGAAGAGGGCCCTCACCACAATCTGGCCATGCTAGTACCTGATCTTGGACTTCCGGCCTCCACAACTGTGAGGCATACATTTCTGTTGGTTGCCACCTAGTTCATGTGATTTTGCTAAAGCAGCCAAAACTAACGACGATGCCCTGCAAAACCTGGGTCTGGAGGACATCTGGTTAGTGAGCTGTCCTCCATTAAGGAGGAGGGGATCTCTGAGAGGATCATTTGGGTAATGAGGGGAAAACTGAGCCTCACCCAGAGTCATCTGGTACTAAGTAACTAAAAGAATAACAAAAAGAGACTTAAGAGAAAGGGTAAACTTCCACGCTGCACAGACACTTGCTAGTTCCTCAAGAAACAAATAAGCAGAGAACAGGACAGGTATTTTGCCAAATGAGAAATGTAAAGCAAATGAAAAGAAAACACAGTACATATAACTAGTAATTGAAGATATGAAACTGAATACTGGCCACCATATTTTTCCATCAGGTTGGCCAAAGTGAGAAGAGGCAGCCCCAGTGCTGGTGGGGGAGTATGCAGAAATGTGGAGGACGGTCTGCCAAGGTGTGGCAGCGTCTGAAATGCACCAGCCCAGCCCACTCCTGGGCATCCGGCCCACAGCCTGAGCACAGGGTGGCAAATGTCAGAGCAGCCCTGATGATGGGAGCTGAGGCACAGAGATGAGTAACGATGGTTGATGCATCTAGACATGAAATGGAATCTCTCTTTTTCTATCACCAACAGTTCCATTGAATGAAATGGCATTTTATCTGGGTCATGAAAGAGATGATGTGGATGTCTATTTTTTGAGGTGGGAAGATGCCCACAAAAACAGTGGATGAGGAGTACACCGATGTGACTGGAAAGTGAGCACACATGGCTGTGAGGACGGAGCAGCCAGGGTCCAA
The DNA here is from genome assembly GCF_008728515.1 of Papio anubis. Classification (NCBI taxonomy): domain Eukaryota; kingdom Metazoa; phylum Chordata; class Mammalia; order Primates; family Cercopithecidae; genus Papio; species Papio anubis. Next base: position 82,145,479 of record NC_044977.1, read on the forward strand.
CTCTGCACCTAAGATGTGAGCCAGGCTCTCTCTGGGAGGTGACACTTCCTCCCTCCACCTTGAGGTACACAAACTGTTTATGACCAGAAATGATCAGTACAGCTTTTTTTGTTTTGAGAAAGTCTCGCTCTGTCGCCCAGGCTGGAGTGCAGTGGCGCAACCTCAGCTCACTGCAACCTCCGCCTCCCAGGTTCACGCAATTCTTGTGCCTCAGCCTCCTGAGTAGGTGGGACTACAGGTGCCTGCTGCCACGCCCTGCTAATTTTTGTATTTTTAGAAGAGATATGATTTTGCCATGTTAGCCAGGCTGCTCTCAAACTCCTGACCTCAGGTGATCTGCCCGCCTTGGCCTCCCAAAGTGCTGGGATTACAGAAGTGAGCCACCACGCCCGGCCCAGTCAAGCTCTTCTTAAGTGATCATGTCTGAACTCTACAGTAATGAGGCTCTGCCACATTCCCATGTGACCCAATGTTGATGTGACTACACAAGAAGAACCCGTTAACTAAAGCCAAGAAGGCGGAGTCGACAGCTCCCTGACACGTTAGGAAGGATGGGAGGTGCAGTGTAGAAAGATAGACCCATCTCCAGAGCTTGCAACACAAGCTCCATCTGAAGACGATTTATATTTCCCTTCTCTGTAGAATTTGTGCAATTCCATAGGACATGTCAACTTCTGGGCAGAGGAGCCTCAAAACTTTCACTCACAGTGACTTCTCTCTGGAAGGATTCTTTATAGAAAGAACTTGGGCCACATTTCAGACAGACTGTGTGACCTGTTGACTGGCTAATTGGGGCCCATGAGGAACGATTCACCGCCAAAGGGCTAGATGTGGCCCAGTGAGATCTGCAGCACAGCCCTCGTTCTAATTTCAGGAAGGAAAGAGAAATACTAGAAGGATGCCGCTGGGCTGCCACCTCTTAAATACTTCCAGACACTGGCATCGGCTGGGCCAGTTCTTTCACTGACATGATTCTGTTTGACAGATAGTAAATCTAAAAATCTAAAAGCATATCTACGTTTCCCCCATGTGACCCAATAAAGTTATTTTTATTTGGAATTGGAAAAAGGTAGCGAGGTAAACAGATTTATTATTCTTGGATGAGCCTCTGTGAAAATAAACATAGAAGAAAATTATGAAATGAAGTGAAAAGAAAAGGTCAGCACAGCCGACTTGGATACTGTGTTCTAGGCCATGCCCTGAGGCCTGGAGCCAAGGCTTCCCCGCCCCACTAGTTCCCGACACCCACCTGGGATTTTCAGGTTCAGGTCACAAATGCTCCCAACAGTGGCCACGGACGGGGCCCGACTGGTGCGGGTGATGCTCTCTTTGACTCTTCCCTCCCCGCTGATCTTCACAGTAAATGGGCTCCCTGCAAGACCCAAGAAGGCTCCTGTGAGCAGCCCAGAGGCCGAAGCACAGCATTTACAGAAAACCCAAGCATCCCATCTGGAGGGGAACGGAATACACATACCAGGCACGTGCTCATCAGCAAATTTGGTGGAGACGATATAAACCCCAGGCACAGTGGGGAAGTAGGAGACTTTGCAGGTGCCATCTTCCAGGTCCTCTGTCTGGATGTCTACTTTGCTGGGGCCTTCCACTGCCAAGGATATGCCACCATAACCTGCAACACAGCAGCCCCAGGCTGTTCTGACAGCAACTCCTCAGGAAGAGGGAGCCCGATGAATGGAGAAAGGACATCGACCCTTACGCTTCAGTCTATTTCTACATAGCAGAAAGAAAGCAATGGCGGCCTCATTTGCAGAGCCCAGAGGGGGATGAGTAGGTTAAGCGCCCTGAGAATTCCCATAGTGAAATAACCTGCTGAACCTGGTTTTGACCACAGAACGCTTTCCTCAAGGGTATTTACTAATACCCCATAGACGATGTGCCCTGTGCAAACTGCTGGAGAGGACCTTCTGCCCTCATGCCTCCAAGAACTGCACGTACCACCTCGGGGGTTTATCCACAGCCAGACCTGAGATTCTGAATTTTTAAACAGCCCCTGGCTACCTCAACTAGGTCAGCAGATCTGAAGGTTTAACAGGGAGTATCTCCCAACCAGGACCAGAAATTCTCCAGCCCTCTCCCCTGGGTTAGAATTTGTCTAGAATTCACCAGTGTGGCCATGCCTCAAGAAAGCAGATGACTGGACGCACTGGGGTGTGGCGAGCTTGGAAGAGACACAATCTAACTCAAACCATCTCAAAGAGAGAAGAGAAAGAGATGCCTCATTTCCACAAAAGCTCTGCTCAGATGACCATGGTCTTGGCCAGCCAACCCAACATTCTTTGCTTGGAGAGACGCTGGGAAGCTGAGAACAAGGGTGGGAGAACAGATGAGAAAACAGGGGTTTGCGAGGTGTTGCGGCTCTGGGTTCAGATCCTAGGGCAGAGGGGGCTGTAAGCCCTGTGAGCCTCAGTTTCATCATCTAAAAAACAAAGACAATCCTATTTTTGCCAATGGTCATGAGGCGTAAAAGACAATGCAGGCAGAAGGACCTATAGCTTGAAGGATGCTCAGGAAGGAAAAGGAGTTGGTAGGATGAAAAGATGACACTGATTCAGCAAAGTAAGTGTTCCCACAAGCTCTGGGCCTCTCCCTTGGGACCACACAGACCTGCATCCCTTGTGTCCACGATGAAGTCAGACATCTCGAAAGTCCGGCCTTCTGACAGGCCGCGGCCATAGACTTTGGCTCGGCGGGCGTCACCGATCTCGGACTGGACCACCATGATGGACACGGGGCTGTTGGCCACGTGGTTGCCATTTTTCTTGATGCTGACCAGGTGTTCACCCACTTCCCGGGGGATGAAGGAGATGCCTGGGCCAGAACACAGATTGAGGTTTGTAAGGGGATGGCGGAGAGGAAGCAGGAGAGACACACTCTCAGAAATAGAAATATGACCTTTTTCCTGACATCCAACAACCCAGAGTGTCGACATCACAATGCACAAATACACTTGGGCATTTATCGTGCGTGTGACCCAGCAGGTTTATCACATCACACTCCATTGTGCTACCGATTTCCCAAGAAAGAACTGCAAGAGTCCCCATCTCCCACCCAAGATGTCCTGGCTCCAGCCAGGAAGGGTAGCCTAGCTCACCAATGTGGTTGTTGGGCAGCCTCTTCAGGAGACAGGGCTCATCTCGGCCAGATGGGGCCTTAATGCTGGCCGTCAGGCTGCTGAGGTCAGTCTCACTGATGTCAAGCAGGAAGTCAGCGGCCGAGCCCAACTTCACCTGGGAGCACCGCCTGCTGTCATCTGGGAAACATTCCCCCAAAAAGGACTCCCGTTACTTGTGGTCATCCCGCTTCCCAGAGCTGCCATGCCATATGCCGTTCACAGATGAACAGGCAAGAACTGATTACACGAAGTGAAAAAAAATGAGCCTTGAACACTGAGTAGACCCAACCAATGAAGAATGATGGGATTCATGCCTGCTTGCAGCAAAGACAAGGAGCTGGCAGGACCCGGAGACTTGAGTCCTCATGGACCAGGTGCCTAATCCCAACACTTTGAGACTGAGGCAGATGAATCACTTGAGGTCAGGAGTCCAAGACCAGCCTGTCCAACATGGTGAAACTTCATCTCTATTAAAAATACAAAAATAAGCTGAGTGTGGTGGTGGGTGCTGTAATCCCAGCTATTCGGGAGGTTGAGGCAGGAGAATCGCTTGAACCCAGGAGGTGGAGGTTGCAATGAGCCAAGTTTGCGCCATGAACTCCATCCTGGGTAACAGAGCAAGACTCCGTCTCAAAAATAAAATAAAATATAGGAATCTTTGGTAGTTGAAGGGACCTCGCACCTGCCTGGCATGGCTGTGGGCATTTCTAGGTAAACAATGACCACATTCCACAGAGTACTACTGGCTGTTTCACAGACAGGTCTAAACACGGTGGGGACACGGGCTCTGCCTTGTGCATTTTCCTTATAACCCACTGAAAGCATAACCTGAACACAGCAAGGTGAGGAGCATGGGTTTTGGAATTTGATAACCTGGATCTGTTTACCCATATGTGAACTCGGCTACACCACTACCTTGCCAAGCCTCAGTTTTCCCATCTGTAAAAGGGATAGCAGAAAATTTATCTAGTAGTGACGCTGAAGGGCATCTCTGAGTTCACGCACTATTGCGGTCAGTATGATTTGAATACTCCATCTGAGAGCTTTCTCTTTGCACACTAGAGTAACACTGGCACAATAAAAGTGTGCTCCAAATACTAGCTCTTGCTTTTTCCTGGATTATCAGCAAGGGAAGAATTTAGCCAATCCAAAATTGGATTCCATCCCCTGCTCCTCCTCAATGAGTCTCCGTGAAACCTAAACTCAAAGAGATGTCTAGCCTGCTGCCTGTGGTCTGATAAGGAGGGTGGCAGTCAGGGGTAGCCACGCTTCCCATGAGGAAGCCTCCAGAAGCCAGACAACCCTACCTGTGATCTTGGCTGTGAAGGGGCTGCCAGGGATGTGCTTGTCATTGTACTTGACCAGAATGCTGTAGTCGCCTGGCAGAGTGGGCAGGTAGGTCACTGTGCATGTCCCATCTTTATTGTCAATGCAGCTGATTTCTGCTTTTGAGGGGCCCTCAATAGCCAAGTCCAGACCACCTACAAGTGGGAACAGGGATGCAGGGGTGTTAGGGAGAGAGTTTCCTTGTTTTAAGAGTTTCCTTGTAACAACTCATCCAGGGCAGCCCTGATGCTGGGGACAACGGACTGATGCACTCCACGTGAGCTGTGGGCAAAGGGACATCTGTCAGAACAAAGCACTCCATGTGGTAAAAATATCCACTGAGAAGAAACCCCAAATGTCTGAGTTCTTCACTGCAAGTAACCCTGGAGCTCTCTCTACTCTCAGGATGCATGGGATGAGAAAAGGAAGGAGCCGTGCATGTCAATTTCACATAAGAGATGGTGGGCGGTGGAGGGCAGAGGTGTATTGTCCCTTTCTATCAGGCACTGGCTGCCATCATGGAAATCCCATTAGAACCACAGATTTGGGAGTCTCCATGAATACCATGTGAATGGGCACACAGCTTTATCAAAAAGAGCCACTCAGTAAGTCATGTGGTCTTGTGGATACATGTGCAAAAAGAACAAAAACATCACCAACCAAAACATACTTAAATTCCAGACAAGTCACATAAAGTATTTCATAGCATGAATCTGATTTCAATTAGAACACAAAGGACTTCAAAAATGTCTTTCTGGGTAGAAGACAAAGCAGCTCTACAGATTTATATGAGAGAAAAGACAAGACAAATACTACCATTCAATTGTCTCACTTTTAAAAGCCACCCTAGAACCGTGTCCACTTAACCCTCCGAATGGATGGCTGGAGGCATATAAACATGTAAACCACACAGTACCTTCTCCTGCATCCTCTGTGACGATGGTGAAGGTGGCAGTTTTGTTGGCCACTCCATACACGAGGCCTGGACCATATGCAGAAACGCTTCCACTGTTGGGGTAGTTCACATAGAACTGGAGTGGGCTCTCTGGGTTTACAAAGGACACAAACAAAATTGGTGCTCATGAAGGGGTGAATGAAGACCTTGGACAACCGGCATCTTAACACTCACCTCTCTACAGGTCTGGCGCCTCCTAAGCAGAGGCAGAGACAGAAAGAGATGCAGAGACAGAAAGAGATGCAGAGACAGAAAGAGATGCAGATGCACCTCCTGTCCCCCGCCATCCTAGGACATCAGAGAGGGTCTACACAGTATTATTCCTTCAATCACAACGTAAGAAAAACAATCCTGGAGGCTGCCGCAGATGAGGAAGGGGGCTGAGGTAAGGCAATCCAGCCCAACTGATAAATAAGGAAGAAACTCTTGCACTGGGTGGTGAAAGGACCCATGGCTAGAGGGAAGGTGAGTGGAAAGGGCTTTTGGAAGGCCATTTGCCCACGCCATTCAAACTGTAAGGAATCAACCCCACAGTGGTCTTTCCCACCCACCCCGACTGCTAGCCCTACGTAAGCACTTTCATTTCTGCAGTGTTCAGGTGCACATCAGGAAAAGACCTAAGTGTTCACAACAGGGGACTGGTTAAATAAATGCTGATCTACTCATGGGCCATTAAAAAGAGTGAGGAAGACCCATGTTTACTAACTTGAGAAATTATCCATAATATGATGCATTAAAAAGAAAAAAAGCAAGTTGCTATAAACTATGAATACCATTACGCTATTCCTTTAAAAACAAAATAGAACAAATTTTTTTTTTTTTTTTTTTTTTTTTTTTTTGAGACGGAGTCTCGCTCTGCCGCCCAGGCTGGAGTGCAGTGGCCAGATCTCAGCTCACTGCAAGCTCCGCCTCCCGGGTTCACGCCATTCTCCTGCCTCAGCCTCCCGAGTAGCTGGGACTACAGGCGCCCGCCATCTCGCCCGGCTAGTTTTTTGTATTTTTTAGTAGAGACGGGGTTTCACCGTGTTCACCAGGATGGTCTTGATCTCCTGACCTCGTGATCCACCCGTCTCGGCCTCCCAAAGTGCTGGGATTACAGGCTTGAGCCACCGCGCCCGGCCAATAGAACAAAATTATATGTATGTTTGTAGATACAGAGAGAAACATCTAAAAAGATACACAACTTGCACCAGCAGTGGAAGTAGATGGCAGATGTGAGAAACATTTTTTCCTCTCTCTCCATCTGCACTTTAGAATATTTAAATAGAAGTAGATAATACATTTTTGCTTTAAGCCAATATTACATACAGGCAACTAAAGCAAATGCCAATCTCAGAGAAATATTTGCAACTCCTACCACAAAGGGCTAATCTCTCCAATGTTTAAATTGCTCTTAGAAACTATATGACAAAGGCCAATAACCAAATAGAAAAACAGGCCGTGGATCCAAACGTTCAGTTCACAGAAAAAGAAATACAAATAGACATATGGAAAGCTGTGCGGTCTCATTCACAAGAGAAATACAAATAAAGCAACACTGAGATTCTGTTTCTTTCCAACCATCAGGCTGGTAAAGATCCAAAAATGTGATAGCATATTCTACTGGCAAATTTTGTGGAAAAGAAGGTGCTCTCCTCCATGGCTGGAGGGTGTGTGAACTGCAATAGCCCCTCTGAAGGGCAATTTGGCAAGATCTGTCAAAATCGTAGATGCCTGCACTGGGGCCCCAGCAATGCCTCCTCTGGTAACTAAATCTCACAGATACATCTTCATGAGTGTGAAGTGACTAGGGGAAAAGTCGATTTGCTGCAGCAAGACTGGGGACAGCAACGGCAGGAAGAACCAAAATCCCTCCAACAGGGAAATGGTCAAATATGTAATGGTTTGTCCACATGAAGGAAGGCTGGAAAGACACTCTCTTATATATCTGTATTTCTATTTGCATGGAGAGTCTTAAAAATACTCTGAAAATGGCCAGGCGTGGTGGCTTATGCCTGTTATCCCAACACTTTAGGAGACCAAGGCGGGAGCAATGCTTGAGGACAGGAGTTCAAGACCAACCTGGACAACATAGTGAGATCCTATCTCCACACACAAAATAAAACCCTAAAACTCTGAAGTCGAACATAAAAAAATTTATGATAGTCTGGTTCAAGGAGAGGGCAGACGGAGGATATGGGTGGGAAGGAAACCTTTCTCCATATCATTTTTATTTTTGAACCATGAGAATGTGTTACCTATTCAAAATACTAAATTAAAAAACAAATATTTAAACAACTACAAAAAGAAAGAAAGAGTGAACCAGTGACACTGTGCTGGTTGGTGGCCCATGGAACTTGGGCCGGATTCCCTTGGAACTTGGGCTGCTGGTCCTCTTCTTCCGCCTCTGACCCCGCCCCAAGTCCCCAGGCCACACAGGGCTCTGCAGGCCAGGCTGGAAAGTCCCTCACTGTGCCTCACATTTTTCTCCCAGCTTGCCCTCTGGCCACACTCGGCGTAGTGACAAAGATAAACAACCACAGACCCAAAGGCCTGCACGGTAACCCAAGACACTGAGCTACATCATCCCTTCTAGAAATCAGCTGGACCTGCTAGGGTCCCAGGCTGTTTGGTTTTGCAGGGTTGCCAATGCTGCATTCCCCAGCCTGCTGCCAAAAGCCACTCCCTACACAGCAGCTGAGGAGCGTCTGTACGCTGCCCAGATGCCCCTGAATGGTGGAGCCCTGCTGGGCCTGCTCAGCTCAACTTACCAGGGATGTGGCTGCCCATGTATTTGATGTGCATCTCGTGGAGCCCAACTTCAGTGGGGGCGTATCTAACAGTCACCGTGCCGTCCTTGTTGTCCACAATCTCAGGTGTGGCCGTCTTCCCAGAAGGCATGTGTACCTCCCCTATGGAGCACAGGGAGACGGTGCAATGAGCCCACCAGCAACCTTCCCCAGAGAAGCAGAGCCCAAGGCACAGACGTATTCAAAATAAAGGTTTCCAGACCCAAGGACATTCATTGCTGCCTAAAACACTCAAGTCCCACAATGGGAAAGACCATTTGCTCTTTTCTTCTTTTTTTTCCAGTTCCATTTGACTTCCACAAAATACAGCAGACAACTCTTAAAGAGTTTTTTACAACTGGCAAAATCAAGCTCAGAAAGGACTTGAGAAGACCGTGAAACCAGCTGGATAGGTAGAGCATCAAACCAAAGAGAAGCAGGCATTGAAAAGAGGCTGAGGGGAGAAAGGAACTCCTGTATGACAGACTCAGTGTCAAAGTCGCATCTGGAAAAGTCAAACAAGAGGAGGCAGGGAAAAGGGGCAAACAGGAACCCAATAGTCATGAGGTATCTAAACACAGCAGTTCTTAACCTAGAGAGAATCATGGGCCCCCTCAAGAAAGTAATGCAAGTTGTCAGTGAGTCACTTCTTCAGAGAAACACACACGTAGCACATTCTGTAGTTTCAGGAGCCCACGGCCCAACGCCCGAGACCAAGAACTCATGACCCGGGGTTAAGGAGCCCAGGTCTGGGAGACAGTGGACACACCTCCCCAGCACCATTCTGGGAAGCTCATGAGAGCAAGTGAGAATGAGACAGCCTTCATGCTTACCAGTGATTTCTCCTTTCCTGACAGCAAACGGAATGACCAGGTCAAAAGGCTTAAATCCCAGGCCGTTCATGTCACTCACTGGGACATAGGCCTCTTCGGTCACCTAAAAACAGAAGGCAGTGGTCACTGGGTAAAGCGGACAACAGCGGGAGCTGGTAAAGCTACAGGGGGTAGAGCTGCTGGGAATTCTGCAAGCCAGTGAGGCCGGGATTTGGGAATGTGGCTGCCCATTGTGGTATGGGCTTTGTCTAAGTGGCTCCAGACCCAGGGTAGAACCTGAGGGACTGGAGAAGTCACGCTGACCAACTGTTAGCAATCACTCAGGAGTCTGTTTGTAAAATTCCCAGCAGCGCCCACAGGAAAGTGGAAAAGTGAGAGACAGCAATGTCTATGAGTCCCAAGAGGCTCCATCTGGAAAGGTTTAGTTGCTTGTGGCCTGGAAAAGAAGGTGCATTTTAAGTGGCAGAGAGTAGCAGTGGGTGGCTTTCCCCCTGAACAGAAACTGAATGTGCAAGTGGCGGCTTTGAGAGGCAGCAGCAGGGCTGCAGACAGCTGTCTGTCTTTCTCTTTAAACACGGAGACAAACTGCACCGAGCGTGATCACAGACACGACGGCTGGCGATTTGTGGAGCACGGATGGTGACGCGAAGGTGATCTTATTACAGAAAAAGCAGGGATCATCGTGATGGGCTGATCAGTGAGGGGCACACCAATGACCAATGACCAGGACACCCACAGGGCTTAAGCAATCCCAGAAGCAGATGGCAGATTTTCTGAAATGAAGGCTGAGTAAACACAGAAACACAAAAAGGAAAAAACCAAAATTGTACCCAGGGCCTGAATCCAGGGGGACATGCATTTACCGGTGCCTCCTCCACGGCCGTGACTTCCCCATCTGTGGCCTGGTCAGTGGCAAATGGAGATTAGTTGGGAACCATACTGGAAGGATACACTCAGTAGACTCTACCACCACAGAGCTGCTTCCCCCACTGCTCCATCTTGAACCGCAGTGAGCTGCTCGCTCTAGCGAAGGACACTTTCTTACTGCCCTTTTGGAAGGCAAGTTGGTGACCTCTCTTTGACTGTCAGATGTGCATGCCCTGTGAGCCCACAACCCCACTTCTGGCAAGCAGACCTACGCTGGCAAGAGGCTCCATAGGTAACTGATGTGTGTAAGGACCTTGACTGGCGCCGTCTGTGGTCATGCAAAACTAAAGCAACCTAACATCCATCTGGAAGGGGTTGGATCAAATAAATTCTGGTGAGTCTGTCCAGTGGAACACAGCAGTCAGGTCCAATGAATCAATATGTAAGGGTATCTATGGCACACTGAGGGAAGGAAGCAAGGTGCGAAAGCAATACGTACAGTGTGATCCCAGGCATGAAACTGAGGTGTGTGAAGTGTAAGCAGGTAAAAACTAACACGAGGCATCTCTGCAGCACAGAATTAGGAAAAAGGTCTTTTTTCACTTGATAAATGTCTACTGTGGTTAATTATTTAATTTTTTTTGAGGCAGAGTTTTGCTCTGTCATCCAAGCTGGAGTGCAGCGGTGCAGTCTTAGCTTATTACAGCCTCAACCTTCTGGGCTCAGGCGATCCTCCCACCTCAGCCTCCTGAGTAGTTGGGACTAGAGGTGTGCACCACACCAGGCTAATTTTTTTTTTTGGTAGAGATGGGGGTCTCACTGTGTTGCCCAGGCTGGTCTTAAACTCCTGGGCTCCAGCAATCCTCTCACCTTGGCCTCCCAAAGTGCTGAGATTTCAGACGTGAGCCACCATGCTCAGCAGTTAATGTTTTTAAAGTTTTTTATAAATTCATTTTCAACAAATCTTAGATTTAATGCTCCTGGCTGGGCGTGATGGCTCACACCAGTGTGGGTCTCCTTGAGACATTTGCTATGACTGCAGTGTGGGTCAGTGTCCTTTTTGGCCTCAAACTTATAGTGAGACGCAGGGAATCTACCCAACCAAAGCCAATGAACAGTCAGTCAGTCCATCCAGTTAAGGTTCTCTCCCTGGAATGAGAGAATAAAGACCCAAACCAGGTACTGTAGGTACTGTGGGTGATCGTCCCTTTCTGCCTTCAGCAGTGGTCAGGGGGCAGTGGGTAAACACAAAATATTCTTGCTTTGTGTGTATTCAAGGGCCAGGAGACACTTATTCTTACTGAGTTTGGAAGCCTCCACTTCTGTAACAAGGGTCCTCAATTTTTTTACTCTGACTTTCTCACTTAGACCTTCCCAATATGGTCTTCTCTTACCCCCAACTCATCGCACCAGCAGGCCCATGATCACTGCTCGGTGGTTGGCTGCTTTTCCCTCCTACCTAATTCTAACCAACCAGATAAAACCCAGTATGGGCTAAAAACAGATTCTGAAGACTACAACTGGTACCCTTCTCTGTGAATAACGACATCAACTTCCCAGCTGTATTTCCTTCTTCCTACAGAAGAAAAACACTCTTAAATGAACAATGTCAAAAGTTGACAAGTGTTTACATACTTGAGACATAAAAGAGCCTCCAGATCTCTGGCACGCTGTTTACGGATAAACAAACATCGATGGAAGGGAACAAAGCTATGACAGAGTATAGACTGTTTGGAAGAAAGTCCCTGAGCTTCTGTTTAGAAAGGAGTCGTCATGCACCTCTCCATTACTGCACAAAATGAAATAATTAGAAGGTGCTTTGTAGGCTGTGAAGAAGGCCAGGTCATTAAAAACATGAAGGGCCTATGAACCTTGTGGTCAAGTGCGGCTGCTGATGGCAGTATCAAAGGACACCAGTGAGGATGACAGCATGGTACTTGGTGTCTGTCTAGACTAAGCACACTTCATTTGTAAAAAAAAAAAAAAAAAAGCCCAACGATGCTTGGTTTTGAGGGTTCAGTGAGGTAATGCCCCTGAGGTTTCTAATCCCTTTCCTGGTTGAAGAATATTCACAGGAAGATCTATTATGCAATAACAAAAATAAATAATCAGAGGAAGATCTATAAGTCACTCAGAATTGAAAATGAAAGACCTTGGTCATTCACTAACCCAGATGTTTGCATAATGGTTTCCTCCTTCTATTCCAGATGTTCCTCGCTGCAAAAGACAAGGTATTTCCCCCTCATACATAAACTGTGAATCTTTCCAAAACACAAGTGGAGGTACTTTGAATCCTGGGTTATCAGAGTCAAGTCTCCAAACAAAACAGCATCAGGAAGCTCTCTCCTCCAGCCATGGAGAATGGCCATGAAGATGGAAGAAGGAAGAGCTGGCAGGTTAAAAACCTGTCATGTTTTATGTAGAAACATTTTCGTAAAGGTGTGTTTTTCTGAGGAGTTATCTTTCAAAATGCCTCAGCTTAGGCCAGGATACTGCCCAAGTCCCTTATTATGATAGACACCTTGGTGGTCAGTAAGATTCCCTAAAAACCCTTAGAGCCAAAGGGTTTCTGAGTTTCTAGAGATTACTCTGGGACTCTACAAGGTCACAACTGCTTAACGAAATTTCCAAAGGGGAAAAAAAAGTGGAAGAGGATATCCTGGTCAAGGTTCAACAAATGGCAGCTGTTACAGTTTCCACCAATAACAGCAAGCTCTGGAGAAGGAATTTCCCTTACCATGACAGTGAAGGGGCTGTTAGGAATATCAACACCACCAAAGCGCACATAGATCACATATGTGCCTGGCTTGGCAGCTGTGTAGAAGATGTCATAGGTTCCATCTTCATTCTCGATGACATCGGCCTCGGCCTCAGTGCCATCTGGGGTCAGAACCGTGCAGGTCACTTTCCCCTTCCCGGCAGTCTTGGCATCAACCACAAAGCCTACTTCTTCGCCAGTTTTCACAGTGGAGGCGATTCCAGGACCTGGAGAAGAGTTCAGGGGAAGAGAATGGAAGTATGGACACACGTCCTGGAGGCCCAAGAACAAATCACACCCATCCATGCTGTCTGTGCCTGTAAATGTTAGGCCTTCAACTGCTGCCATTCAGAGGGATATCCCAAAGATCCCCTAATCAGGTGTTGCTCAAAGGGTTACTTCATCAATTACTTACTAAATAAGGAGCATCTATAAGCTCTGAGTGTTGACTAAAGGTTAGCCTGGGTTTGCCAGCATTTAAAGGTATGGCAATGGAAGGTCACCTTTCAACAAACATATTGGGCATTTTCTTAAGTGCCAGGTACACATAAAGGTGGGTAAGACACAGTCCCTGCTCTCAAGATGCTAATAGGGCCAGGCACCAAGAATGACAGCTCCAACTGCAGTGGAAATGCTGAAGAGGAACTAAGTTACAGAAAAAATAACACACTGTTCCTCGGGGAAGTGTCTGGCAGCATATCTAGGCAAAGGTCCTAAGAATTTATATACCAGGGTTGCCACACTGACAAAGGGCTTCCTAAAGAAAGGAAACATGGCTGAACCCGGAAGGATGGGTTCTGTTAGCTAAGGGATACTTGCAGCCTCTCCCCAGTGACCCGTCTCTCTCTGATTTCTGGCGCCCCTTTACACAGGATCCATACATCAGGAAATGCAGAACAGCATGAACTAAAAGCACGTTGGCAAATATGAGCCAAGTGCGTAGGAGTAACAGGGAGGGTGGCCAGAACAGTTTGTTCAGGGAGTAGTGGAAGACAAGACTGGAGTCAATCTGTGGAAGGCACTGAATGACAGACCCTTGGTTTAGCCAAAGGCAAAGGTGTAGACAAAAGGCAAGTATTCAGCTCAGGATTCTGCCCAAGCTGGGGGAGGAAATAGGGCCTGGAAGGCAATGGGGAAGTCCCCATCCAACGTTAACATGCCATCAATTAGTAAAGATGATCAGGTTGTCGCTGGCAGCTGCATAGACCTAGGAGGTGGTGGACTGGCCAGCATTCCAAAATTTCTCCGTTTTTTGCCATGGGTGAGCCAAAAAGGGCCACACTAAACAACTCACAACCTTGCTGTGAAAGCCCAGATTTTCTCCATTCAAAAAAAGATGCGCTATGAGAGAAACAAAACACATGAAGGGTGGTCCTGTGCTTAGTCTACTTATTTAAAAAGAAGTAAATCTGTCTCATTTTAGAGATGGGGATGCATGTTTTGAAATCTGCTTGAGCAGCAGCACTGAGCTGCCCAAGGGCTGTTCTTAAAAACTGAAAGGCCGTTCAGGCACGGTGGCTCACCTGTAATCCCAGTACTTTGGGAGGCCGAGGAGGGTGGATCACTTGAGGCTAGGAGTTCGAGACCAGCCTGGCCAATTATGGTGAAACCCTGTCTCCACTAAAAATACAAACCTTAGCCGGGCGTGGTGGTGGGCACCTGTGGTCCCAGCTACTCAGGAGGCTGAGGCTGCAGTGAGCTGAGATTGCGTCACTGCACTCCAGCCTGGGCAACAGAGCAAGACTCCATCTCAAAAAAAAAGAAAAGAAAGGCCTGTGACAGTCAATAGTTGTGTCTTAGAAACTGAAGGAAGAAGGAGAAAAAAAAAAGAAAGAAACCAAAGAAACTGTGACGCTCAAATATTCATGGAGAATTCCTGAGGGGTTTACACATGCATGACGAAAAAAACCTAGATCCTTAAATGTGTTTCTCTAATGCTGACCTGAAACGCTCTTGAATGAATGCTGAGTAACTATCTATTCATAAAAGGCAGAAATTTGCTGCTTTTCATGGGAGCCGCCATCAGAGTTGGGTTCTCAACACTTCAAAAGCATATAATAATAGTTATCATGTATCTGGCACCGTGCTAAGCATTTTTCATGCCTGACCTCATCTAATCTTTGCAATAACCCTGTACAACAGTCTCTGTTCCTTAGAAGAGCTTCTTAGAAGAGCTTCTTGGATCTAAATGTTCTCCAAATAAAAATTAAGAGCTTCAATCTATGTCAAACTGAAGTTCAGTGAGGTCGAGCAACGTGCCCAGATCATGTAGCTTGTAAATCACAGAGAAGGGCTACAGCCCGGCTTTCTGATTGCAAAGCCCGTGCTCCTGACCTTGAGATGCTCTGTACTCACCCGTGGCCAGGCACTTGCTGGCATCACCCGTCTGTGTGGCTCGGATGCGATAAGGAGAAAGTGGGATGTCGTCACCCCCGTAGGTGACCCCAATCATATAGCGCCCAGTCTTGTCGGGGATGTAGGTGACAGCATATGTGCCATCTTTATTGTCATGGACAATGGCTCTTTTGGGTTTTCCTTCTTGGTCCTGTGGATCATAGAGAAATGCTATTTAGGATATTGTCAAGATGTAGAAAACATTCATGGAAAACCTTGACATATTTTCCTATTAGTGCCTCTAGTGGAGAGACAGAATGGATGGCTTAATACAATCTAGTTTTGTTTTGTTTTTTTTGTAGGGAGAGTAGAGGGTCACAGATCCCTTTAACACCATGACAGACACAGCCAATTTTTAGTAACTTTGTTGTCAGGTGAACCAAGAGTGTTCTAGCTCGAAATCCTCTGGAATGTAGGGAGGGGAGGAGGCAGAGGCTTCTGCTCACACACCACTGCATCCAGTCTCCCTTTTCTCTTTATTAATAGGACTGTAACTCTTAGCTAGGTGCACTGCTCCCAGAAAATGGGACTCCGCTTCCTAGCATCCTTGCCACTAGGTAATGTGACTTGTGGCCAACCCCCGACAAATCAGAAGAGAATGGAAGTCTAAGATAGATTTTTGGCAGGGCTGCTTAAGAGAGCCAACTGAGCTGGGAGGACCCCTTTTTCCCTTCTTTCTTCCTCCTTCTGGCCTGCCACGTGGATATGATGGCCAGAGCACTGGCAGCCTTGTGGTCCAGGAGAAGACCTTAAGGATAAAAGTCACATGCTAGGTAGAGGAGCAGAGAGATGGAGCCGACCTCCTTGGTGAGGTACAGGGCACCCAGGTGGCTTAACCTGGGTTTCCTTAACAAGAGAGAATAATCTCATTTATTTCGGTTACTCTTATTTTAAGGTTTACTGCAGTATGCAGCATAACTTAGTCTTAACAGATCCAAAGAGTAATTTAAAACATTTAAAAATAAAAACATAGGGGACGGGCACAGTGTCTCATGCCTGTAATCCCAGCACTTTGGGAGGCTGAGGCAGGCTGATTGCTTGAGCCCAGGAGAGTTCAAGACCAGACTGGGCAAGATGGTGAAACCCCATCTTTAAAAAAACAAAAATAAAAACATAGGAATAGATGTAGTAAAAAAAACATGAAAATTCACCAAAAAGTGGTTCTTGGAGCTACACTCTCAAATCTCTCAGGCGAGCTGCTTATGCTTCTGCACATTTACTGACTCTTTGGTGGGAAAATCTAACAAACAACTTGCACAGAAATCGGTTATTGAAACCCTTGTTCTTAAATCTGGCCTGGAAATGAAGTCTTAGGATTAAGGTTTGGCTCGAAAAATAACTCCAAGTTACCGTTATCTGAACAGCAAGCAGGCCTTCCCCGGCATCTCGGGCATCGATTGCAAAGTCCACAGGTAGACTGGCAGGCACACCATAGGAACTAAGGCCGGGGCCACTGGCGGTCACTTTGCTGGCATCATATGTGGGAAGGACCTTGACCTTGAAGGGACTTGATAAACACACACACACACCCTAGTCAGTAAAGATACGTGTCAACCCAGCTGCATCTAACTTTTCTTACACATGAGTGGGATGGAAAAGGGGGTTTCTACAGTAGATAAGATAGTGAGTTAGTCAAGGTGCCTAAGTCCAGCAGAAATTTACAACTATGAGGTAGTAACCATTACATGACAGACTGGTTTTGCCCTGAGTGTGTTCCAAGGCAGCAGTCCCCAACCTTTTTGGCACTAGGGACTGGTTTCGTGGAAGACCAGGGGGCGTGGTGGGGGAATGCTTTTGGGATAAAACTGTTGCACCTCAGATCATCAGCCATTAGTTAGATTCTCATAAGAAGCGCACAATCTAGATCCCTCTCATGTGCAGTTCACAATAGGGTTCACACTCCTACGAGAATCTAATGCAGCCGCTGATCTGACAGGAGATGGAGCTCAGGCGGTAATGACTGCTCACCCATCACTGTGCGGCCCAATTCCTAACATGCCATGCACCCGTACCAGTTCACGCTCCAAGGGTTGGGGACCTCTGTTCCAAGGGATACAAATAGTTTCGGGAGGAAGAGCTCACAAATTAGTTTGGGAAATACAGCGCTAAACACATTTAGCCCAGTTTTGTTATGCTAAGATGATGGTCACCAAATGGAAAGAATACTGGAACTTCATTTTAATATTTATATCTCATCTTATTCTATATTCTGTATCTATAATTATTCTATATTTAGTATACTTCATATGGTACATGGTATATTAGTAAAACAATATACAAATGTCATTTATAAATTACACATTTTGACATGGA
The DNA here is from genome assembly GCF_008728515.1 of Papio anubis. Taxonomy (NCBI): domain Eukaryota; kingdom Metazoa; phylum Chordata; class Mammalia; order Primates; family Cercopithecidae; genus Papio; species Papio anubis. The sequence continues at coordinate 82,162,823 of NC_044977.1, forward strand.
TAGAGCTAATATGCTTATCTCTATATAAAATATGTGTTAGGGGATATGGGTGAAAGTTTTTCATCTTAAGGGGCATGATTTTTTAAAAAAAGAAAAGAAAACACTTAGAGATTGTTCCAAGAGGTGAAGAACTTATGTAACATTTTTAAAAAATTAATATCAGCAAGGAAGAAGGTTTCTACATAAAACCTTCTGGAAATGCTTTTATCAAGCAAACCCTGAAGTAAAGACCTTTGTCCTGTCCCAAAACACCAAAAGGAAACCTCTAATAAACTAATAAATTCTTTATTTTTTCAATGATTCTCTACTACTACTACTACTAGTGCTTTTTTTAAAAGAGATGTCAGGGGAGGGTCTATGTTGCCCAGGCTGGCCTCAAACTTTTGGGCTGAAGTGATCCTCCCAGTTCAGTCTCCCAAGTAGCTGGGATTACAGGCGAATCCCACCACAACTGGTTAGAATTTCTAACTTCTTAATTTCAGCTTACCTTTAAACTAAAGATGTCTGAAAGGAATTGGGGGAGCAAGAGAGTAGGAGCCACAAATATCAAAGCTAGTGTGTGGTGACAAGTTGCAGGTTCTATGTAACACTTGCTGCCTCGATGGATGGGTAGATGGACTCATGGAGGAATGGATGGGTGGATGGACTGGTGGAGGGATGGATGGACTGATGGAGGAATGAATGGGTGGATGAATGGACTGACGGAGGAATGGATGAGTGGATGGATGGACTGATGGAGGAATGGGTGGGTGGATTGATGGAATGATGAAAGAATGGATGGATGGATGGATGGATGGATGGATGGATGGATGGATGGATGGACTGATGGAGGAATGGATGGGTGGATGGAGGGAATGATGGAGGAATGGATGGGTTGATGGACTGATGGGAGGAATGGGAGGAATGGATGGGTGGATGGATGGACTGGTGGAGGAATGGATGGGTGTATGGAATGATGGAGGAATGCAAGGGTGGACAGATAGACTGACGGAGGAATGGATGGGTGGATGGATGGAGCTTACCTGCGAGGAATCTCTTCATCAGCATATTTAACTGAGACCATATAAGGTCCCTCCTGAGATGGAGTGTAGGTTACTGTGTGTGTGCCATCCCCATTGTCTACCACGTTCACTGGCTCCACCAGGCCTGAGGACAGAGATGAGAGGTTTAAGGAGGAGCCTGGCTTCACCTTTACCTCACCCTTGGCTAAGTTTGAAATAGGATCACATCCATCCCCAAGAGCTATTGGTTTCCACTGATGAATAACCTAAAGGCAAGCAACCATAATCACAGGCCTGAAAAAATCATAGGAACCCCAATTCATGGTTGCAGAAATGACCCCAAGAGACACCTTTAGCTTTCTGTTGGCTAAAATACACTCAGTCTGCCCTAGAGTATAATTAAGGAGACTGCCTGTGCTTGCTGCTGGAGGGTGTACGTGGATGATGCATGTTGAAGACACGCTATAACCTTTCAAGCTGGTTAGGCATGCTTAGGATGTGGCAATTTTACTCTACAGCTGAGACACTGCCAAAGAGTCCAGAACTGTGAAAAGCAAAAATTAACCAATGGGCTGGCTAGTCAAGACTTGTGGCCACCTTTGAGTAAAGAACACTGTGGTACCAGCATGCTGGGGCATAGATGCAGGGCAGGTGATGGTGCCAATCTCATGGGGCAAGGGGACTCTCAAGATGAAGCCTGTGGAGATGTTGGAGATTACGCTAAAACATCATCAAGGCATGCACTGGGTTGCAGAGTCCAGATCCCAGTTTCCGACGTGAGAGTCAAGGATGGGCCAACTCCAGGGTAGGTTAATCAAAGCATGGCATGCTCATTAAGCAAAGCAGATGAGGCAGGTGTAAGCCAATTTTAAAGTGAGGCCAGCAAGAAGCATTTGGGTTACATAATTCAGCAGCCATGGGAAAATGCAAACCTTTCTCATTAAAGTCACCCTTCGGGTCACCTTTAAAGAACTCTGAAAGGGCTTTCAAGGGGCTGCGCCATGACTGGGAATCCGTGCCATCAGCTAAAATCAAAAGGCTGTTACTTGAGAGTCCTTCATAATGGAGGCAGATATCCAAGTAAAGCTTCTCTTTCTTTCTTTTTTTCTCCCTCTTTCATTCACACATACACAGGGACACATACATGCACACAAACGCATGCAGGTCCTGAAGCTCTGTAACTTCACAGAATCTGATCCCAGCCCCATGACCTCATTTGCCCCAAACCACTTCTGCCCTGAGCTTCAAAGGACACAACCTCCTGCTGAACTCCATGAAGGAGAAGGTTCCTCTTCAAAGAGGGAAATCCCCATTTGCCACTTCTGTGAATCCAAGAATATATCACTGGGGAGGAAAATCCAGATTATGTAAGAAATTAGGCACACTGTCCTCTATGCGGGAGAAAAGCAATTTTAGGTGCTGAAGGAGGAAATATGGTCACTTACCAAAAAAGGCAAGTTCCAATGCCCTTCAGGGCTTTGTCCCCATATGGCCCGCTAGCCTTACCAAACCCAAGTTCCAGGCTGCCAACAGGGCAGGCCAAATTGCCAACAAAGCCCATTCCCCAAGACACCCTCTGTCTCTGGGGAATTGAGACAATGACAAAGCCACATATCACGTGCATCATGTGCCTGGCATTCCCACAGGTTCTGGTATGTACCACATGGACACCAAGGTATCTCAATGACTTATCACTTCCAAACCCCACCATCCGCCACATCCAGACCAACCCGCCCCCTCACAAATGCTGAAACACATAATGAAACAGTCGCCACCATATTACATATGAGAGCCCAAATACTGCTGCTTCATCTAAGAAACTGATAGCCGTATTATTAAATGGGGGGACAGATCACTGGAGAAATAACAAGCCTGCTTACTTGTAAGCAGGAATTTCTACTGTTTAAATAGAACATGAAACAATAAAGTAATTTTTTTAAATTTAATTTTAAGCTCATGAGCAAACTCAAAAGCAAAGCATCTGCTCTGGGTCACGGCTGCCCCTGCCTGGGGCAGATGAATGTCTGCAGGAAGGCAGGGTGCATACTTACCTCGTGGGCCCAGGACCCTCACTTCCAGCGGAGCCAGGCCAGCCTTGCTGCTGTCCACTGTGAAGGACTGCAGGACACGGGCTCGGACGCCTGAGCCCAGCCCAGGGCCGGCAATCTTGACCTTGCTGGGGTCCACAACATCCTTCACAGGAACCCTGAAGGGGCTGCCTGGAAGAGAGGTCATGGGATTCTGAGCACAAGCTGGGAACTGGAGACTACCTTGTGCACACCCAGAATGGCACTGCTGCTCCCCTGGGACCTCGGCCATGCAGGCCTCGGTCAGCTCCTCCTGCCTCACTGTGTGCACTGCTTATGCACCCACTCATTGTTGTCAACCATTCTCACAGAGCACCTACTACATGCAGATGTTGTGCCAGGTGCTGGATCCTGAGTGGTTAACAACCGCCACCCCCCACCCCAGGAACGCACAATGCAGGAGAAGGATGAGGCAAGCAAGTCACTCTAACATCCCACATAACGTATTGGGGGTGTGGAAGGTGGAGCACTCAGTAGGCAATCAACCTGGTCTGCATAAGACCAGAGAAAGCTTTCCAGTAACATCTCAGTTGCGGCACAAGAGGGAGCAGATGGAGAGATGCTTCAGAGAGGCCTCAACACATGCAGGAGCCCAGAGGTGAGGGAGGAGGCAGGCTGCTGGAGAAACTGAAGGAGGAAGCCTAGTGGTGGAAGAACAGAATGGAGAGAGATGGGCAGGCCCTGCAGCCCACATCCAGCCCTGTCTCCCACAAATGGCTCCCATGTGTCCCCCAGACTCCTCTCCCTCCAATGCAGCTGGCACCTTCTGACCACACTCGGCCTTCTCAGTCACCCAGCCACCTGGTGAAGCCTCACTGTCTTCCTGAGTGTAAGCTGAGTTCCTGCTGCATGGCTGACTCCACGGGGGACCCTGAGGGCCTCTGACTCCTTGTGGGTGTCCGTTTTAAAGATGAAGCACAGAGGAGTCGAGGAAAGGAGATAGCGATTTGCTAGAGAAGTGCTCAACAGAGAAACAAGGGCTGGGCCATGGACACTCATGGACTTCTCTGTGGAGGGGGGACCTCCCCATCCAGGGTACCTGCAGCATGCCTCAGGCTACCACGCCCATCATCAAGGGGCCACATGCACCTCTTGCCTTGCACGGGCATCCTGGTGCTCCCCGTGGTATCTGGCAAAGTTAATGACTGCCATGAAAGCTGAGGGCTCTCTGCTTTGCATCTCAGAGAGTTTATACTTTGTAGAAGTAGAGATGGTAGATAGCCAAGACACACAAAGAACTGAGTCTCTGGCTTTCTAACAACAGATGGGTTTCAACAGCATCCAGGACTTTAGCTACATGAAATAAATGGCTGGCCCTGGCAAACAAGCACAGGCCTCCATACTGGGGTGAGAGGAACAAAAGGGGGCTTTACTTTAGAGAGTGACAGTTGAGGATTTCAACGTCAACAGCTGACGGCAAGGGACTACCTCTGAGACCAATCTTTAAGTCAGAGCCTCCACTAGAAGTTGTCTGAACTCAGCATGAGTAGCCAAGAATCAACAAACCTGGGTAAGATAAACTGTCCAAGATGGCAGACCCCAAGCATTATCCGCCACTCCCTTATTCCATGCCCAGACACATGTCACCATTCCCTTATGCCAGCCCTTCTTCCTCATGCACTCTGAACCCCAGTCAATCCAGTGGTCTAGGCAGCCGCCACCAACCGACCACAGCTGGCCTACCACAGGAAATCAACACGCCATTATGGGTAAGACAGGACACGTTGTTAAAAATAACTCCACTCCGGGTTTTTAACCAGGCCAGGAAAAACTGGGCTAATATTTAAGCACTCAGAAATTAGAAGCTGGCAGGTCGCCGACGGTTTCACGGCAGTACCCCCATGGGTTGCCTTAGCTAAGAAGCCTGACGCTAAGAAAACCAACCAACACTTCACTAAATGTTTCCACCTGGGAAAGTTCTGGGGTTCTGGAAAAGCTGGCATTTGGCTGTCTCTGGGAGGCAACAGAGAGCCTGAAACATAAAAAGGCACCGTCCACACCTGATGGGAAAACCACAAATGAATGTTTTTTCTGTTGTTATGCTCAAAGATGGCCATTTACTTTAAGCTCACAGGTGGGCCACAGGGGACAAACTCTGACCCCTTTCTGTAAGGGGGATTCGGAAGCTGGTGGCATTCACCAGCCTTTCCCCATAGTCAAAAAGTTTCGTTGCCACAAAAACCAGGAGATGTTCATCTCCGCTGTTGCCTGCCAGGTCGGAGCCACCACATCACCCCTCCTGGGAGCAGCCTTCTACTCGTTCTCTGTGCCCAACTCTCTCCTAATGCAAGTGTTACAAAACTCCAAAAGGAGCCCGTAGCTCTGAATTCTGTCACCGAGCCCCATTCTCGTTCTTCATAGCAGTCATCACAAGTTTTAGTTGTATAAGCCCTAGACAGTAAGCTCCCTGAGGGCAGGAACTTTGTCTTGCCCAAAGCTGAAATCTCCTAGACTAGTGATTATGGGAATTTTTAAAATCTATATTGAATGAGCCACAAGCACAAGTTTGAGGAGAAACATGTTTTAAATGACTTGAGGCTTAAATGAATATCTAAGTAGAATCAATCTGAGTTGAATGTCAACATTTTCTGATCAGTGTGAGAGAAAGACAGTGAGTGTGAGTGTGTGTGCACATTTCCATGTGGTAATGGGGAAGCAGGGATGGAATCGGGAAAATGTGTGGTCAGTGGACACTCCAGCTGCCTGAGAGTCAACCCAGAACCCAGCAGTGGGCCTCTCAGCCTGCCCTTCTCCTCTCAGCGTGACCCAGAGAGAGAAGAACAAGCCTCCGCTGAGGCTTTTCCTGCTCCTGGGGTCCTGGGGTGGGGCTCTGCCCTCTTCACACCACACCTGAGACGAGGCATAAGTGGCCCAGAACAGCCCCAGTCCTTGGTCTTGTGTCCACACCACATACTCACCTGCCCTTTTAGAAATGGGGGTGGGGGAGGTGGTCTCAGAATTCACCACTATAGAATTCATCCATGTAACCACAAACAACTTGTACCCCAAAAGCTATTGAAATAAATAAATAAAATGTGTGGGGGTGACAATCATTTGAGTAGAGAACTAGAACCTATGGAGAGTCCTCCCCCCAAAACAAATGGGGGAGGGTCCTTCACTACTTAAGTCATATATTTGTTTATTGTTTGAATCTTTACAGCGGTGGTTCAGCCTGAAGTGATTTTGTCCCTTAAGACATCTGACAAGATATAGAGACATTTTTGGTTGCTACAAATAAGAATGGGGAAGGAGAAGTCTGCTATGGGCATCTAGCAGGTACAGGCCAGGGATGCTGACAAAAGTCTACATTGCACAGGACAGCCCCACACCACAAAGAATCATCTGGCCAAAAGTTGAGAAACCCTGTTTCACAGTGAGTGCCAAAGTTGAGAAACATAGTGCCAAAGTTGAGAAACCCTGTTTCACAGTGAGTGTACACGACATCACTAAATACAAAAGAAATTATAAAGAAGAATTTGAATCTGCATATCTTGATCAGCTACTAGCATTGTCAGTGAAAAAAAGAAGCCAAGACACATGAATAAGGTCTATAAGAGCCAAGCACAAAATAAGGTAGAGATTTTTTTTTTTCCTTTTGCTGCTATTACAAATATCAGATTGTTTTTCCCACTCAGAGAGATAAGCAAAATCAAACCCATTTTCCTGCAAAATCAATTCTTCTTTGGGGTCCTCTCTGAGGAAGAGCTTACCAGGGATGTGGGCTCCTCCATATGTGATATTAACATCATAATCCCCCGGAGCGAAAGGAATGTACTCAGCACTGCAGCTGCCATCCTTGTTGTCCCTGCAATTTATCTTCGACTCTGATGGTCCCTCAACAGTGATGCCAAGCCCACCAATTCCTGCCCCTCTGGAAAGGATGGAAAAGAAAGTGAAATATGCACCATTTATGCTGGTCTGCTTATTGCCAATATTCATGCAAATTCCCTTTATAAACTATTCCATGTAGCCACCCCAATTCAATTACTACGACACACTCTCACAAAGGGAATTTCACATTAGTATAATATAAATAAAGACACTCTGACCCCTCCTTTTCAATGCTTATGTTTCATTGATTTTCCTTTTTCTTGAGGCAGAGTCTCACTCCATTGCCCAGGCCGGTGTGCAGTGGCGCGGTCCTGACTCACTGCAACCTATGTCTCTCTGGTTCAAGCAATTCGCATGCCTCAGCCTCCCAAGTAGTAGCTGGGATTACAGGCATGTACTAGCAAGCCCAGGCTAGTCTCAAACTCCTGGCCTCAAGCAAATGTCCCATCTGGGCCTCCTGAAGTGCTGGGATTACAGGTGTGAGCCACCATGCCCAGCCTATTTTTCTTATCTAATTGCACTGGCTAGGACTGCAAGTACAACACAGGCATATGCCTTGCAACCAACTTTAATAAAAATACTTACAAGGTTGGCTACAAATTTTTACATTATGAAGTTACAGAGCTTGATTCAGTCCCAGTTTGCTAAATAGTTTCATGACCATTATCTAGTGCTTTGGTATGTTTTTTAGGTATGCTTGGTCTTTCTATGTAACATAAGTCTCTACAGAAGGAAATATACATTATAAAAATAAAAATGCATCTTATCAAAAGTTAGGAAACTATGACACATAGTAGAATCTAGCCATAAAAATGAGATTCAAGACACCAAATGTAGGGCCTTGCCTACCTGGTAACCACAGTGAAGACATTGGGCTTGTTGGTAAAGGCCTCTTTCAATCCAGGTCCTTGGGCTTGTACCCTAGATGGTTGGCAGCCTTCAGTGACAGCCACCTTGAAGGGACTGTTTGGGATAGGCACATCATCATATGTCACCTCCACTACATGGAGACCTGTTCAAAACAACAAACAGAAACACATATTTGCACATAAATCCCTATTTGTGAAAAAATGATTCTCTACTTCAGAGTTTTATCTAGCATTCAAGTCTGCATGCTATACTATGTTATTTGGAAAAGGGGGTTAAAAACACAGTAATGTGGCTTGGGGCAGTGGCTCACACCTATAATCCCAGCACTTTGGGAGGCCAAAGTGGGTAGATCGCTTGAGTCCAGGAGTTCAAGGCCAGCCTGGGCAACATGGCGAGACCCCATCTCTACAAAAAATACAAAAATTAGCTGAGTGTGGTGGTGCACACCTGCAGTTCCTGCCACTCAGGGGACTGAGGCAGGAGGATCATTTGAGCCCAGGAGGTTGAGGCTGCAGTGAGCTGTGATTGCACCACTGCACTCCAGCCTGGGTGACAGAGTGAGATCCTGTTTCAAAAAAAAAACAAAAGAAAACAAACCCACAGTAATGTTAGGTATGATCTGACTTTTAAATAATACAAACCATCTATCTGCAGTCACATAAGCCACTCCATCCCAACCAAGCAAATATTCAAGTCAGTTATCCTAAATAGACTACCCGCATTTGGGAAAACACCACCCAGCCATTAACCAAAAGAAAAAGCGAAACCCATGAAACAGAAGAAACATACATCTACAAGAAGATTAAAAATATCTATGCCACAATATTGTAGGCTTCCGATCTCCAGGTAGTGGAGATACATATGGCACTTTTATTTTTTTCTTTATGCTTTTCCATTTATTGAAATTTTTTATAATTCCTAATATTCAAGAAGAAAGAAATTCATACACAAAGAAAAATGGCACAAATGAGCAACATCATGGCATTACCCCATAACCTGCTGAGGTGAGACTGAGGCTAAACCCAGCCCACCTATTACACAAGGCCAGCAAGCCAGGCACGGAGTGGGTAGGTGACTGCTGCGGAGGCTGACTTCCACTCTGTCACTCTGCATGTGGCCCTGCTAAGACAGGCCTAGCACATGGGGCAGGTGTCAGTACCAGCCACCAGGAGGAAATGACCAAGGACAACTCTGAACAAGGGTCCAGTCCAAGGACAGGGTGGCTCACCTTTCTCAAAGGGTGTGTATTCCACCTGGTAGGTCCCATCAGCATTGTCTGTGACAAAGCACTCGGTGGAGGCCCCTGAGGGGTTGGCAATGTGGGCCTTGATGTGGTCACCCCCAACCTGGGTCAGTGGCCGAGAGTCAACCGTAAAGTCGGTGGTGGCTTCCCGGAACACATCTGCAGAGCAAGCACACAGCTAACACTGCCACCAGTACCCCAGACCCAAGAGTAAACCCCAGAACCAAGGCTCTTGGCACTTCAGGACACATGAAGTCTAATTTCAGTAACGGTGGAAAACTGGTTTTTCTACCTCTGAAATCAAGAATATTAACCCACTCCCTCCCAAAAGCAGTCCCTTCCAGAGTAGCCATGGCTAAGTGACAACATGACTGTTCACACTGAGGGCCCTAGGACAGGTTAAAGGTTGAAGACAAACCTGCCGTGTGGCATGCAGGTGTTAGCCAACACCACATTTTAAACTTTTTTCCAATTAAATGCCAACATGTTGTATGTTGAGTTTCTAGAGAAAAATCAAGATTTCGGGCTTTGCCAGAAAAACTAGAGGTTCTGCTGACAATGCTAGGTCCTGTTCCCCATGGAGAAACAGAAAACAGGGGTCAGCTAACACGGTCCCCAGAAATGCAATGTGCTCAACCTTCACCAGGGCCCCCCAACCACTCCCTGAGGCAGAGGGAACAGGTGAGCACCGCCTCATAGGTCACCTGGCTCCTGCACGTGGCTGAGTTTGCAGCTCCAAGTTTCAGGTAACCCTTAAGTCCCAGCTTGCCTTTTTTTTTTTTTTTAAATGAAACCCACCTTTCCCTTCTATCCCTGGTCCAAAGACTTTGATCCTGCTGGTGTCCACGGCAGGCTCCACCTTGACCCGGGCGGGGAAGTGTGGCACGAGTTCACCACCATACTTCATGGTCAGTGTGTACATGCCGGCCGTCAGGGGCACGTAGGTCACCGCGTAGGTGCCATCTTTGTTGTTCTGAATACTGACTTCGGCTTTTGCTCCCGAGTCTGAGACAGCTTCCAGGCCCAGGGCCCCTGGTCCCGCTTCTGAACAGTCGACGCTAAGGAGCCCAGCTTCACCCACCTTCCCATGCTCGAGACCTGGCCCCGATGCCACGACTTTAGAGGGGTCAAAGGGCATTTCAATGTCGGCTTTGAAGGGAGACCCAGGTATGTGGACTTCCTCAAAGAGGATGTTGACGAAGTACTCCCCAGGTTTTGTGGGAAGGTAAGAGACTGAGCAGGTCCCGTCACCATTGTCGGAGCACTCGATTTTGGCCTCGCATGGACCTTCCACCGTTAAGCCCAGACCTCCGGTACCAGCTCCTTTGGTATCGATGGTGAACTCAGCAGGCTTGCCCACAAGACCACCTTCGAGGCCGGGACCATGCGCCTTCACCTATTTGAGCAAAGAACAAAGTCAAACTGCACTGGGATCACTGCTCAGCCAGCACTGCTTTCAACACCCACGCATGTAATCAGCGTGGAAGTGCATCTTAGCCAGGCAGCCCTTCTCTTGGGGCTTCATGTGTCACACATGCACACATCAGTTAGATCCACAACAGCCAATGCAGTAAATGCCTCAGAACTTGATCACCAGCGAAAAGGCACGAGAGGTGTGACCCCCTGGAGCAGCCCCTCTAAGACTCTCCTCTCTCCTACCACACCTGACCCTTCTAAATCAGAGGCCTGGACTTGGAGACCTAATGTCCATTCCAACAAACATACGCAAGATCCCAGCTTGAGGGCTCATGGAAGGGCTCTTGTGGAGCTGGCTGTGGCTTACGCTGTTGCACTTTGCTCAACAAATTCTGTGTAATAAAAAAACTAAATTGTTTCTAAAAAAGAGTGAGGAATGAGGCTTTCACCTCTAATTCAACAAATAAGACACCTTCATAGGATTTATACCATTGAGACCACTGGAAATCTTCCAAAACCCCCTGAGTCAGGGTTACTATGAACAAATGACAATGAACTTTTTTTTTTTTTTTTTTGGAGGGGACGGAATCTCACTCTGTCGCTCAGGCTGGAGTGTAGTGGCACAATCTCAGCTCACTGCAACCTCTGCCTCCCAGGTTCAAGTGATTATCCCACCTCAGCCTCCCGAGTAGCTGGGATTACAGGTGTGCGCCACCATGCCCAGCTAATCTTTGTATTTTTAGTAGAGATGGGGTTTCACCATGTTGGCCAGGTTGGTCTCAAACTCCTGACCTCAAGTGATCCATCCACCTTGGCCTCCCAAAGTGCAGTGATTAAAGGCATGAGCCCCACCGTGCCCAGCCATGAATAATGTATTTTTTGTTGTTGTTGTTTTTTGAGACGGAGTCTCGCTCTGTCGCCCAGGCTGGAGTGCAGTGGGGTGATCTCGGCTTACTGCAAGCTCCGCCTCCCAGGTTCATGCCATTCTCCTGCCTCAGCCTCCCGAGTAGCTGGGACTACAGGTGCCCACCACCACGCCTGGCTAATTTTTTGTATTTTTAGTGGAGACAGGATTTCACTGTGTTAGCCAGGATGGTCTCGATCTCCTGACCTCGTGATCCGCCCGCCTCGGCCTCCCAAAGTGCTGGGATTACAGAGGCATGAGCCACCGCACCTGGCCAGAATAATGTATGTTTATATTACATGATTCAAGCTTCTATAGGGTGAGCTCCGTCTGTGAGCTGGGTGCTAGGCAGAGGCCTCACGTTTGCTAACTCACCTGCCCCTTATAGGCTGGCTTTGTAGTGAGGACTGTGATTATGCTAACAAGCGAAGAAAGAAGACTCTGGGACAGGGAGCCCCTCACCAAAGTCTTATAGTCAGAGAGCAAGAGGAGGAGCAGGGTTGTTACCCACCTACCCAAGGGACCTTTCACAGTGAATTGTGCTGACTTTCATCACAAAACGATTTTCAGAAGGTCTTTGCCAGGAAGAACCAGAGAAGGACTATGGTGTCATGTTTGACAACAATGAGGCAAGTTCTGGGACAAAAGCAAAGGCTGACCTTGGTGGGGTCTGGTGGCAGTGAGGCCTCCACTGTGTAGGGGCTCCCGGGCACAGGGTGTCCATCGTAGGTCACGTCTACAGCATACAGCCCCTCCTCCCGAGGGATGAACTTGGCTGTGCTGCTCTCCCGGCCTGTCACAGGTGTCACTAGGCATGGCACAACCTTCCGAGAGGGGCTGAGGATTGTCACGTCCAGCTTCCCCTGGCCTCCTGCCCCCCTGGTATCAACGGTGAATTCCTGATCCTTCCCAACTTCCACCCCTGGAAAAGAAACACAAGCCAAGGTGAAGAGCTGACCGTTTTCAGCAGCAGGAACAATCCAGAGCACAGAAGCAATGGTTCTTTGGACACAGGGACTTATCTCAGCCTCTACCATAAGCAACAGCTGCTGCAGAGGACAAGCAGCAAAGCTGAGTAAGTATCATCTGCATCTCAGCCTCAGTAACAACCAGTGAAGGCATAATCATCCATTAGTGATGACAGCAATAATGGCTATCATTTACTAAATGCATTTTATATGTCAAGCACAAATAGGGTATTGTCTTAATTTTCACCACAATCCTATGGGGTATTTATTATTAACCAATGGCTTTCACAGATAGGGAAACTGATGCTCAGAGAGGTTAAGTAACGTGTCCAGGGTGACATATGCAGCAGCCTCCCAACTGGGACTTAAAGTGAAATTTACCTGACCCCACAATCTTTGCTGACCAGAAAGTTGTAATCTGACACTGTCTTCTCTTATTTACTTACTTTTGGTGTTAACTTTATATCCAAACACCCTCATAAGTCAATGTTTTATTTACTAATTCTTGGCAGCCAACTCCATCTTACAGGCACCCTTCCCCCTCAAGAGAGCAGAAGTCACAGAGCTGCCAAACGCGAGGCGATTGAAGCAAGTCCTGAGAACTAACTGTACCGTGATGGTTTCCAAAAGGTCTCTGCAAAGCAGGGCTGCAGGAAGCCCAAGCGTTAGATTAGACAAAAGCAGGGAAAGGACTTTACCCAAAACAAAAGCACTGGGAACACAGGGCCCCCGCCACAACTCAGAGAACCTTGACTCTGAAGCAACACAGGGCCTGGCAAGATGGACACTGTCGAACCATAAGCAAGGAGGTCGCGGGTCACCACTTCCCACCGGAAAAGTGGCTTTCCTAATTGGCACCATGCTTTTCCTGTTCTGGAGTCAAAGCTCTCATGTCTTGGGGAAAGGAGTGACAAGGGGAGACATGACAGGGTTGGGCAGCAAACGTTCACACACTCAGGGCTGGCTGCCCCAGCTACAAAAGCCAACAGCGAGCTCTCACTTCGGATCTCCACAACTGGGAGCTGGCCTTGGTTGCAATTTGTGCGCTTGGGTCACAAGTGAAGGAAGATGCTCACTGATGGCACTGCCAGTGGTACCCTGGAGAAACCCTCACAGGTGAATACAGGAGGCCCCGTCCTGGGGGTATGCACTCAGCCCTGCCTCAGTAAGCCTGAAACCAGGTGAATGTGAGCCCAGAGGGGCATCCAGTCTGGGGCCACTCAGTGGTAAATACCAACAGAAAAGATGTAGGAGTGAATGATTCCTGAGGTGCACTTTTGGAGGCAGGCTGAAGACATAGGTTTATACAGCAGGGCAACTCTAATGCAAAATAAATATAGCCAAATGTTTTCCACAGGCACATCTATATGTATAGATGCAGAGAGAAGATCTGGAAGAACAGAAACTGAATTGACAACTGTGGTTAATCCTAGGGAGCAGGAGAGGTGAGGGTTAAAGTAGAATTACCCCTTAACTGTAATGTTTTTTAGATGAAAAATGGATTTATTTTTACTTGTACAAAAAAATCATTTTATGAGCATGTGTTGAACATCTGAAGCTGAGTGATAAGTACATCAGTGTTCATGTTATATTATTCTCTTTTCTTTTCTATGTTTGAAATTTTCCTACTAAAAAATAATTACAAAATTGAAAATAAGCGAAATGGGCTTATACTAGTAAAATCCCTAACAAGCTAAAGGAATATTGGGATGGGGCAGAGGCGTGGTGGTAGTGACTTCTGAGTGCCAGGGATCTGGCATTTATGCTTGACTCGCAACCTTAATGTGGATTCAGTTGCCAAGGACAGCTGGCATAGTTAGAAATTCATCAGAAAGCGATGTGGCCCAAATTCTCTTTTTAATGAACACTTCCTACTGCAATGCCAGCAATATACTGAGGGCTGACTACGTGCCAGCCTCTGAACCATTAGCTCATATAATTTTCACGATATTCCCACAGGTGTTCTCAACCTCTGCCCACCGACACCCTCACTGTATAAATGAGAAAGCTGAGTCTCGGTGAGGCTAAGGGGCAGACACAGTCACAGTTATTTCACAGCACGGCCCTAATTCAAACCAAAGTCTGTGCAACTGCAAAGTCTCTTAAAGTAGAATTTGCTTCTCTGTGAATTCCATCTTTTGAAGAAAATCTAACCAGCAGCCACGCTGGGTGGTCATCAACAACCCATATGCCCTCCATTCAGGCACTTACTGTTTTCCAGCCCATTGAGTTTTATCTTGCTCAGATCCAGCGGTGCAGCAACACCCACAGTGAAAGGGCTTTTAGGGATGGGATCGCCCCCGTAAGTCACCAGAACCTGCATGTTGCCCTGGAACAAAAGAGAAAACCCAGTTTACCTTTCGGTACCAACATGCTAACTTGATATTTAAACTCCCCGCAAGATCCCTCATTCTTCCCACAGACAGGGGAGACTTGATTCCAATCAGTGTAGAAAGTGTCTTAGATCTGAAAAATCAGATCAAATAAGAGCAGCTAATAATAACAGGAGCAATTTTTATAATTTGATAATGAACATTTTCTACACACCAAGCACCGTGCTATGTGCTTTTATGCATTTCCTCAATTCAAGATCAAAACAGTCCTAAGGGGTAGTTCCTACTGTCATCTCATTTTTTCAGGAGAGGAAACTACGGCTCGGACTGGTAAATAACGTATCCCAAGTCACACACCTTGGTAAGGGTGCAAGCTGGGCCTCATACCCATGGCCCCCAAACCTGTGTCCTAGCTGCTCTGCCAAACCACCTCCCCACCATCATACCCAGTGCCAGCCACAGGTACAGCAGCTGGGCCTGGAGCCACTAACCACACAGAACCATTTCTGTCCTGGGAATCCATCTGAGGCCCCCAGGCTGCAACAGGGATTTGCAAGAGTTCACTTAGACCCGTGCTAAGACCACCACACAGTATCTGAACTTCCATTATGTGAAACAAAATAAAATTGCAAGTGTGAAGGCAGACGGTGCTTGCAGGATTGGCAGGCTCCCTCACGGGTGGCCGGGTGGCACGGGATGGCCATGTGTGTGCCATTTCTCTCCTCTGGCCGGTTCCAGGATGGCACACAGCCAGCTTCTTCTCTCCATGGTTGGCCAAGTTCCCTCCCTCCAAACTGAGGCTCCAAGAAATCTCATGGCTGTCTCAGTAGATCAAGATCCCCTTCACCTCAATTGACCAGGCATAATGTAACAGGAAAGTGGGAGGGAGACATGAGTTCCCCCCAAGAATCCAGCAGCCTTGCTGGAATGCAGGCCCTGCTGAAAGCTGTTGCTGATCGAGTGTTAAAAGGGTGCATAGCATTTGGCCTATGTATATTTTGTCACATTCCTTTTGTAATAAGGAAGGGGGTAAAGGCCAAGAAAAAAAACAACAGCAGCAACAAAACAAAAACTGGTTGCATCAATGAAGGGAGGATTAATTTTCTAGGATTTTTAAGTATTGCACACAAAACCAACTGGCCCCCTGCCTCATGCGTACAACATTTCCTGGTAAAATGTGCACAGGTCAAATTCAACAGAGCTGGGAGCCAGCCAAGAGGCAGGAAATGTCTCCTTCTTGTACTGTTTAAGGCAGGACTGACTCGCTACTTCAGCCAACGCGGCACTCCCAATGTGCCAACTCTTCCTGAGCTTCCGTTTCCCCACAGCCCCTAACAATTCAGGGGCTCACTAGGCAGACCTCAGGCTAACCAGAGGTCTTGGGGATACCTTCTCCCTCACCTGCATAAAGTTTTCTGGCCACTTCTCTGAAGCGCTAAAAAAGAGAGTGAAAAGTCCTCTTCCAGTTAAACCCACCCATCCCATAAAAGAAAGTATGCTCTCGTTACCAATCAAAAACAAAACAAAAACTCAGATAGAAAATGAACTCTACCTTAAATAACCTAAGAAGGGGGAGGGAAAAAATCTTGGAGATTTACACCTACAATGCCTACAGCATTTTAAGGCATCCCCTGAGGCCCCAACTAAGGAATGCACTGTGTTTATTCCCCAACAGGGCCATGAAGTAAGGGATGTATGGGTAGTGATGGCCAGTGCATTTTGCCACAACTTGCAGGCTGCAAGACAGTTTCACTCTCCTCTACATGCTTCTGAAACCTGAATCTTATCCTTCAAAATATACATACACAAGACACCGATCACCGATCAGACAGCTCAGAAGAGGATGGGACTGAGAGAGCCACCCTCGGCGCCATCACTTTTAGGGCCCTCTGGGAGCAGCCAGGACCACCATGGTAAGAACACTTCAAGGTAGACACTGCTACCCTGTGAGGGTCTGTGAGCTCACAGGGATTCCTAAAGGTGCCAGAGTAGCACATGGAGTTGTCCCCAAACCTAGTGGCTCCCAGCACAGCATGTAATGGAGACATTGCCACTAGCTTCTCAAACAGCTCTGCTTGGGGGAAACTGGGGTGAGAAATTTAAGCTGCTTGAGGCCACCCACAACCAAGAGAAGACCAAAGTCCTCAGGGAAATAACTTCCCTCGTATAAAATTGAGTCTTTGACCTCTGGGAGGGTCCTCAAGTCCCAACCCAACAAGTCCATTCCTCTAAGGCAAAACGAGCTCTACTCTTGCATCCTCAAGGGACTCACAGGATCCTACAGTCATCCACGTCGCTCATCCACCCCAGGCAGGCAAGCACCTGCAAGCTGTCACTCAGGAACTTTGCTAGGTGGAGTGGCAGGGCTGCAGGTGTCAGGGAGCAAAACCAGCAACGAGGGACCTGGGTTACTCAGGCAGGAACTCAGCTCCCACGTGGCACAGCCTGTGTTCTGAGGGGGAAGCGCCCACCCCAGGCCAGGACACGCCCATGCCCAAGCAGCCACCTTTCTGGGGATTTCCAGCCTGTTACCCCCTAAAACCACCATGAGAAGAGGTGCCTGGGGGTGTTAGCCCTCAAAGTAGGCTCCCTCCCCCGTGTCAGGGGGTGGCTTTCTGGGCTGCCCCAGGTTTCTTAACCACATCCAAGGGCATACTTCCTTAGCCCAGTCTTGAGCTTTTAGCCGCTCTTGAGAAAACAGAGTTCAAAGGAGAATGAGGAGGTGTGGGCATCACTCTTCTACCAGATTACAACGTTCTTAGGCCATCTCTGCTTGTGAATCCAGGCACCACATCATTTATTCACTCACTCACAGCCATTAATCTATACAGAGCACTTATAGGGCCAGGCTCTGTGCTGGGGATGGGGGTGGGAGTGGGAAGGAAACTCAATCCAAGGAGAGATTTAATATTTTCTTTGCCATAGAAAAATAGGCAGAATTGCAAGTTGCCCAAATAATGAAACAATAAAACTAGCTCTAAACAACAAACAACAAGAAGGACCCCAGTGCCACCCTGTAAGTCATTCACACTGAAGGCAACAACCGCTACCAAGGCCCACCAGGCTCCCTGAATGTATCCTGGGACCATCCGGACGCACAGCCCTAAGTGAGTACTCACCATGGCAGCAGTTCTCAAACCTGCTATCAGAGAACTGGATGAATGTGACCTTGGGGTGACTGAAGGCGAGCCCTCCCTCCAGCATCACTCAAAGGGGACAAAACCGACCTGGGGTGACTCTGAAGTAAGGAGCCTCCCCTCCAGCATCACTTCAAAGGGGACAAAACCGGACCTGGGGGTGACTCTGAAGTAAGGAGCCTCCCCTCCAGCATCACTTCAAAGGGGACAAAACCGGACCTAGGCTCCTAACCACTTCTGCCTCAACCAGCAGCAGAGGACGTCTCGGGTACTGGGTTCTGCAGTCCTTTCCAAGGATGCAGGTCAAACCCTGACCCTGTCCTGACATCTGCAACTTACTTTCTAACGGCTCAGCCAAAACACTAAAAGGCATATAGACGTAGAATAAAGCAAAAGTCACAAAATGTTTTTAGAAGACACTATGACCTTGTGATCCTAGTCATTGTACACAGACAGCTATGGCTTTCTGGTGCATTCTCCTAAAGAATGTGGAGAATTTGGCAACAAACAAGATTCAGGCTGGTGCACCCAATAGTAAGGCTCCCACCAACCCTCAGAACCATCAGCAGGAAAATAATTACCTACTTACTATTGAGTGGCCTGATGAGAAAAGGAGGCTCTATCTATAAAAGTATTAGTTTTATCATTACTAATAATGAATGTTTTGTTTTGGATTTTTTATTTTAAAGCACAGGAAGAAGCAACTCTGGAGATAAAAAGCCACATTTATAACCTGCACACAAGAACTATTAACAGAGTAAAAGGGCAACCCAAGGAGTGAGAGAATATATTTGCAAATCATTTATCTGATAAGGAACTAATATCCAGAATACATAGAGAATTCCTAAAACTCAACATAAAATTAAGAAGGTTGATATAAAAATGGGCAAATAGATAATTCTCCAAAGAAAATATGCAAATGACCAACAAGCACGTGAAAAGATTATCAACATCGCTAATCATTAGGAAAATGCAAATCAAAACCACAATAAGACACCATCTTACTCTCAATAGGATAGTCACTATCAACAACAACAACAACAAAAACAGAAAAAAACAACTGTTAACAAGGATGTGGAGAAACCGGAACCCTTGCATGCTGTTGGCAGGACTGTAGCAGTGCAGCCACTGCGGAATACAGTATAGTGGTTTCTCAAAAAAGCAAAAAGAGATTTCCATATGATCCAGCATTGCATGTCTGGGTATATACTCAAAAGAATTAAATGCAGAGGCTCAAAGAGATATATGTACACCCAGCATTATTCACAACAGACAAAAAAGACGGAAGCAACCCAAATGTTCTTCAACAAATGAAGAAGGCCGGGCATGGTGGCCCATGCCTATAATCCCAGCACTTTCAGAGGCTGAGGCGGGCGGATCACCTGAGATCAGGAATTCGAGACCAGCCTGGCCAACAGGGTGAAACCCCATGGTGAAACCTTGGCCAACATGGTGAAACAGCCATACTAAAAATACAAAAATTAGCTGGGCATGGTGGCACGTGCCTGTAGTCCCAGCTACTTGGTAGGCTGAGGCAGGACAATCACCTGAACCGAGGAGACAGAGGTTGCAGTGAGCCAAGATAGTGCCACTCCAGCTTGGGGAACAGAGCAAGGCTCCATCTCAAGAAAAAACAAACAAACAAACAAAAAAACCAATGAAGAAAGAAGCAAAATGTATACACATACAATGGAATGCAGCCTCAAAAAGCAATGAAGTTCTGACACATGCTACAACGTGGATGACAATGGAGGACACTATGCAAAGAAAAACAAATCAGTCACAAAAAGGCAAATACTGAGGTCAGGCGCAGTGGCTTATGCCTGTAATGCCCGCAGGTTTGGAGGCTGAGGTGAAAGGATTGCCTCAGGCCAGGAGTTCGAGACCGGCCTGGCCAACATGGCGAAACCTGTCTCTACCAAAAATACAAAAATTAGCCAGGTGTGGTGGCATGTGCCTGTAATCCCAGCTACTCAGGAGGCTGAGGCAGGAGAATGACTTGAACCCAGGAGGCAGAGGTTGCAGTGAGCTAAGATCATGCCACTGCAGTCCAGTCTGGGCGACAGAGCGAGACTTTGTCTAAAATAAATAAATAAATAAAAATAAAAATTTGGAGAAGAAAGCACAAACAGCAGCAAGCCTGGATGAAAGGGGCCACATTTATAACATGACACACACAATCCCTTTGATTCCATCTCCAAGGGTGTGCAGCCCCCAAACTCAGGGGACAGCTACACCATGTCCCCTCCTCACTATAATCCTCCTTCTTCCCCACTTGACTCTTGCCCACTCCTCACTGAGAGGACCCAGGTGGAGGCAAGGCTTCTGAGCAGTGTTTCTGCTGAAACCATTGCCCTTCTTCTCCTACAAATGGCATTTCAAACACAGCAGGATCGTTTCCCTTAAGAATAAAGGAATCTCAGAGGTTTGGAACAACCACTTAGAACACGAGGCTTAAGTATTAAAATCCAGACTTTTCTGCCAGGATGTCTGGTCTCCAGACCCCAGAGGTGTGAACATGAAGCAAAACAAAATTTTAAACAAATATAATGGATACAGGGCTTCAGTTTTACAAGATGTAAAGAGTTATGGAGATGGATGGTGGTGATGGGTGCACGACATAATGAATGCACTTAACACTAATGAACCATACACTTAAAAATGGTTAAGATGGTAAATTTTATGTTATATATATTTTACCACAATAAAAAAAATTTTTAAATGTTTTTAAACAAATAAACATTAACTTGTACAGAGAGGTAGTTTTAAGGCCCCTATGGCCTGAAATAATCAGAGGAAGCCAGCCTAGACGGTAAGATCACATGTGAAATCCTGCATTTTGTAAAGGGGAATAATTTGTTGCCCTAAATAGTGTGTTGGGCCTTAGGGACAAAAGGCTGAACTGGCTCTTTGAGAAAAGACCTCATTCCAACACCTCGTAAAAGGGGTAAACTAAGCTAAAAGGGCCAGGAAGGAAACATAAAGGTGTAGCAGCTCTTTCTCTGTGGGTAATTAATGAAAAGACTAAAAGGCAGCTGGTGAGGCTGCGAGGGAGTGCACGTGTGTGTGTGAACATGTGCGCACCTGTGTGTGTAACAGAAGGATAGATATTAGGGCCTGAATATCAATAACTGAGCATTTCTCTGATAAAACCCAAACCGAAGGTAGAGATATGGGACCAGCTTCCTGCTTGCTCTTGGGGAATTCTGCAGTCCACCTGACAGAACCCATCGGGCTTCCTACAGGTGCTCCCAGAGGGGTTCAAAATGCCAGGAGCCACTTCCCATCAGGAAGCACTTTGGCAGAGCACCTCTCACACCCCTTGGTGTCCACAGTGACCCAGCACAGACTGCATAGAAAAGGGCCTGGCTGGGGGCCAGGGGAGCAGAGGGGAGAAGGACCCTACCTGTTGGGTGGGTGTATATTTAACGGTGTGGGAGTAGTCGTAGTTATCGATGACATCCAAATCCTTCACTGCATCGCCAGGAAGAGGGCTGTTGAACTGCACGTTGAGCGGGGCTTTCCCAGCCCCCTTGGTGTAGACAGTGAAGTGGGTCGGTTTCCCATTTTCCACACCTGGAAAAGATATACTGTGTGAGGAGATAGACCAGCTGGAGTAGTTTCACTTTGAGAACCCGTCAGACAGGTTCAACAGCACCAGGTGTATTATGACAGCCAGCTACAGGCCCTGGCCAGCCACTGCTGCATCAGAGCTGCACAGAACACCTGCCAGCTTGGTGTTGGTGTTGATGGAGATTAGGTTCCTCAAGGCCATGGACGAAATACGCCCAGTGCCACCGGCCGGCAGAGGGGCCCAGGACAACCTTGATGTGCCATCTTACCTGCTTTGCTGAGCCCTGGGCCTTCTGCCTTCACTTTGCTGGCATCGTGGGAAGGGTCAACTTTGACTCTGAAAGGGCTGGCGGGGATTTCCTGTAGCAGAGACACGGTCTTAGTAGGAAAGCCCCTGAAGCAATAGCCAGAGCTCAGGGTGCCTTGAACAAACGGTGAACCTTAGCATCACTCTGACTTAGTGAGGGGTGAGCAGACTTCTGTTACCACAGGTAAACAGAAGGGTAAGATAAGCCAAAAGGGCCCAGCATTGGGTAAGGGTCTTCTATAATAGGTCACTCTCTAATGCCTGGATCCCTGATGTCACAAATAAACCTGAGGACTTTGAGCCTGTAATACCAAATGTTAAGTACTTAGGATGAAAAATGCCAACAAGAATAAAACCAAAAAGGATAATAATATATGGGGCTGAAGGAAGGAAATGTCCTCCAGGAACAGCTGAGAGCTAAGGTCTGGGGAAATGCAAGAAGTGATCAGAGACAGAACAATTATAATTCTTCAAAAAGAATGTTGCAGACTATTGGAATAAAGGCAGAAGAGGTTAAATGGATGATGTCAAGACCACTAGACCACTACCTTTAGGCACAGAACATTCTACTAAGGTTCCCATTTACATGTAAGGTTAATTTTAATCCCTAGGATTTCAAAATTCTCTCTTTCAGGATCCTGCTCACCCTATCTTCATCATTGCATACCTGAAACTTCAAATCACCTCTCTCTATAAAAGTTTAAGGGCAGAGACCACTGTCATTTGCTTCAAAGGCATCAAAGTAGAACATATCTAGAAGCTAATTGCATTTCAACCAAAATATTGATGAAAGTTTATAACAAACTAGTCTCTCTCCAGACCCCTGCTTTTAACCACTGAACACACTGCCTCACTTTTGTTAGAAGGTGGTAATAATAAAAGTTTTTTTCCTTCTTGGTTGTAAGGAGCCAGAGAGAAATTGAGCAGCGTTCTCAAGACAACTTCCCTGTCACTAGAACACAAAAAGGAGGCCAAATGCAGTGGCTCATGCCTGTAATCCCAACACTTTGGGAGGCCAAGGCAGGCCTGAGGTCAGGAGTTCGAGACCAGTCTGGGCAACCGTCTCTACTAAAAATGCAAAACAATTAGCTGAGTGGCCAGGCACAGTGGCTCATCCCTGTAATCCCAGCACTTTGGGAGGCCAAGGCAGGCGTATCACCTGAGGTCAGGAGTTCGAGACCAGCCTGGCTAACATGGTGAAACCCCATTTCTACCAAAAATACAAAAAATTAGCCAGGCATGGTGGCCTGTAATCCCAGCTACTTGGGAGGCTGAGGCAGGAGAATCACTTGAACCCGGGAGGCGGAGGTTGCAGTGAGCCAAGACCATGCCATTGCACTCCAGCTTGCGCAATAAGAGCAGAATTCTACCTCAAAAAAAAAATAAATTAAAAAAAAAAAAAATTAGCTAGGTGGTGGTGTGAGCCTGTAGTCCCCAGCTACTTGGGAAGTTGAGGTGGGAGGATCACTTGAACCTGGGAGGCAGAGGTTGCAGTGAGCCAAGATCACACCACTGCACTCTAGCTTGGGTGAAAGAGTGAGACTCCATCTCAAAAATAATAATACTAATAAAATAAAACACCAAAAAGTAGATGAGACATGCACATGAGTGGCCAAAGAGAATCCAAACCTACTCCACTCCAGGCTCCAGCACATACCTGAGATGCAAAGAGAACTTTGATAGTGTATCGCCCAGCAGCAGGAGGCACATATTTGACTGTAAACGTATCATTGGCATTGTGAATAATGTCAAAATCCACGTCTTCCTCATCTTCACTTAACACCCGGGCATCACACTTAATGCCAACGCTGACATCACCTGGAACAGACCAGCTTATTAGCACCAGCTTACAAGAAACAGCATGTCCTGTGCAATCTCTTCCAGCTCAAGTTAACACCCCCAAAAAGCAATTGGGAAGCTTCTAGTAAGAAACTTGAGAAAAAGTAAGGATTTAGGGAAAGAGATGATGGATTAGCAAAGACACCACCAAGGAATGACTCAGAGGCTCAGTAGATGATTACCTATTCAGATGGACTACTTCCTAGTTCAAAGGGAATTGCCCTCAAAACGTTATGAGAAGAACTCCCTTCCCCAAGGAGGGATGATCACTGGGTTGAACAAGGCCCTTTCTCACCTTCCCCAGCCTCAGTACAGTCCACTGTGAAGTGTGTAGGTTCATTTGCCTTCAGACCACTTCTCTCCACTCCTGGTCCAAACACTTTAACCTTCTGAGGATGGCTACCTTGCCCGATGTTGACCTAGAGAGACATGGAGAAGGTCATCAAGTTCTCCTCCACTTGGACCCAGTAAAATACTAATAAAAAACATTGTTAGAAATAGTTCTTCTGGGTGGGCTGGAGCACTCTGCCCTTCAGGCCCCTCCATCATTCAGTTCCCACCAGGGACGGGTTCCTTTCACATGTCTGCCTTGGCCGTCAGGCATGGATCCCAGACCTGGTGTATGACCAAGCGTTTCTATACAACAGCCAGGATTCTGCCTCACAACCTACCCTGAAGGGGCTGTGCGGGATGTTCACGCCTCCCCAGACCACAGCAATGGTATGCTTGATGGCCTTCACCGGAGTGTATGAGCAAGCATATGTGCCGTCCATCCGGCTCTTCATCTGGATGTCAATAGGTTGGCCTTCCCCATCCTGCAAAAAAACCAGAGCTAGGACGAGAGGTGGTCCTCACATTGTCTCTATCAAGCAGGGCTACTGTGGCCTCCCAAGACAGCCAAGTCACCATTTGCTTATACAACAAAACTTCATGGACCAACTACAACGTGCCATGTTTTCACAATGTGATGACAACCTGTGACAAAATATAACATGTATTTATTTTTAGTTATTAAAAGCAAGTGGCCCAAAAACAAAGCTATGGCCACTCAAAGCTTCGTAATTTCAATTCCTGCATTTAAGTCCTTTGGCCAAATTCAATTAGATTAAATAAACATACTTTTTAAATCCTTGTTTACAAATCTCCCACCATGGCCTCACCAGCTTCAGCCACACCAAAAGACATTACAGAATAACCTGAAACAAACAAGCCTCATTTCCACAGAACACAAATCAGAAAGATTATTTTTTTAAAAGCCCAGTACTCTACATGGTAGTCTCACTGAACCCTCACATAGCCCCATAAGATAATCTTCTTATCATTTCGAAGGTGCAGATGAGGAAACTGAAGATCAGATGGACTCAGCAACTTGCCATTACATGGACAGATCTTGTTACCTGACAATTACCTGCACAGGTGGCCCCCTGAAATTTACCTGAGCAAATATCTTTAAGGGAGCTTTTCCAGCATCCTTAGGATCCACAGTGAATTCGGCCAGGTTGCTGACAATGCACCCAGATTTCTCCAAACCTGGCCCATATGCTCGAACCTGAAGCAAAGGCAGATAATAAGTCTCTTTCTGTGTAATGCCCCAACTAAACCCTTATACAAAGACAGGTAACCAGGGGATGGGGGAAGAACAAAATGACCTGTGTCTGGTTTTACAGTATCCACATAAGAGGATGGTTATGGGAAGTAAAGCGCTAAAGTAGGTTGTAACTTAAAAACAAATGTCTCTCCCTCATAAGGGAGAAAACTCTCTAAACAAATCCAAACCACGGCCTGAAGGCCCCATGAGGCCCAGGATGGCTTTGAATGTAGCCCAACACAGATTTGTAAACTTTCTTAAAACATTACAAAATTTTTTGCAATTTTGTTTTTGTTTTTCTTCATCAGCTATCGTTAGTGTATTTTATGTGTGGCCCAAGACAATTATTCTTCTTCCAATGTGGCCCAGGGAAGGCAAAAGATTGGAAACCCGTTCTAAAACCATGCCCAAACTAACCCATGCTCCCTGCCTTATTCTGAGTTGACCTAGAGAACTTCTAACAACTGGGGCAGAGACCTCCAGTCATGCCCAGTTTCAATGTTATCACTTTGAGGGGACTCAGAATCTTTACCACGGACATTTGCCCTAGAGGGCAAAGGAATAGCATTTGGCCAAAAAGGGGTAGCTACCAGCCCAGACTGACATCAGCCTATGGAGAGCTGCCCGTGTGGGCCAACAGTAGCACACCTGGCATGTGGGGCCAACTCCCTGTCAGCCAGGCTGGCTTAGACTTAATGCTTATCAGCCTGCTAATGGTTTGAGAGGAAACTCTTGGAAACACTGCTCCAACTTAAGAGGCAGGGAACTAGGGGAAAAAACCTCCTTTATCTATGGAGCATCTTGAAATAATAACTACAGAAAATGGCTATAAGACTGACATATGATCCCTGGAGTTGCAAGAAAATACCAGCTTATGGAGCTCCCTGCATGGGCCAGGCATGAGCTAAAGGCTGTCTTTATGCATGCCACCTCTTGAATCATCGTAGAAGCAGAGACTACTATCATTCCTGTCTTATAGAGGAAGACACCAAGAGTCAGACAGGTAAGTTACTGCCCAACACTATAGAAGTGCTAAGTGATCCTACCAGGATTCAAATGTAGGCCTGGGCTGGGTGTGGTGGCTCACGCCTGTAATCCCAGCACTTTGGGAAGCCGAGGCGGGTGGATCACTTGAGGTCAGGAGTTCCAGACCAGCCTGGCCAACATGGTGAAACCCCATCTCTACTAAAAAATACAAAGATCAGCTGGCTATGGTGACGCATGCCTGTAGTTCCAGCTACTCGGGAGGCTAAGGTACGAGAATCGCTTGAACCCAGAAGGCAGAGGTTCCAGTGAGCTGAGATCATGCCACTGTATCCCAGGCTGGGCGACAGAGCAAGACTCTGTCTCAAAACAAACAAACAAACAAATGCAGGCCTGTTTCCTTCCTAAAATCCAAATGATTCCTCTCTGCCGTCTCTCAACATGCCGCTTAAGGCAACTTCGGGCATGGGGGTGAGGAACCAGGGGCCAGGGACAAGAAGATAGAAGCATAGCAGCTGATTCACCAGATCAGGGTTGTAGTCTCCCGTGGCTGGGTGGATGAAGGCCATGTACGGGCTATCCTTGATGTCTTCGTCGTCACACATGATGTGAACAGCATATTCGCCAGGCTCCTTGGGCCAGTATTTGACATCACATGATCCATCATTCTGGTCGTCGTACTCAATCTTTGCCTGAGAGGGGCCTTCAATGGCAAACCCTAGGGGGTGGAGGTAGAAGGGTCTCCCTGGTTATATGGTGGAAAGCACCTATTCTATGTTATGACAGCTCATTCCTGCTGCCTCCCTAAAAGCCAAGTGTTGACCAGAAGATTGAAATCTATTTGCGTCCCTTTCTCCCAAAACCAAGCTCATTGAGTCTTCAGTAGAGATGGAAGGGGTGGAATATATATATAGTATTAAATACGTTATATGTATTTTATCATCATCCAACAGGGGAAGTCCAACCAGCAAACCTTTCTGTTGGAGATGTGGCAACATGTGGCAAAAGCCTTGAACCAACACCCACTCTTTGCACCACCAAATCCACTTCTGGGTTTTTATCTGAAGGTAATTACCAAGGATACACAGTCAGCACTGTTTTCATAGCAAAACCTTGGAAATAACTAGAGAGCCTGACAATGGATACAGCCATACAATGGAATTCCATGGAAGCCATGGAAAATGAAGGCATACCCTATATTTACACATAAAGATATAAAGACTTGTCCAAGATATTTTCTGTACCAAATCAATATTTGCATGCATACGTACAGAGAAAAAAGTCTAGAAGGATACACTAAAAGGCTTAATATTATCTCTAGACTATGAATATACAAGATGATTAATATCATCTCTCTAGAAGGGAAAAATAAATGTGATTTCTTGTTTTTCTCTTTTGCTTATTGCTATGACCTAAAACAGGGGTTGCTAAACTACAGTCTGAAGGCCATATCTGGCCCATTGCTTACTTTTGCAAATAAAGTTTTACTGGAACATGGCCACACCCATTTGTTTACGTATTCCTATAGTTGCTTTCAGGCCTACAATGGCAGAGTCAAATAACTGCGACAGAGACCATAGGGCCCACAGGTGGAAAATATTTGCCATCTGGCCCTTTATAGAAGAAGCTGGCTGACTCCTGATATAAAATGATCATATATATATTAGACATGTATTTAAAATATACTTCAGCTGTGCTCCAAAGAAAATATTTATCTTCCAAATCCAAATTTCAGCAAAATTCATTCATTCATTCATCCATCTAAACTATAGGTCAGTCAATACTATTTGCTAAGTGTTTACTACGTTCCAAGCATTGTTTTAGGCACAATACCCACATAAGGCTTCTGCCCCCAACTCTCCTGGATGAATGAATGCTGGTATCAGAGGCAACTGCAAATGGAAACGGCAACTCTACAGCAGCACGCAGAGATGGCTTAGGGTGGCTAGGAAGCCAGGAAGCTAAAGGTATTGAGGCTAGGCAAGGCCCCAACATCCAACCTGACGCAGCCCAGAAGCCCTGTAATCCTCAGTCCTCCAGAAGATGCCGGTCAGCTGCATCCACTTACCCAGAGACCCCACTTCAGAGCCAATGGATTCCACCACGAAGTCTGCCGACCGCCCGACAATCCCACCATGGAGCCCAGGGCCCCAAGCACGGACTTTCTGCATACCCGCTTCAGGGCCAATTTGAACTTCAAAGGGGCTACAGGGAAAGGAATAGAAGCATCAAAGAAGAGTAAAGTAAGGCCTCACTATAGCCATAAGCTGCAGTTCCTTGGCATATTCTTTCCACTTGCCTGATCCTTTCACCTGGCATCCCAAACTCCAGCCAACCCCTTCCTCCTGCAGGCCCCTCACCCATAGCTATTGTTATGTCAACAATATAATGTAATGTGACTGCTTCTGGGAGCTAAGGTGGCCACTAGGTTGACACTCAAGCCACGCTGCTTTGCACTAGCCTCCTGGTCTTTTACCTTTGTGTGCAGGCCTCCCCAGACTATGACTCTGGAAAGTGAGAGAGTCCACATACACTATATCCTGCTTATGCTATAACCAGAAAACTCGGTTGAACGGGCTTTATCTCATACATGAATGAATGTGCTGTAACCTTGGCATGGGAGGCTTAAAAAAAAAAGTGTGATAGGTATTCAGAACCCAATAATGCCCAAATATTTCTCAAGGCTAACTGAATTTATTCGGAGTTTAAAGTTGCACCCCCAGGGGAGCTGGAAAACACAGAACGCAGAGGGGCAAGTGCATTGCCCACAAGGCAAAGCTGTAGACTGTGTCCCTTGGCCCCTGAAAGCATTCACGTAGACGGTCTTAATGTAAACCACAGCAGATTTTGCCCCGTGGCATTCATGAACAAAGGAGTTCATTGAAAAAGAGAATCTCAGTGTATATGCGGGCATCTAGACACACAGCCCATTTGCTCTAACTGCTCCTTCTGCCTCCCCTGCCTCCCACCAGCCCCTAACCGCCAGCATTTGATTTAAAGCAAGTCAGCTAAAACCACAGCAACTTTCTGCTGCTTTTGAGAACAGGCCAAATGTCTGTGCTGCTCTGAAAAAAAAAAAAAGTTTTCAACAAAGCAGATCTCTTTCCCTCCTGCAGCCCAGGAAGCAACCACCCGTGAGTCTGCCCTGGGCCGAGCACCCTCCAGAGAAGACCCCTCTGCAGCAGGAGCCTCACCTCTTTGGAATGTGGTGTCCCCCCCATGTGATGGCAATGCTGTATCTCCCCGGGGTGCTGGGGTAATACTCGAATGCGTAGACCCCATCCAGAAAGCCTTTCTGCTTCACCAGCTCCTCCAGACCCTCTGTGGGAAAGAAGGAGACAATCTTTCCAATACAATCCTAGGCCCAAAATGAGAATCAAAAGGACAAGAAGAGAGAGGTAGCCACACTGACAAAACGTAAACCATACATAAAAACCAAGTGGACTGCCCCAAAGTATGGGACCTCTCCCCACCAAGCCTGGGAGATTACTTCAAAGCTAAAAACACAGCCATCTCTGCTTCAAGGTATGAGGAAATGGAGGACTTCCCAGCTAACTGGCTTTAGAAATCTCACTTGGCTACGAGGGGCCCTGAGGTCCTGAACTCCCAGGACCTGTGTAAAGATAAATCCAGTCACATTTCAGTATTTCCCAATAATCATAGCTACCCTTCCCAGTCCCGCACAAAAACTGGGGAAGAAGCAAACCTTTAGAAGTATTTGGTATGAGTTTTAAGTTAAGTGTTCCAGCGTATCCTTTTCCATCGAAAGCTGGACAACAAAAGCAAGAAAGTCCTTGGATGCTATCTGCAAGAGGACAGGTTTTAGATGCGACGCTGTAAACTCTAAGCCCAGCTATCAGGCAGGAACCTGTTTTGTGTTGAGCCCTGAGGTTTGGCCAGGAAAGCTGTTGAGTCAAGCAAGTATCCAAGGTCAGGAGAAAACACACACACGTGCATGCACGCACGCGCGCGCACACACACACACACTCCCCTCCTTGGCTCCTGTTGCAATAATCTGGGAGGGAAGATAGCCCCCAAGCAGCTTGACTCCAGGTCTGGGCAGTCTAGAACCTTGGCTACCCTCAGGGCACAGCCTGCCCCAAAGCCAGGTGCTGTGAAGTCAAATATTAACTTTCCAGAGCTCAGAATGCTCCTGCCCCAGCCTGTTGGGAACACAGAGGGTAAGAGCAATCCTGATACAGGAAGCTCAAGATTCCACAGGCATGGGAGTAAAACCACTAAAGGCTGCTACACCCGAGACTAGAAGTGCTGAAATGCTTCTCTGTTCCAAGGAAAAAAGTGAAGACACCCGTCCCCACATCTGCTGTCTCCTTCCCCAAAAGAGGGAGAGAGAATGGGTTGCAGGGTTTAACCTGTCCCTCCACAAATGGCATTTATCTACAAACAAAACTTAATCTTAGGGAATTTTATTCTCCTTCTATAAGCACTGATCATAGTAATTAAGTACTCGACATAATTTCATACTCTATAAAATGTAACCTGTAGTGAGAAAATCACTGGCTTTGGAGACTGTGCTTGAATTCCAGCTCAGATGCTTACAAAAGCTGTATGACCTTGGGCAAGAGCCTTCCTCTCTGAGCCTAGATTTCTAAAATAAAAAATGAGCCACTTGTTTCCAACAGCAGCATTTCCCCAACTCCTTTACATCACTGCTTTTTCTACTCCCAGAAGTCTTGATGCAATGTAAAGCTGTCAAGCCACCCACTGTCTGCATCCAGGGCAGACATTACTAATCAATCACTGCTGTCTTCCCCAAGGAGCCCAGATAGCCTCAAATCCTTGACATAGCCTTCTGGGGTTATTGAGGAAAACCAGCCGTGGGATGAAATCCATATGCCATGACTGCAAAGTTAGTCAAAACCACACCTGAGATAGAGAAACAAGGAACACTTACTAGGACCCTTCACGGTTACACTGAGCTCCCCACTTCCTGCAGCTTTGGTGTCAACCTTGAAATCTGCAGTCTCCCGGATACGGACGCCCTTGGGTTGCAGGCCTCGGCCACTGGCCCGGCAGGCATTTGGATTGCAGGCTGCAAGCACAGTTTTGACATCAATTCAATCTTTCATTCTTTAGTCAGAGGCGTGAAAGCCAAGGTAACCTGGAGCCACCCGCCAAGAAAATATTTGCTTTGCACAAATAGTATGTAGTAGTTGCCCAAGACCAGGGGTCCCACTCAGGGAGCACACCAGGCTAGCAAATACAGACACAACATAACTTTGTCCAGTCACACCACAGAAGGACTGGAGAAAAGCGACTTTGGCAAAGAAAACAGGAGAGCACAGCAAATCCATGCTGTGCTCCTGGTACCAGCATTTAACTTTTCATTTGTGAAAGGGAGTTAAGGCCGAGTACTGGACATTATTCAAACCTCACTGCCACAGTCAAGGGCTCAGTAATTGGATAGACTGGACTTTTGCAAGTCTTCTTGGAAAATGCAGTACTTGAAAATGCCTGTCTGGGTTCCAAAACCTGGGTCAGCCATTTTTAAGTGTCTAAATGTTGTTGTCTTCCACCTGAACAACCAGGCAAAAACAACCAACACAGCTTGGAAAGAGACCAGTTCAGCCCCACCTTGGCTGAGGCAGACCAATCTTTTAGTGCTGTCTGTTACAAGGCCTTCAGAATGTGGGTGGCTATAAAGGCAATAATTAGCAGTAAACACCACTGCTGATTTCATTTCCGGGTCTAGCTTGAAAACCTAAAGTTGTAAGTCTAAAAGTTAAGGACAAAGATAGCTTCTAATATCCCTTATTGAAATGTCCACAGAACTACTGTTCCATGGTATCCAGAGGTTGATAAAAGATACCTTTATGCGCTAGAATAAATCCTCTGCCCAGCACGGACAACCTTTTCAGTAAATAGAAACGGGAGACTAGTGGGGGAAATGTCATATTATTAAGTGGCTTTTCCTTTCAAATTCCTTTCAAATACTGCAAATTTGACAACTCTCTATACAGGAAGGTCACAGACTTCAGAAGATGGGACTCTACTTCATAGACGGAAGGTAATTCCTTCTCTGGTTCATCCTTCCTGCAATGGCCTTAATTGGCTATTTGGCAAAGAACTGCTTCCCAAAGAGTCATACATATACTCTTGGAGTTAGAGATGATCTTAGATGTTTTATGGATGAACATAAGCTTATGGTGGCACTTTATGGCAAGTGACTTCGGTTTTCCATTGTGAAAGTGATAAAAAGTTTCTTTTAACATAAAATCATTTACACCTGTAAACCCAGCACTTTGGGAGGCTGAGGCAGGGAGATCGCTTGAGTCCAGGGGTTTAAGACCAGTCAACATAGTGAGACCCCATCTCCACAAAAAGAGAAAAATTAGGCCAGGCATGGTGGCTCATGCCTGTAAATCCAGCATTTTGGGAAGCCGAGGCAGGTGAATTGCTTGACATCAGGAGTTCGAGACCAGCCTGGCCAACATGGTGAAACCCAGTGTCTACTAAAAGTACAAAAAAAACTAAGCTGGGCGTGGTGGTGTGCACCTGTAGTCCCAGCTACTCAGGTGGCTGAGGCATGAATCACTTGAACCAGGGAAGCAGAAGCTGCAGTGAGCCAAGATTACACCACCGCACTCCAGCCTGGGTGAGGGAGTGAGGCTCTGTCTCAAAAAAAAAAAAAAAAAAAAAGAAAGAAAAGGGGGAGAAAAAAGGTAAAACATTAACCAGGCATGGTGGTGCACATCTACAGTCTTAGCTACTCAGGAGGCTGAGGTGGGAGGATCATTTGAGCCTGGGAGGTCGAGACTACAGTAAGCCATGATGGTACCACTGCATTCCAGCCCAAAAGACAGAGTGAGACCCTGTATCTTTCCCACTGCCCCACTGCAAATATATATATATATATTTTTTACAAATATATATATATTTTACATATATAAAATCATTTAGGTGGGAGAGGGGATGTTAGTAAATTAAAAGAAAAAGGTTATTAATTAAATGCTAAATAGTATAGGATGTACAGGCCAGAAAAGAAAAAGGAAGTCCATGAGTGAGGAAAGGTTGGAAAACAATAGTAGAATTAGGAAATCTATTCAAAATGCTCTCTTATGTAAAAAAGAGCTTTGCTTAGGAATACGTTAGAATTTTTTTTGCCTGTTTTTTCTTTGTAGAGGGAGAAAAGTTGGTCACACCAGAAATAAGTCACAATACAATGACAGGACTTCCTCGGAGGGTTTTAATGTGTCTTAGGAAACATACACACTCATGGAAATTATGAACGTGTGCAACAGTCTCAACATCAAAAGAGTAACTGCTGAGTTCATATAAACATTAAATGGGGCTAGAGTCTGAAGGGCACCACCAGCTCCTCCACTATCTAAAAAAGCCCTAGATGTGTTTAAAGGCAATTAGAGAGTGGGTTTGGGTTCCGGCTGGACAAGCTGTAATACTAACACCTGCACAGGAGTTTCCTAAAATCACACAGAGCACGGGCTCAGCTAACATTCACAAGCAGCACAAAGAACTGGCAAGGAAGTCCCACCCACCCAGCCCTTACCAAGCAAGAGGCCTCTGGCCCAGTGGTCTCAACTAGGAAGCCAACAGCTTCAGGGTCCAGGCTGGCCCAGAGGTAGGATTCGGAAGAGGAAGCCACGTCTGCAGACGCAGATTCGGAGGACAGAACAGGGAAAGGCAAGTGTGGGTTAGAAAAGGTAGTACAGTTGGAAAACAAAACAAAACAAAACAGAAAAAAAGGGGCAACAAAGTCAGAGGGAGAGAGTCTAACATTTGAGAAAAATGCATATCCCCAGCGCCAGAGGGAGTTTAGCAGAGTAGTTAAGCGTAAGGCCAACAGAGTCTGCGGTTCTAGCCCTACTGATGCCTTGTAGTACTGACACCTAACATTATCTAAGCCTCAGCATCTCCACCTGCAAGCTAGGGATAATAATAGCACCTGCAACACACAGGCTGATGCAATGATTAGATGCAGTCATGGTAAGTGCCTGGGCCAGTAAAGGCCAAGCAATGGAGGCTGCAGGGCCCATGTTGCTGCTGCTAACTTCGGTTATGATGCCGACTCCTCCCACTGCCTCAGTCCCACCTCCCTCAGTGAGGATAATGACTCTCCTGTACATGTGTTTTGGAGAGAAGTAAATGAGTTAATATAAGTAAAGCACTTAGGTCTCTGCGTGGCTTATAGAAGATATTAATATTAATATATAGAGGACAAAGTAAGCCACTTCCTGCTGAAGTAGCCCTGGCAGAAAAGGACAGGCATAAGGTCAGTGTTGGGCCCTGTTTTCCTGGCCTCCCTGCCCAGCTGTGCAGTCAGCTTCCACATGAGAAGCAGATGTGTCCAGCCACCCAGCACTCACCTTCCCCAACCTGCACAATGAAGGGACTCTTAGGAATAGTGTCCCCAGCAAAGAAGACCTTGACCACGTGGGGGCCGGGCTGCATGGGTTTGTACACACATCGATACACCTGGTTTCCTTTGTCTTCCACGAGCAATTCCACAGTGTTCTTCCCCTGGGGATCTTCCACCTCCACACCAATGTCACCCACACCAGCTCCTATGAGAAAGCAAGCATTCCTTGAGCCCAGGTCACCCTCTCTGAAAGCTCACTGCTGCTGAGTGCAAAATGTAAACAGGACCAGTGTGGTGGTTCACACTTGTAATCCCAGCACTTCAGGAGGCCAAGGTGGGCGGATCACTTGAGGTCAGGAATTCGAGACCAGCCTGGCCAATATGGTGAAATTCATCTCTACTAAAAAAAACAAAAACAAAAATTAGCCAGGCGTGGTGGTGCACGCCTGTAATCCCAGCTACTTGAGAGGCTGATGCGTGAGAATTGCTTGAGACCAGGAGGTGGAGGTTGCATTGAGCTGAGATCACACCACTGCACTCCAGCTTGGGCAACAGAGCGATTCTCTGTACGCCTCCCCTGCCAAAAAAAAAAGCAAACAGGAGACAAGCTCTCAGGGAGGTCCACACCAAGATGTTAACTAAGGGTTTATGGTTGAATGTTTCCTTTTTCTGCATTTTCTATTTACTACATGGAAAAGAAGCTGACAATTCAAGAAGTATGTCTTATTCAAGTGAAGCTTGAGTATTTTAGAGAAGAAAAGCTGGTTTTGAAAAATCTAATGTAACACATTTGAAAAAACTGTCTTTGTGATTATTTATTTGATTTAAAAGACAAAAGGTCAGGCCTCCAAGTTCCTGAAGATTACATTTCAGCCTTTGGAAGGAAGCCCAAAGGTCAGATCCACGGAGGAGAGGCACATTACCTGCAGTGTAGATGTCAAAGTAGGTGGGCTTATTGGCGATGTTCCCTACAGCTTCCAACCCTGGACCTTTTGCAGTGACTTTACTGGCGTCTCCCTGGGCCTTGTCAACATTCACTTCAAATGGGCTCTTGGAGATGTGCTGTCCTGCAAAGAGGACTGTGACCTGTAGGTAACAGATAGGTGAGAAATACATAATCACTTCTCTATGCACCCAGCAAGACTGCCATCAAGCCACATGCATTGATGATCACCTCTCCTACCCTCCCATGATGGCACACACAAGGTGTCTAGAATGAGGAGCCCTGGAACCAAGTTTAACAGCCTGAATAGAACTCCCACCTGGCCCCTTCAGCCATACAGCTGGGTCTGAGGCATCACACCTTTAGCAAAATAAAAATGCTGACCTTAGATATGCTTAGTCTCTTTAATAGGAAACAAACACATTTCAATCTCTGGACATTGAGTCCTTTCAGGGGGCTGAATGGGCCACTATCCCTCAGAATAAAATGTACAGTTCCAGGATTTCAAATCCACAGCCAAACTGTTTTTTCAAGGGACCAAGATCATTCTTAGACACATGGATTTGCAACAAAGCAGAATGATTTCCACCTAAAACTTGAGTCACTGTTCTCATCTTTGAAATTTTTGGGGAGTAATTGGGTTGGGTTTCATATGAACCTATACTTGACTGGAATGAATTAATTACATTATAAATGCTCCCTTCAAGAGCATTTACTCCAAATGCATCATATTCTAAGAGTCTAAGAGAACGCTAAGGCCATCGTTCCAGGTGAATTCACTAAAGCCCAAGGTGGTCTATATTCAGTCTATATTCCAAAGTCTGGGCAAAGATGGGATTGGCCTTTATGTGCTGTTGAGGGCTTTCTTCCAATGAAAAGTGTGATCTTGGGTCACCCCACTCTCCTGCAAGACAGGCTCTCTTAGCTCTTGCCCTATAGGCCACCTGGATGTCATCTCAAACAGAACACGAAAGGTTGCCAAGACAAAGAGCCTGAGGCCTCATTCCCTCTCATTTCTCCGGGTGCTGAGGGGGCCATTTCCCTCTACTATATTCAGCTGAACTACTTCATCCTCAGCCTTCAATGCTGACAGCCCCTCCAGAGCACCTCCAAGGAGAGTACTTAAGAAAGCATTAAGGACAAAGAGCCAGCAAGGTGCAGTGGCTCATGTCTATAATCTCAGCACTTTCGGAGGCTGACGCAGGAGGATAGCTTGAGGTCAGGAGTTCAACAACAGCCTAGGTAACCTGGTGAAAACCCGGTCTCTACTACAAATGCAAAAATTAGCCAGGAGTGGTGGTGGGTACCTATAATCCCACCTACTCAGGAGGCTGAGGTGAGAGGTTTGCTTGAGCCAGGAGGCGGGGGTTGCAGTGAGCTGAGACCACACCACTGCACCCCAGCCTGGGCGACAGAGCAAGACCCTATCTCCAAAAAAAGAATCAAGGAAAAAGAGTCCATCTATAGTATAGTCACCACAGCATCTACACTCCAGACACACAGCTGCAACCATTAGTTACCTAGACGGAGTTGGAAAAACCTTAGGACACTGCAAACAACTCATCCTAGCTAGTCGAGGGAATCCTAGTGATTCCAATTTTCTATGAGGAGCATAGATTCTTCTATAATCAGAAAGGAAAATCAGAAATTCACTTAAGAAAAACACTCTTTTTCTTGGGCTATCTTTCTTCTCCAAGTCCCAAAAGCAGCCCAAGCCACGGCCATGCTGCTTCATCTTACTTTGTGCAGCCCAGTGACCTTGGGCAGATACTCCACAGAGTATGTCTTGTTCTTGTCGCTGTCAGGGGTCACTTGTGCCTAGGAGGAAAGGTGGGCAACAGTTAGAAAAGGCGCCGGGTGTGAGTAAGGAGCATGCTGTGTCAGCAGGGGTTCTGCAGGAGCTGCCAGGTTGGGAACACTGAAGATGCTGGCGAGCTTCTGTGCCTCTTGCACAACGCCCCAAGAGAGAAGCTGCCAAAAGTCACAGAAACAAAACCACACAGTGCAGAAGCATAACAGAGTCAGGACTCTCCAGTGTCCAGCATCAGGCTGGCACTCTCTAGGTAAGAGGGAATATGAAGTAAGAAACTTAAACCTTTATCCACTCAATAGTTCATTGAAAGCTTATGAAATGCCGGTCCCAGTGTTAGGTACTAAAAATAAAACATGAGCAAGTCAGGCACAATCCCCACCCCAGTGGGAGAAACGGACCATCCAGCAGTAAACTTAAGAAATGCAAATTATGCTAAATGCTAAGAATAAAATAGGTCCTAATAAGTGATAGAAAGAACAGCATGTGCAAAGGCTCTGAGGGAGGAACCAAAGAATGGCCAGTGTGGGAAGAGAGCAGGGCAAGACTATCTTATTATTCTGGCCATCAGTATCTAAAACCTCAACAGAGGCTGGGCTCAGTGGCTCACACCTGTAATCCCAGCAGTTTGTAAGGCCGAGGCGGGTGGATCACCTGAGTTCAGGAGTTTGAAACCAGCCTGGCCAATGTGGCGAAACCCTGTCTTCACTAAAAATACAAAAATTAGCCAGGCATGGTGGCAGATTCCTGTACTCCCAGCTACTCAGGATACAAAAATTAGTCATGCTGAGGCAGGAGAATCGCTTGAACCCGGAAGGTGAAGGTTGCCGTGACCCGAGATTGTGCCACTGCACTTCAACCCGGGCAACAAGAGTGAAACTCAGTCTCAATAAATAAATAAATAAAAATAATAAAACCTCAACTGACAAGGCACCTTTGCTAAATACAAAGTATCCTTTATTTCATTAAACACTGTGTTCCTGGCAATCAATTTAAATTCAATTTCAAGGCTCAGCTCTTGGGCAGGTTACTTTAACAGCGATAAGCCTTAGTATCCTTCTGGTAAAAAAAAAAAAAAAAAAGAAAAAACTTTCTGTTGTGAGCTGAAATGAGGAAAATGGAGGCATAGTCCCTGGCCTCATTACAAGCCCCAAAAGTTCCATGAGGTGCTAGAAAGGAGAGGCAGCATCCTCCAACATACCTCTTCTTTGTTCCCTTCTGGGTCCTCAACAAACACCATCACGTCTCCTTGCCCGGCGCTAATGGTGTCCACAGTGAATTTGGCTGGCTGCTTCACCATGTTTCCAGTGGGCTCGATTCCTGCCACAGGTTTACACAGACACGTTAGAAGCCGGGCGAGAGTGTGGCATGAGCCATCGCCCACTGCATCTCTTTCAGGGAACTGAGAGATGGGACCCAGCCCTGCAGATCCCACGTCGGAAATGGGGACAAACTGCCTTGACAAGGACAATCAGACAGGTTGAAAGCCTTAATTTTGTCCATGTTATTGAAGCAAGATCCAATTTTGATATTCAGAGAACCTCAGTCAGGAGTTTATACAAAATTGTGGAAAATAACGTGGTTAGTAAGTAGTAGCAGAGCTTGCCTTGATGGAAGCAACACAGCAGGGAGGAGGGAAGCTTATTTCTCATTAAACAGCATTTATTGTATTGCCTGACATTTTTAAAAATTACATTCAATCATTTTTTAAATTAACCTTTTTATTTTAAGATGATTGAGCAAATTCATTGAGACAGATTTTACCTGTAGGCGTAAGAAACAATGCCCTTGCTGGGCACGGTGGCTCACGCCTGTAATCCCAGCACTTTGGGAGGCTGAGGCAGGTGGATCACCTGGGGTCAGGCATTCAAGACCAGCCTGGCCAACATGGTGAAACCCTGTCTCTACTAAAAATACAACAATGAGCCAGGTGTGGTGGCGCATGCCTGTAATCCCAGCTACCTGGGAGGCTGAGGCAGAAGAACTGCTTGAACCGGGGAGGTGGAGGTTGCAGTGAGCCCAGATCGCACCCTAGGCGACAGAGCATGACTCCGTCTCAAAATAGTTTCCCCAGTGGTAACACGGTAAAAAGCTATGACTCAATCTCACAATCAGGGTATTGACGTTGATACAATCAAAATAGAGAACGTTCCCTTTAGCACAGGGAGTCCTCCTGCTGCCCTTGCATAACCACACCCACACTCTCCTTAGCCCTGATAACCACTAACCTGTTCTCCACACCGTAATTTTATTATTTCGGTAACGTCACATCAATGGAATCATAACTATGTAACCTTTTAGGACTGGTCTTTTTCACTACACATAATTGTCTACAGGTTCACCCAGCTTGTTGCTTCTATCAATGTTTTTTTTCCTTTTTATTGCTGAGTAGCTAATATTCCATGGTATAGATGTACCACAGTTTAACCATTCGCCCACTGAAGAACATCTGGGTTATTTCTAGTTGTCTATTACCAGTAAAGCTGCTGTAAACATCTGTGCATAGGGGTGTGTGTGTGTGTGTGTGTGTGAATGTAAGTATAAAATAGTAAGAAATTATATATATAGGTCTCTGCCCCTGGTTCCAGAGTTCCTAAACTCCTTGGAATGTCCTTGGTGTCAAGACCATCTTCTGTTCTAATGAGGCAACTCTTAGTGGGCTCTCAGATAGCTTTCAGGATGGGGCTAATCAACAGAAAGACCAAGTCATGATCAGAAGCTTAGAACTTTTGGCCCCACTTCCCATCCTACAGGGAAGGGAGAGGAACTGTAGTCTCAAATAATGTCAATCATGCCTACGTGAC
The DNA here is from genome assembly GCF_008728515.1 of Papio anubis. Classification (NCBI taxonomy): domain Eukaryota; kingdom Metazoa; phylum Chordata; class Mammalia; order Primates; family Cercopithecidae; genus Papio; species Papio anubis. The sequence goes on from NC_044977.1 coordinate 82,202,799, forward strand.
TTAGCCTCCACAAAAATCCCTTAAGTACGGAGTTTAGAGAGCTTCTGGGTTGGTGAACACATCCATGTGCCAAGAGAATGGCCCGCCCCAACTTCATGGGGACAGACGCTCCTGTGTTCAACACCCCTCTAAACTTTGCCCCATGTACCTCTTCATCTGGAGGATCATCTGTATCCTCTATCATATCCTTCACTACACAACTGCTAAAGGGAAGTGTTTCCCTGAGTTCTGTGAGCCACTCTAGCAAATAATGTAACAGGAGGAAGGGGTAATGGGAACTTCTGATTTGTAGCAAACCTGGACAGAAGTTGTGAGTAGCCTGAGGACCCGCCACTTCTGACTGGCCCTTGAAGTCGGGGTGAGTTTTGAAGGACTGAGCCCTTAGTGGGGTCCGCACTAACTTCAGGTAGACAGTGTCAGAATTGAAGCGAATTGATTATAGGACACCTACTTGTTGTCCACATAAAATTGGAGAATTGGTCAGTATGGGGGGAAAAGTCCATAGATTTTGGTGACCAGAAGTGAAGTATTGCGAGGAGTAGTAGAGAAGAAGTTTTTTTCTTTAGCTGTGAGAATATAGAAGGAAAAACAGTGGCTCTCCTATACAGTAAGTTTTCATTCCTCTGGGATAAATGCCAAGGAGTGCAATTGTTGGGCCATATGGTAGCTACATGTACTGTTTTTTGAGGTTTTCTTTTTGTTTTTGTTTTGAGAACAGTCTCACTCTGTAGCCCAGACTGGAGCACAGTGGCTCAATCATGGCTCACTGTAACCTTTACCTCCCAGGCTCAGGCAATCCTCCTGCCTCAATCTCCTGAGTAGCTGGGACCACAGGTGTGTACCACCACACCTGGATAATTTTTAAAAATTATTTGTAGGCTGGGCGCGGTGGCTCACGCCTGTAATCCCAGCACTTTGGGAGGCCGAGGCGGGTGGATCACGAGGTCAGGAGATCGAGACCATCCTGGCTAACACGGTGAAACCCCGTCTCTACTAAAAATGCAAAAAAATTAGCCGGGCGTGAACCCGGGGGGCGGAGCTTGCAGTGAGCCGAGATGGCGCCACTGCACTCCAGCCTGGGCGACTGAGCGAGACTCTGTCTCAAAAAAAAAAAAAAAAATTATTTGTAGAGATGCAATCTCCCTATGTTGCCCAGACTGGTCTCAAACTCCTGGGCTCAAGTGATCCTCCGGCCTCAGCCTCCCAAAGTGCTTGGGATTACAGAAGTGAGCCACTGTGCCCAGCCTATTTCTTTAATAAAGAAGCTGCCAAACAGTGTTCCAAAGTAGCTATACCATTTTACATTCCCACCAGCAATGTATGAGTGACCCAGATTCAGTTTCTCTGCATCCTTTCCACATTCAGTGTTATCAGTATTAATACTTTTTATTTTAGCTGTTCTGATAGTGTGTACTAGGATTAATTTGCATTTTTCTCATGGTTAATGATACTGAACAAATTTCTATGTGGTTTTTTTTTTTTTTTTTTTTTTTTTTTTTTTTTTTGGTCATATGGATGTACTCCTCAGCGGAAACTGTTTATGTCTTTTGCCCATTTTCTTACTGGGTTGTTTGGTTAAATGTTTGTTTTTTATCTACTGAGATCTGAGAGTTCTTTACATGTTCTAGATACTTGTGTTTTGTTGGACATATGGTTTGCAAATTTTTTCCCCCAGTCTTTAGCTGTGTATTCATCCTCTTAACTGTAAAAAGTTTTAAATTGTTTGTAAAAGTAAAATCCAGCCCCCAGATCCCAGTCTCAGCAATATTTTGAGTTCTGTCTGAGATGGTGTCCGGGTGGCTTTTATAGGGTGAGGGCTAAGACAGCTTGTCTTGCAGGACAGTGGGTGACCCAGTACACCCTTCGATGCAAGAAAACCCTCAACAGCACATAAAGGCCAACCACCATGTACCATGTTGAGTTTTTGAGACAGACCATCCTTCTTAAAACGTTAAAAAGTTTTTAATTTTGTTGAAGCCCAATTTATTTTTTTTAATGGATCATGTTTTTGGTGTCAAATCTAAGAACTATTTGCCTAGCCCTAGATCTCAAAGACTCTCTTCTATGTTTTTTTCTCAAAGTTTTATAGTTATATGGGTTTTTTGTTTTTTGGTTTGGGGTTTGCTTTTGTTTTGTTTTGCCTACGGATGTTCAATTTCTCTGCCACCATGTGCCGCAAAGGTTCTTTCCTCCAATGACTTATCTTTGCACCTCTGTCAATAATCAGTTGTGCATATTTGTGTGGGGCTGCAATTCTGTTTCATTGATCTATAATGTCTATCCTTTGACCAATACCACAAAATCTTGACTTCTGTAGCTATACAGTAAGTCTTGAGATCAGGAAGGCTGATGACTCCATGTTGTACTTCTTTCTCAAAATTGTTCTTACTACTTTAATTCCTTTGCCTTTCCATATATGTTTAAAATAATACTCTTCTTGTTATCTGCAAAAGCTCTTGCTGGGATTTTGACAGCAATTGCATCGAACCTCAATGACTTGAGGTGGTATCTTTACTATTTGGCTTTTCTTGAGACAGAGTCTCACTCTGTCACCTAGGTTGGAGTGCAGTGGCACAATCTTGGCTCACTGCATGCTCTGCCTCCCAGGTTCATGCCATTCTCGGGACTCAGCCTCCCAAGTAGCTGGGACTACAGGCACCCGCCACCATGCCCAGCTAATTTTTTGTATTTTTAGTAGAGACGGGCTTTCACCGTGTTAGTCAGGATGGTCTCGATCTCCTGACCTCATGATCCGCCCGCCCTTGCCTCCCAACGTGCTGGGATTACATGTGTGAACCACTGTGCCCGGCCCACTATTTGACTTTTACAGTCCATGAAGATATTATATCGCTCCATTTATTTAGGTCTCTTTTATTTATCAGCGTTTTTGTAGTTTTCAGCATTTAACTCCTATATATGTTTTATTACATTTACATTTTGTAATGCAATTATAAACAGGCTATGCTATTTTTAACTTTTGTGTCCATTTGTTCATTAAATTATATAGAAATATAATTGATTTTTACATATTGATCTTGTATATTGTGACTTTGCTGAACTCACTTATTTAAGGGGGGGTATTTGGGTTTTCTCCCCACCATGGATTCTTTGGGATTTTCTATATAGACAATCATCTACATCTGCAAATAGAGACAGTATTATTTCTTACTTTCCAATAAGCATGTCTTTTATTTCCTTTTCTTACCTGACTGCACTGGCTAAAAATTCTAGCATTATGTTGAATAAGAGTGGTCAGAACAGCCATCCTTGCCTTGTTTCTCTCAGGAGAACACATTCAGTCTATTAATCATAATGTTAGCTGTAGGTTTCTTGTAGTAGCCACTCTATATCATATTGAGAAAGTTCTCCCATTTCTCTTTTGTTTGAATTCTTATCATGGATGGCTGTTGAATTTTGTCAAATGCCTTTTCAGCATCTATTGATATGGTCATGTAACTTTTCTTTGTTAGTCTGTTAATATGGAAGATTATGTTGACTGTTTTTTTTTCTTTTTTTGAGACAGAGTTTCCCTCTTGTTGCCCAGGCTGGAGTCCAATGGCACAATCTCAGCTCATTGCAACCTCTGCCTCCCGGGTTCAAGCGATTCTCCTGCTTCAGCCTCCCAAGTAGCTGGGATTACAGGCGCCCACCACCACACCAGGCTAATTTTGTATTTTTAGTAGAGACGGGGTTTCATCATGTTGGTCAGTCTGGTCTCAAACTCCCGACCTCAGGTGATCCACCCGCCTCGGCCTCCCAAAGTGCTGGGACTACAGGCGTGAGCCACCGTGCCCGGCCTATGTTGACTGCTTTTCTAATAGTGAACCAGGCCTTGCATCCCTGGAATAAACCCCACTTGGTTATAATGTGTACTTCTTCATTATATACAGCTCAATTTTATTTGTTAATATAGTCATTTGCTGCACAATGAAGTTTCAGGCAAAAATAGTCCACACATACAATGATGGTCCCATAAGATTATAAATGGAGCCAGAAAAATTCCTGTTGCCTACTGACGTCGCAGTAACACATCACATTACTCATGTGTTTGTGGTGATGCTGGTATAAACAAACCCACTGCGCTGCTGGCCATAGCAACGTCTAGAGCACGTACAACTATGTTCAATATACAATACTTGATGATAAATGACAATGCTACTGTTTTGTGTATTTAATATACTATACTTTCTATCACCACATTTTAGAGTGTGCATCTTCTATTTAAAAATTAAGTTAACTGTAAAGCAGCCTCAACAAGCCCTTCAGGAAGTATTCTAGAAGAAAGCATTGTTATTACAGGAGACGGCAGTTCCACACATTACTGTCCCTGATGACCTACCAGGGGGACAGTGGGACAGGATGTGGAGGTGGAAGACAGTGATAATGATGATCCTGACCCTGTGTAAGCCTAGGCTAATGTGTGTGTTTAATTTAAAAAAAAAAAAAAAAAGAAGTTTTAAAAGTACAAAAATGAAATTAAAAGTTTTAAACACAGAAAAAAGCTTACAGAGGCTGGGCACAGTGGCTCGTACCTGTTATCCCAGCACTTTGGGAGGCCAAGGTGGGTGGATCGCCTAAGGTCAGGAGTTCGAGACCAGCCAGGCCAATGGGTTGAAACCACGTCTCTACTAAAAATATAGAAATTAGCCAGAAGTGGTGGTGGGCACCTGTAAGCCCAGCTACTAGGGAGGCTGAGGCAGGAGAAGAGCTTGAACCCAGGAGGCAAAGGTTGCAGTAAGCCAAGATCATGCCACTGTACTCTAGCCTGGGTGACAAGAGCAAAACTCCATCTCAAAAAAAAACAACCAATTGTTTTCCAGTTCAAGGATTCTTTTCTCTGTCCCTCCACCCTGCTATTGCGCTAATCCAGTGAGTTTTTATTTCAATTACTGCAATTTCCAGTTCTAAAATGTCCATTTGATTCTTTATATCTCCTAAATTTTTATTATTATTTTGCTGGGACATTGTATTTCTTTGTTGAGATTTTTACTTTTTTCATTTTTTTCATGATTGTTCTTAATTGCTTACTTAAGCCTTTTTTTTTTTTTTTTTTTGAGACGGAGTCTCGCTCTGTCGCCCAGGCTGGAGTGCAGTGGCGCGATCTCGGCTCACTGCAAGCTCCGCCTCCCGGGTTCACGCCATTCTCCTGCCTCAGCCTCCTGAGTAGCTGGGACTACAGGCGCCCACCACCGCGCCCGGCTAATTTTTTGTATTTTTAGTAGAGACGGGGTTTCACTGTGGTCTCGATCTCCTGACCTTGTGATCCGCCCGCCTCGGCCTCCCAAAGTGCTGGGATTAAAGGCGTGAGCCACCGCACCCGGCCTTTTTTTTTTTTTTAAAGATAGAGTCTCACTCTTCTTGCCCCGGCTAGAGTGCAGCGGCATGACCTCAGCTCACTGCAACCTCCGCCCCCCAGTTTCAAGCGATTCTTCTGCCTCAGCCTCCCGAGTAGCTGGGATTACAGGTGCCCACCACCTCGCTTGGCTAATTTTTTTGTATTTTTAATAGAGACGGGGTTTCATCATGTTGGTCAGGCTGGTCTTGAATTCCTGACCTCAGGTGATCCGCCCACCTCGGCATCCCAAAGTGCTGGGATTACAGGCGTGAGCCACCATGCCTGGCCACTGAAGCCTTTTTTAATGACTGCTTTAAAATTTTTGTCATACAATTCTAACATCTCTATCACCTCAGTGTTGGCATCAAGTACCTTTTTCATTCAGTTTGAGATCTTCTTGGTTCTTGGTATGACAAGCGATTTTTTTTTTTTTTCCTGAAACTGGATATTTGGGGTATCATGTAATGAGACTCTGGGTCTTCTGTAAATGTTCTGTTGTAGCTGGTGTTTTATGATACCACGCTGGCAGGGGAGGGAAGGATACACACCTTGTTACTAACAGTGGGGGAAGAAGTCTAGGTTCTCCATTCAACCTCCACTGATGCTCAAGACTGGGGGGCTCGTTACTGGTGCATGGGGGTGGGAGTTCTGGCTGGAGGGACTAGGAGTGCCTCATTACTTCTCCTCCATGGCGCCGGAGAGTGGCTTCCTTATTGCTAGACTGCTGTCAAAGCCTAGGCTCCCCATTCAACTCTGCATGTGTAAGTGCGGAGCTGCACGTTTTTTCTGTGGTGTGGACCTGGAGTAGAGCAGTGATTGTTTAAAAGTTTTCTGCCTCACTGCGCTGCCCTTTCCTGGTCTTCTGGCTGGACAGGGGAGCTTTTGTTGGCACTTTCTGTGTTGGTGCCCACTGGCATTTTCAGGTTGTTGGCTTCTTTCTTTGGCCAAATCTGGGATATATAAAGCAAAGTAAACCCAAGGAATTCAGTGCTGTGTCATTCCTCAAGTCCCAAGATCCCTGGTTGGTCTACCTCATCCTTTTTCAGAGTCTCCCTATGTTTTCCTTATGTATAGCCCAGGGGTTTTAGTTGTAGTTAGGAGAAAGAATTAGGAAAAGTCCTTCTATTCCATCTTCCCAGGAGCAGAAGTTCAAATATTACCTTTTTAAAAAGCTTTTTATTATGAAGAATTCCAAACTAGGCTGGGCACAGTGGCTCATACCTGTAATTCCAGCACTTTGGGAGGCCAAGGCAGGTGGATTAGCTGAGGTCAGGGGTTCAAGACCAGCCTGGCCAACATGATGAAACTCTGTCTCTACTAAAAATACAAAAATTAGCCAGGTGTGATGGTGGGCACCTGTAATCCCAGCTACTCGGGAGGCTGATGCAGGAGAATCCCTTGAACCCAGGAGGCAGAGGCGGAGGTTGCAGTGAGCTGAGATCATACCATTGCCCTCCAACCTGTGCAACAAAACTTTGGCTCAAAAAAAAAAAAAAAAAAAAAAAAAAAAAGTTGGGCGCGGTGGCTCACACCTGTAATCCCAGCACTTTGGAGGCCGAGGTGGGCGGATCACCTGAGGTCAGCAGTTCAAGACCAGTCTGACCAACATGGTGTAACCCTGTCTCTACTAAAAATACAAAACTGGGGGGGGTGTGGTGGTGCATGCCTGTAATCCCAGCTACTCGGGAGGCTGAGGCAGGAGAATTGCTTGAACCCGGGAGGCAGAGGTTGCGGTGAGCCAAGATCGCGCTACTGCACTCCAGCCTGGGCGACAGAGTGAGACTCCATCTCGAAAAAAAAAAAAAGAAAAAAAAGGAATTCCAAACACAGATGTAGAGAGCACTGCACAGTGGACCTCCTGCACCCAGCTTCAACAACTATCAACTCACAGCTGGTCTTATTTCACCTTCACTCCTGCCTCTTCCCTCTTCCTGTATTATTTTGACACAAATCCTAGACCCCAGATTTTTTATCCATAAACAATCACTATGTATCCTTAAAAGATACTCGCAAAGTACCCACAATACAAATACCACATTAAAAAACATAATTCCTTAATGTCAAATATTCAGTGTTCAAATTTTCAATTATCTTATAAATATCACTAATTTCTTACAGCACCTTGAGCTGCTGCTTTATCATGATTTTTTTTTTTTTTTTTTTTGAGATGGAGTTTAGCTCCATCGCCAGGCTGGAGTGCAGTGGCGCAATCTCGGCTTACTGCAACTTCTGCCTCCCGGGTTCAAGCGATTTTCCTGCCTCAGCCTCCCAAGTAGCTGGGATTACAGGCATGCACCGCCACGCCCAGCTAATTTTTGTATTTTTGGTAGAGACGAGGTTTCACTACATTGGCCAGGATGGTCTCGACCTCCTGACCTCATGATCCACCCATCTGGGCCTCCCAAAGTGCTGGGATTACAGGCGTGAGCCACAGCACCTGGCTATCATGAATTTTTTTAACCATCAGTTGGAATAGGATCCAAATAAGGTCACATATTACAAATGGTTGCTAAGTCTCTTAAGTCTCATTTAACCTCTGGCTGTCTCTCCATCACTTCCTTTTCCTTGCTACAAATCTGTTAAAGACACTAGGTCATTTGTTACTATACTCTGGATTTCTATTCATTTCCCAATAATTTAGTTTAAGAAAAAATGGCCGTAGACTGTTATATAATAAGATAATCTTTCTGCCTAAAAAGAAAGTAAGGCAAAAATTATAAAGAATTACAAATAAAGTCTAAAAGGTAGCCTTCCCACACTGCTCAGGAAGAAATGCAAAGCAAAAAAGATACACAGTTTAACTCAGCATAGAAAAAAGGCTGGAAATAAATACCTCAAACTTTGAAGGCAGAAATGAGACTGGCAGTTGGGAGGTGAGTTTCAAATTTTATTTCATATATTTTTCTTTTGCTTAAGATTTACATAACAGTCAGGTTATGTAACTGATATAAGCAAATGGATTTAAACATACACCTAATGGCCAAGCATGGTGGCTCATGCCTGTAATCCTACCACTTTGGGGGGCCAAGGCAGGAGGACTGCTTGAGCTCAGGATTTTGAGACCAGCCTGGGCAACATGGCCAGGCTGGTCTCAAAATAAAATATTAAAAAAATAAGCTGGGCATGGTGGTGCACACCTGTGGTCCCAGCTACTAGGGAAGCTGAGGCGAGAGAATCACTTGAGCCCAGAAGGTCAAGGCTGCAGTTAGCCGTGATGGCATCACAATACTCCACACTGAGAGAGAGAGTGAGACTCTATTTCAAAATGACAACAACAAAAATAAGTAAATAAACATGCACCTAAAATACTACAAGTCCCACTTCGCCTGACTCCAGCAGCCTAAGAAACAACTTACGCTGCAGCTTGTCAAAGGTCTGGGCTTGGGTTGGTCACCTGTGGCTAACCATGGTTGGTTAGGAGGCTGAACCACACCCCTACTCTGTAAACTCCTGTGGAGCTTTGCTTACCATGAAGGAAGACAACTGGCCCCCCTCTGATTACTCAGATAGAAGGATGCTTAAGGATTGCTCTACAGTAAATGCTTCATAGAGAACTAGATTTTTACAAAGATTTCTGATTAGCTTATGGACGAATGCTTTTCACATAGTTAACCCTGCAAGGAAGCCCACCACAAAGATCTGTGGCTGGAGGCCCACCTCACCCCAGCCCTCTCTCCTTTCAACCCACTGGAACTAAGCAAGGTAGGGCTCAGTGAATAGATCGACAAATGCTAACTGGCTGGCAACTGGCATCTATTAAACAACCAGGAAATAAAAAATAAAACAACACTTTCAAATCTTTTAGAAACAAAAAGATGAAACAGTCTTTCTTCCTGGGCTCAGGTGGCAGAAATGAAGCAATGTGGTCACACAGAGGAGACCAAAACTGACCCTGGCTTTCACCTCACCACATGACAAGAACAATATCTCACAGCCCCACCCATGTGGCCTTGTGACCCTGTCACCCAATATGACCATTTTTTCTTCCTACTTTAAAAAGGAGAGTGAGGCCACTTCCTCCTGAAAAATAAGCTGAATATAGGATTACCATATGATCCACCAATTCCACTTCTGGGTATATCCCTAAAATAATTGAAAGCAGGGTCTCAAACAGCACTTATACACCCATGTTTTCATAGCAGAATTATTCACAATAGCCAAAAGATTGTAGCAACCCAAATGTCTCTATCAGCAGACGAATGGATAAGCAAAATATAGACATACAAAGGAATATTATTCAGCCTTAAAAAGGAATGAAATTCTGATACATGCTACAACATGGATGAATCCTGAAAACATATGACGAGTGAAGTAAGCCAGAGGAAAAAAAGACAGCACGTGACTATACTTCTAGGAGGTATCTAACAGACAGCATATGATTCCACTTCTAGGAGGTACCTAGAATAAGCAAATTCACAGAGACAGGGAGTAGAATAAAGGTTACCAGGAGCAGAGGGGAGGACAGAATGGGGCGTTATTGTTTAATGAGTATGGAGTTTCAGTTTGGGAAGCTGAAAAAGTTCTGGAGATGGATAGCAGTGGCGTTTGCACAACAACGTGAATACACTTAATGCCACACTTAAAAATGGATAGTGAATTTTATGTTATGGCTATTTTCCCACAGTTTAAAAAAATGCAAAATGCACACATATAAAAAAAATTTTTTTTTGGCCGGGCGCGGTGGCTCAAGCCTGTAATCCTAGCACTTTGGGAGGCCGAGACGGGCGGATCACGAGGTCAGGAGATCGAGACCATCCTGGCTAACACGGTGAAACCCCGTCTCTACTAAGAAATACAAAAAACTAGCCGCGCGAGGTGGCGGGCCCCTGTAGTCCCAGCTACTCGGGAGGCTGAGGCCGGAGAATGGCGTGAACCCGGGAGGCGGAGCTTGCAGTGAGCTGAGATCCGGCCACTGCACTCCAGCCTGGGCTACAGAGCGAGACTCCGTCTCAAAAAAAAAAAAAAAAAAAATTTTTTTTTTAAAAAGGGTGTGTTTCCTCCACAAGTGCACCACACTTGCTAATAGGCAGATGAAGGAAATGGCAATGACCAGCCACATTCCTGAACCGTAACAAGTGATCATTTTCTAGAAAATAGCACCATGAAAGGAAACCGTCTCACATTAACAACAGGGAAGCCGGACAGCCACTGATAAGGTTATTACAAACATACATTATGCCTTGATTAGATTCAGTCCATTTGACCAATCTGGTTGACAAAGGATTTATTTGGTTGTTTGCAACTGTTTTGCCATTAAGGAAGCATAATCTTTACAATCAGAGATTCCTCATTCCAGCCACCACCTGTGGTATGCCTTAAAGAAGGCCCCACCTCTTTTTTTTTTTTTTTTTTTTTGAGAGGGAGTCTCACTCTGTCACCCAGGCTGGAGTGCAGTGGCGTGATCTTGGCTCACTACAACCTCTGCCTCCCGGGTTCAAGCAATTCTCCTGCCTCAGCCTCCTAAGTAGCTGGGACTACAAGCTTGTACCACCACGCCCAGCTAATTTTTGTATTTTTAGTAGAGACGGGGTTTCACCTTGTTAGCCAGGATGGTCTCAATCTTCTGACCTCGTGATCTGCCCGCCTCGGCCTCCCAAAGTGCTGGGATTACAGGCGTGAGCCACCAAACCAGGCCAAAGAAAGCACTTTTAAAGCAAGTGAGGACATGCCAACCTTCAAGTGACTGTGAATGGGAGGAGGGCTCTGAAGTCCCTAGTCCCTACATAACACAAGCGATGTCACAGACCTCACACCTTACTGCAAACAGAACCTCAAATGGTAAGGGGTTCCTTCCAGAACTATCTGCTGGTCTATATCATGCCCAAAAAGTCAGATGAGAAGACCTGGCCACTGAGGTGAGAATAGCACGTGGTCAGCACCACTGCTCTAGTCATGTGTCATCTTAAGAATAAGCTGATTGGGAGGCCGAGTTGGGCAGATCACCTGAGGCCAGGAGTTGGAGACCAGCCTGGCCAACATGGTGAAACCCCATCTCTACTAAAAATACATAAATTAGCCAGGCATAGTGGTGGACGCCTGTAATCCCAGCAACTCGGGAGGCTGAGGCAGGAAAATTGCTTGAACCCAGGAGGCAGAGGTTGCAGTGAGCTGAGAACGTGCCACTGCACTCCAGCCTGGGCAACAGAGCAAGACTCTGTCTCAAAAAAACAAAACAAAACAAAACACTAAGCTGATACCAAGCAGGAAAATGCTTTATTCAAAGGGAACATATGTAGGGAAGGAACATCCTACAAGACACACGCCCTTAACTGTTCAGAAAGTCAGTGTCATTTAAAAAAAAAAAGTTTTGGGAAATTATTTAGCATGAAAAGAGTCTAAAGAGAAATAACAAATGCAGTAAGTGAACCTTAATCAGATCTTAGTTTGTAAAACAACAACTATAAAAGACAATCTTAGGACAGTAGGGAAATTCGAACACAAACAATACTATATGAAACTATTGTTAATTTTCTTACATATGGCAACGAGTACTATGCTTATGCAAGAGGATATCCTATTCTTAGGAGAAGCTTAGTGATGTACTGAGGACAGAACTGTCATCATGCTTGCAACTTATTTTCAAATAATTCAGTAATCATATACACAAACACATATGCAAATACACACAAAGGGCAAGAGAAAACCATTAAGCTAGAATGGTAACAACTGTCAATTCTGGGAGAAGATATACAGAATATTGTGTGTATAACTGTTATCCCACTGGGATAACATTTTTTTTTTTTTTTTTTTTTTTTTGAGATGGAGGCTCACACACTCGGTCACCCAGGCTGGAGTGCAGTGGCATGATCTCGGCTCACTGCAACCTCTGCCTCCCGGGTTCAAGCAATCCTCCTGCCTCAGCCTCCTGAGTAGCTGGGATTATAGGCGCCCACCACCACACCCGGCTAATTTTTGTATTTTTCATAGAGACGGGGTTTCACCATGTTGGCCAGGCTGGTCTCCAACTCCTGACCTCAGGTGATCCGCCTGCCTCGGCCTCCCAAAGTGCTGGGATTATAGGCATGAACCACCGCACCCAGCCAATATTTTCTTAATTATGAAAAATGAGAAATAAAATGCACTCCTTCCCCTCCCCCATAGAAAAGGCGTTAAGTTGTATCTGGCCGTGTTGACCTTTACCAGAAACCACACTTTGCAGCCATGTAACTGTTCTCTTCACAAAGCTAGTGTGCCTGAAGTCAGGTGCCAGTCACAACACCAAACGCCTTGAAATGGCTTCTACCCACTATAATGTTCTGAGCAGAACGGTGTTCTTGCAGCTGCCTCACAGTCATAAACAGGATGTCTTAGCAAGGAAGTATCTGCCAGGGGTTAACAATAGCTCCCACTCCCGCTGGAAATCTGAGGCAGTCTTAGTGTAACAGAAGGAGAAATGAATCAGCAGCCAGATGGCCCACCCCCATCACTGACTATAGTGATCTGGGGCAAGACCAAACAACCCCGACTCCCTACCCCATGATTCCTCTTCTGAAAAATGGGAGCAATGGGCTACTGCACTAAAATCACCAAGCCGCAAACTTGCCCTTTCCATCTAAGCAGAAGGATTTCTTAAAGCCTTAGAAAAACAAGGCAGAATAAAACAGTCATAAAATGTGTTATAAAGGAGGCTTGGGGTATCTTTGAGGATTACACCCATATATTTTTGTTTCCGAGAACATCACCCTTGAAGCCATGAAATCATCTCCAACACCAGAGGACATGTCTCCAACACAACATCAGAGGACCAACACTCACCTCTGCCATAGGCCCTGGCTTTCTTTGGGTTGAGTTTGGGTTTGAGAGGAGCCCCTGGCTTGAGCTTGGCTTTGGGGAACTGGGACAGGTAAGTCATAACCGAGTGCTCGTCCACATCCGGGTGAATGATTTCTTCAGGAGTGATGACCTAGGATAATGACACGGTGGATGAACACCCAGAACACATCACTTTGCAACTATTGAAGTGTTTGCAAATGCCTCTTAAATCAACCACTACAAATATTAGGAAACTGAGTCAGCTTCTCAATTAAGTGAAATTACATTAAACCAACAGACCAACATCAGTGTTTTTAACCATGTTTGAGAAATTGCAGGCCCCTTTGAAAGCTAGGGGCCCCTCTCCAAAAAATTCTGCATGTAACTTCCAAAAGTTCATTGTCCTCCCCATTCCCCAAAAGTCCATTTACTCCTCTGGTCAAAGCTTTCAAAAATGATAAAAGGATAAACTATAGCAAGTCAGGAAAATGAAGAAAGAAGCACACACAGGATGAGAGCATGTTACAAAAAAGTGCACAGGTTAACCAGCTTTTTCCTTTGCTCATATATTCATGGTCTGTATCTGTATTAACTCTACTAATTAAAAAAGGTAAATAAAAAAGAAACAACATGTAAATATTAGATATGTGATCTCAATATATTAGGAGCCATTAAAAAAATTGGGAAGCCAGGGGTGGTGGCTCATGACTGTAATCCCATTGCTTTAGGAGGCCGAGACAAGAGAATCACTTGAGGTCAGGAGTTTGAGACCAGCCTGGCCAACATGGTGAAATCCAATCTCCACTAAAACTACAAAAATTAGCCCGGTGCGGTGGCAGATACCTGTAATCCCAGCTACTAGAGAGGCTGAGGCAGGAGGATGGCTTGAACCCAGGAAGTGGAGGTTTCAGTGAGCCAAGATCATGCCACTGCCCTCCAGCCTGGGTGACAGAGGAGTAAGACGCCATCTCTTAAAAAAAAAAAAGAAAAAAGAAAAGAAAAGGCTGGGTGCAGTGGCTCATGCATGTAATCCCAGTACTTTGGGAGGCCGAGGTGGGCGGATCATGAGGTCACGAGTTCGAGATAACCCTGGCCAACATGGTGAAACCCCATTTCTACTAAAAATACAAAACTAGCCGGGTACGGTGGCACACACCTGCGGTCCTAGCTACTCGGGAGGCTGAGGCAGGAGAATTGCTTGAACCTAGGAGGCGAAGGTTGCAGTGAGCTGAGATCGTGCCACTGCACTCCAGCCTGTGTGGCGGAGCAAGACTCCGTCTCAAATAAATAAATAAATAAATAAATAAATAAATAAATAAATAGGGAATGGGTGAATTTCTCTTGACATTCAGTTTAGGAGCAAGACTAGACCCATCCTGGACAGGTGACCTCCCTGAAGGTGCCACCTCAATTTCAGTACCATCACCTGACCCAGCCCTAAACAGCATGCAGAGTCCTCCCTGCCTCCAGTAATGGTGCTAAGAAGGTAAATCACACTTCCTCGGATGAACAGAGGCTCTGTCTCATGAACCAGGTTTACCATGTGCAACGAACAACAGACGTGTCCAACTTCCCTCCCCATGTGATAAAAAGCACCAGAAAACATTCTGACCATTAGCCTGCAGGAACAAAAGAGCTACTTGGGTTTGAACAGTTGCCTTCAATACATTCCATAAAAAGTAGGATGTGTGTCGATTTGGCATTTCTTCCCGGCAGCTCCTTCAACAACTTCACCCATGCCAACATCACATGAACGTAAAAAGGAGACGGTTTAGGTTTAAGCGGAGATGAAAAACACACCACACCACTTCCTGAGTGGACGAGCCAAGAAACAAATGGGCCATGTAAGAGAGACATGACTCCAAAACCAAACTAAAGAAACAGGCATGTTGTTCTACCTTCCAAGGGACCCTGTTACAAAATACACTGAACTCAGACCTCAGTGCAGCCTATAGCGAGGCCATCAGTCCCATGGCACTGGCTACCTGTAATCTTCCCTGGCTAGCCTTTGGACACGGGACTCATGGTGCCTAACTGTTAGAGGGAGTTTCTGGAAAGAAAACACTGGTTTTCCTCCCAGCTAGGAAGATCAGACTTCAACTAAGCAATGTGACTACTGTAGATCGTATCCAAGACTTACTTGATTTCTGAGTCCTCTTGTTATATTCCTATGATAGGATTACGGGTGATAGAGATTATTCCAGAGTTTCCATTAATGGTGGATTATCCCGGCTTACATGTTTTTAAAAGTTTTAAGTCGGCTGGGCGCAGTGACTCACACCTATAATCCCAGCACTTTGGGAGACCGAGGCGGCCAGATCATGATGTCAGGAGTTCGAGACCAGCCTGACCAACATGGTAAAATCTGTCTCTACTACAAATACAAAAATTAGCCAGGCGCAGTGGCATGCACCTGTAATCCCAGCTACTCAGGAGGCTGAGGCAGGAGAATTGCTTGAACCTGGGAGGTGGAGGTTGCAGTGAGACGAGATCATACCACTGCACTCTAGCCTGGGCGACAGAGCGAGACTCCATCTCAAAAAAAAACAAAAAAACAAAAAAAACAAAAAAACAAAAAACAAAAAAACAAACAAACAAACAAACAAAAAAACCAAAAGTTTTAAGTCCCGTGACTTTTCCTAAGCTACTGGATTAAAATTACCTTTTAAAATGTAGATTGAAAAATGTTCAAATACTATCAATTTCTTATGGCTCAACCTAATAGTTAGGGTTCATATTTGTAGTCTGGGGTTTAAAGGTAGCCTTCAAAATATTTAAAGAAGAAATACTAGGAAATTTGCCAGTGTGTGACAAAGAAGAGTGACATGAAAATTTCTGGATGATCTACATTAAACCAACACACTAAGATCTACAAGTACCTAAGTCAATAAGAACCTACTATTATGGGTAAACTGAGGAAAATGAGAGCACATCACAGGCAATGCTCTTTTAAGTCTCAATGCCAAGAAGGTCGGGCTGCCTCCCTGACCCAGGAAGGCATCCACAGGACAAGCTGGTGGTGGGGGCAACCTCACAGGACCTGGCACACTTGTGCATACCTGTGGGACACCCAGCCAGTCATCTGCCTGCTGCATGGCTTCTCGTGCGTTATCTACAGGCTTCTGCGGGTCCCAGGATTCCCAGTCTGGGCACAGACCTGTTAACAGAACACAAAAGATGCTTTTAGCATTAGCTGATCAAACAGATTAAAGGAAACCATGTGCCTAAACTAACCCCATTTGTTATTTTAGTTCAGAGAATGATTTTTTCTTAAAATCTGAGCGAATCATATATTTAATAGGCAAAAAGTACCACAGGTATGAGTGTGCCAGGGTGTAAAATATCCTCCATCACTGTGACTTCTCCTCTGGGTGCTATGTTCTTGCATGAAGATGGGGATTATCCATTCCTTGAAGGAGTAGTGTTAAAAAATAAACAAAGCTTGGAAAAAGCCCGGTGCCTTTATGCAGGAGGGATTTTTTTTTTTTTTAACTCTATTCCTGGATATACCTAAAAAGTCTAGAGTAGCATCCTGTGTGATTCAAAAACCCACTTGCTCAAAGGTGCAAACCTAGAATTATCTTAAAAGGCTTTATAAGCACAAGAGGTAAAGGACTAGAGTAAAAACTCCCAGGTTTAAATTGGAAAGAGGTATCCTAAAATGTGTCCTTAAATGGAAGTAAAAAAAGAGGATATTAGGAAATCAATTAAGGCTGCACTTTGAATTTTTCCTGGATGACACCAACTTACAGACTCTCAAGGAAGAATGAGGCCTTCAGCCCTCTCCTACCCAACTACACTAGTTCTGCTTTGAGTATGTCAAGAACCACTAACTAACTAAATACTAATGTGCCCAGTAAATACAGAATACACAGTAAATGGAAAATATGATTAATACCTTTTTTTTTTTTTTATTAAAATCAACTTTGGGGGGGTGAGTGTAAACTCGGGCTCTGGTCTTTCTACCCATCAGTCTAAACCCTCCAGTGGGAATAATTACAGCCTTCATATACACTCAGCCACTAAGAAATAAGCAGCCTATCAAGGGTGGAAAAGGCTCCAGTTGAATCCTGACCAAGTGCTATTTCACAGTAACACAGAAAGAAAAGGGTGGAGAATGCCAAATATAGTCAAACCAGTGGTTAATAAAAATGGGTACTTTCCACTCCATGGAAGTTTTTAGATTTTCATGCCAAGCCACCTAATAGGACCAAATGTTTCTCCAAATCCAACAAGAAACTGAGCACCAATGTGGGAAGACACAGGATTTTGGAGTCTGGAAGCTAAACCCAAGTCTTGCTTCTAAGCACCAACTCCTTCATTGGAATTTGGATAAAAGGTTCAACTTGATGCTCAAACATGTCTATGGATATATCTAGAAGATCTGCCCTTGGAAGGGTAAACAGAGCCAGTTTTAGTTTCCTTAGCCGTTTTATAATGGGCCAAGACCTGGAGAAATACGCCAATCAAGGCAAAGATAGCATTCCTGTTGAAAACCAGAATGTTTGGGACCCACATGCCCCTATCCTGGACAGATGGTTTAGGCAGCCCTGCGCACTTACCTGGAGCACAGCTGTCTACCAGGGCTCCCAGGGCTTTGCCATCTTGCCAGTTCTGGTTAAAGTTGGTGATGGGCAAGTAGGGGATCTTGTTCTGAATCCACCCCAGCAGCCTCTGCTTTGGCGTCTGCTTCTTGGCATCATCATCCCCTTCATCCTCCCACACGGGCATGGAGATGGAGTAGTGGAGGATCAGCGTCCACACCAGACCCAAGATGAGCTTCAGGTTCCCATCCACAATGGCTTTGCTATCTGCGGAGAGAGGCACAGGCTTGGTCAGTCCTTTGGGTTACACAAGTGTAAATTATGCTCCTTATATAAATGTAAATGGGTCTTCAACTATTAGAGAACCATACTGAGATACTTAAGAGTGAAAGGATGTAATGCTGAAATTTGCTTCAAAACACCTGAGGACAAGAAGAGATGAAATATGATTCCAAAATGCTGTTAACGGATGTCACTGGATCATGGGTTCATGAGCACGTAAGATACTACTGTCGCTACTTTTCTGTATGCTTAAAATTTTCCATAATAATGGCCAGGTGCAGTGGCTCACTCCTGTAACCCCAGCATTTTGGGAGGCCAAGGCAGGAGGATTGCTGTGAGCTCAGGAGTTCAAGACCAGCCTGGGCAACATGGCAAAACTCCCTCTCTACCAAGAAAAAAATAAAAATTAGCCAAGCATGGCAGCTCACTCCTGTAGTCCCAGCTACTCAGGAGACTGAGGTTGGAGGATCGCTCGAGCCTGGGAAGCCAAAGTTGCAGAGAGCCAAGGTCACGCCACTGCACTCCAGCCTGGGCAACAGAGTGAGACGCTGTCTCAAAAACTGAAAGAAATCATTTCACAGGCCGGGCGCGGTGGCTCACGCCTGTAATCCCAGCACTTTGGGAGGCCGAGGCGGGCGGATCACGAGGTCAGGAGATCGAGACCATCCTGGCTAACACGGTGAAACCCCATCTCTACTAAAAATGCAAAAAATTAGCCGGGCGAGGCGGCGGGCGCCTGTAGTCCCAGCTACTCGGGAGGCTGAGGCAGGAGAATGGCGTAAACCCGGGAGGCGGAGCTTGCAGTGAACCGAGATCACGCCACTGCACTCCAGCCTGGGCGACTAAGCGAGACTCTGTCTCAAAAAAAAAAAAAGAAATCATTTCACAAATATAGATGATAAAAAGGAGTGACTGCATCCCAGAGGTAACAACCTGCTAACCTGGTAGTATACAGTGTACCAGATTGTGTGTGTGTGTGTGTATGCGTGTGTGCACGTGTGCACGATCTGGGCTCACTGCAACCTCCGCCTCCCGGAGAAAGAGGTACCATCTTTCTCGTCAGGTACTTCTGTGCTTCCAAATTCACCAGGGTCCCTGCTACACACAGTCAGCTCTTAAACATATAGCACCTCAGAACCTACACAACAACACCCATCTGATCCGCTTTCCACTCTTGCCACTCCCACTCACCATACTGCAGGCTCAAAGACTCCTCGTTCCAGGACTATCTTGCCCTGAGCCCCTGGAGCTCTTCGTGTGTTCTCCATTCCTTTGATGGGAAGACCTTCACCCATCCTCCTGTGGGACAACTCGTGGCTCATAATTCTGACACCAGATTCTACAGCTGGTGGCACTTCACTCCCACCAGCATTTACGTGTGAGTTCCTTGGGCTCCCACCTCACTCCAGAACTGAAACCGCTTGCTGGGGAGGGACTGAGCTGTCTGCCTCTTCGTGTCTCCCCAGCCATCCACCAAGAGCCACCTGAACGCTGGTTGAACACATGCCAAACTACACTTAATGAAACCCAACCACAACCACATGAAAAGCAACTCACATGCTGATAAGGGGTGCGTGGCATGCCACTCAAAACTGAAAGGGTGACAGCTTTATTTAATTAACCTGATTATTGTTATTATCTTCTTGCAACAAAAGACCCTCTTTAAGTGCCCACACCCAAACCATCAGAGAGAAATCATCAGAATTTAATTAATTAATCAGAATTAATTTTGCAGTTGCAGATTCAGTCATAATAAAACTTGATCATCTAACCTGGAAAAAACAAAGAGTATCATGGAGTGGCTGGTAAGAAAAACTAATTCAAGCAATCCTCACTCAAAGTTAAGGTTCCCGAGGACTTTCTCTATAGTGAACTGTATAAATAATAACTTCGAAGCAGGACTGTCTACATAATTCATGGGGCTCAGAGAAAAATGAAAATACAGAGTTCCTTGTCCAAAACTTAAGAACTTCACACCAACATCCATTTTCTACTCCCCAAATGTATCACTAACGTTTAAGCCAGGCCCCTAAATACAGGAAACAGATACAAATTCACTGTCTTTTCTTGTAATTTAGCTCAAGAATTGCTTTCACTACCCACTTCCTCAAATTCCCATCTTTTGCCATGTGTTGCTGTCTTTGTTTGAATCTAGCTTCACACACAGCCTCTTGCTTTTTTTAGTTTCTCTTCTTCGCTCTCTTTTGCAAGCATGAGTCTTGTTGATCCTGGGGAGGATAACCTGATTTTGGAACCATTTCCCAGCTCATTTCTCAGTATTACCAGAAGATACATCAAACTTAACTCCTAGGGGAGCAAGACCTGCCTGCCTCTAGACCAGTGGTTCTCAAAATTTAGCAGGTGTCAGAATCACCTGAAGGACCTGTTAAACCACAGAATGCTGGGCTCGCTTTTCAAGTTTCTGATTTAACAGGCCAGGGGTGAAACAGGAGAATCTGAATTTCCCATAAATTCACAGGTAATGCTGATGCTCTTGGTCTGGGTCATAAGAGTAATTCTGATCATTCCATATTCTGTTTGTTGTCTCCTTTACTGAAAGTCTTTATATCATGGGTTCTTCCCTGAGTGTGGGGAAAACCTGTGCCTTTACTCTAACCAACAGAACAATGGCAGAGGTGACGGGCTATTACTCCCATGACCATATTATGATGCATGAAACTCCACTTTAGCAGACAGGAGACAGATTCTCTTGCTGGCTGTGAGGAAACAGGCAGCCGTGTCATTAACTGCCTATGCAGAAGGCCCCGTGGCAGAGATATGAGTGTAGCCTCTAAAACCTGAGGTTAGCCTCCAAGCAACAGCTAGTAAAAAGCTGGGACCATCAGTGAGACAATCACATGGAAACGGACTCTTTTAAAAACCTGAATGAACCTGAATGAATCTGAATGAAGTGGATTTTTCCTTAGTTAGGCATTCAGATGAAAACACAACCGAGATGGCACCTTCCTTGTAGTCTTGTGAGACCTGGAGCAGAGGAGCTGGTCTTAAGCCATGGCTGGACTCCTGGCCCACAGAAACTGTGAGACAATAAATGAGTGTTGTTTGAAACTGCAACTCCCTACTGCCAAAAAAAAAAAAAAATTAAGAACTTCAAGACAGCAACAGCAGAGCAATAAATCAAGCACAGGGCCCTTCTGAGCACACAGGTCATGTGGTCATGAAGCCAGCCCTCCCTTTTAAGGTCCTGTGGTCAATCAAGGAGCAATGGTCTGCATAAAACTCCAGGCCCTGCACAGAACTTGGTTATCCAAGGAATTCACCCCACGGGACCAGACATTTCCTGAGCTGGAAGTCCTTGACCATGACTGAATTTTTTGGATTAGCTATCCTGTTATTTGGTTGTTGTTTTGAAGTGCGATTGATTACAGAGTTACTACCTACTGATTATCAGAAATTCCAGATCAAACAAGTTCCCATGCCAATTTCCTTTAAGTTAAAGGGAGAAGAGCAAACTTCAAAAGGGTAATTAATAAATAAATAAATAGTGGGTATACTGTCGGGGTAATGGTGGTGGCCAGGCACCCTCAAGGCATTGATCTCTTGCACCAGGAGGGACTGGATGGAACTATGAAGTCTCATCGGGCCACAGGCATTAGTCTGCAAAACTCTAACTTTCCCAAGTTACATGTTAAATGCTTTTCAAAAGCAGACTCGCAGATTTGATGCATAAACCTAACATGAAATCATTAACATGAAATCAGCTTGCTCTATTTTTACCCAGCTTACACATGCTAGTCAAAAGGAATGAGACACAAGTCTTTTTTGAAAAGATTTTGGGGGAAATATGACCTAGTTGAAGTCTGAGCCAAATTTACAAAAAATACAATGCCCAGAACTTCTGTTTCCAATCGAATTCAAGGTGGGTGTTCACATGGGAAAGCCTCCTTTATGGTCTCATTGGGATAAACGATACCTTCCGTCTGCTATTCTAAGGAGCTACAGAGAGAGCAGTTCTCATTCCAAAACTGATTTTGACAGGTGAAGGTTCAAACGCTTCACCAAACTCTTGGAACAATAAAAAGATGGCAACTTGCCCAAAGACCTCCAGGTTCCCATCTACATGAAATAGGAGACTCCCCATGCCTCGAAAATGAAATGTTACACAGCATCACAGGGTCAACAACGTCTGACCATCACGTAGATGACGCGCTTTTCAGACCTCATGGTTACGCCGAGGGTAAAACGTGGAGCAGAACCTTAAGAGGAGGAAAAGGCCAGATGAGCCGGAAGCCTTTCAGCAGGATTCCATATGAGGCCCATGAGTTGCTCGAGGGCCTTTTTCGGGAATAAAATAAACCAACGCCTACCAGGTCCGCCCAACCACCTAGAATCTGCTTAGATTTCAGTGGGTTGGAATTGGGCCATGGGTTTCTCCTCCTCAAATCCAGCCAATCACAATTCCCACATAACTGGTCCTGGCTCTGGACAACCCTGACCCTCAAACCACATACATTTTCTCAAACTACTTAAAATTACTCAGTGCTGCTTGTAAGTGAACAGGGTGGGTATTTTTTGTTTTGTTTTGTTTAATAGCTAGAAACTTAACTTGAGCTACTACAAATTCTGGGATGGAATGTTTTCATGTCACTTCGGTAAATCAGTTCTCTGGTCCTGGTGAAGGAGCATTCTGGAATGGACGCATTTATGGGGGTGGAAACCGGCTATTTTTAGGCAACCTTCAGAAGCATCTTGGAAACATCTTATTCGTGGACGAGTTCCCCAGAGGTCAGGGAGATGGTGGCCTTTTACCACTCTACTCACATCAGGAGGGCCCAGATCCACGCTACCATGTGTATGCCTACTACATTCCTGCACCAAACCATCCAGGGAGTTCCCAGAGGTCAGTTCCAGCAGCTTCTCTCCTGGTTGTTACTGATTAACCAGGGTGGCTGAGGTGGTGGCCCATGAGGAGAGGCATGGACAGACACTATTCCACATTTTTGCCCTCCTGGGAAGGAATAGGTCATCCTTTGGCCATAAGGCAGGTAGCTGCTGCGTCAGAAACAGCCAACAAAGTGACTGTAAGAATCAAGGAGAGGCTGGGCACAGTGGCTCACGCCTGTAATCTCAGCACTTTGGGAGGCCGAGGCACGAGGATCACTTGGGGTCAGGAGTTCGAGACCAGCCTGGCCAACATGGTGAAACCCCATCTCTATTAAAAATACAAAAATTAGGTGGGCATGGTGGCATGTGCCTGTAATCCCAGCTACTTGGGTGGCTGAGGCACAAGAATCGCTTGAACCTGGGAGCCAGAGGTTGCAGTGAGCCAAGATCGCCCCACTGCGCTCCAGCCTGGGAGACAGAGGAAGACTCCGTCTCAAAAAAAAAAAAAAAAAAAAAGAAGAAGAAGAATCAAGGAGAGATAGGGATGTGTAGGCCAGGCGGTTCATCTCTGTAATCCCAGCACTATGGGAAGCTGAGACAGGTGGATAGCTTGAGCCCAGGAGTTCAAGACCAGAGCCTGGGCGACATAGGGAGACCCTGTCTCTACAAATAATTAAAAAAAAATTAGTCAGGTATGGTGGTGAATGATCATTAGTACCAACTACGTGAGAGGCTGAGGCAGGAGAATTGCTTGAACCAGGAGATCAAGGCTGCAGTGAGCCATGATCACGCCACTGCACTCCAAGCTGGGCAACAGAGTAAGACTGTCTCAAAAAAATGAGAGAGAGAGAGCCTGTAATTCCAGCACTTTGGGAGGCCAAGGGAGGCAGATCACGAGGTCGGGAGTTTGAGACCATCCTGGCCAATACGGTGAAACCCAGTCTCTGCTAAAAATACAAAAATTTGCTGGGCGTGGTGGCATGTGCCTGTAGTCCCAGCTACTCGGAAGGCTGAGGCAGGAGAATCGCTTGAAACTAGGAGGCAGAGGTTGCAGTGAGCCAAGATGGCACCACTGCACTCCGGCCTGGGCGACCAAGAGAGACTCCATCTCAAAAAAAGAGAGAGATGGGGTATGTGCTTGACACAAGTTACCAAGCCCATAGACACTCACACTAAGACTTGGCCATCTGGGAAACAAGATGCCATGCACTGTGCACTCTGCCCCCTCATCTCTACCACCCGGAGAGGCTGCATGGCAGAGGGGTTGCAAACACAGGCTCAGGAACCAGCAGCTTGACTAGATACGTAAGTTTGAACGATCCATCTCTGAACCTTATTTTTCCTCATCTACCAAATAGAAATGGCCACAGTCAACTACTTCCCAGGGCTGTTGTAAGGAGTAGGTAGGTTAGAGAATGCCAAGTGTCGGGCGGGCACAGTGGCTCACACTTGTAATCCTGGCACTTTGGGAGGCCGAGGCAGGCGGATCACTGAGGTCAACAGTTCGAGATCAGCCTGGCCAACATGGTGAAACCCTGTCTCCACTAAAGATAAAAAAATTAGCAGGGCATAATGGCAGGCGCCTGTAATTCCAGCTACTGGGGAGGCTGAGGCATGAAAATCACTTGAACCCAGGAGGCGCAGTTGCAGTGATCCGAGATCACACCACTGCACTCCAGCCTGGGCGACAGAACGAGACTGTCTCAAAAAAAAAAGAAAAAAAAAAGAGTCAAGCACAATGCCTGTCTCACAGTTGGCTGCTTAATAATGTTCCCTCCCTTCCCTCCATCCTCATTTTCCTAATACTTAAGTACCTGCTATGTGCCAAACACTCTTCCCTAGGGCCAGACATCCACAAGACATACTCCAAGTGTTTTGTGCAAGCAAAAAGAAATGAAAAGAAGTACCTTGTGAATTAACAGGTGGTTGAAATGTTCAATTTGTCACTTCTCTGAGTCAAGCAATTCATTAGGAGGGCCATGACTGCCACCTCCAAGCCCCCTGCTCCTGCTCCAAGGGGAGGCTGACCTCTAATGCTGCAGCGAACCTGTGGCACGTGAGGTCTCTGCAAGGAGGACATGTCTGAGAAAGAATTTTAGGTGGTTCTTGGTGCTGCTCTGAGGGTCTTGGGCCATGCTGACCTTCTAAACCACGCAGCTCAGACGTGTCCTTGCAGAGATCTCACATGCAGCACCAAGAACCACCTGAAGAATTGAACTATGGGCTGGGCACGGTGGCTCATGCCTATAATCCCAGCACTTTGGGAAGCTGAGGCAGTCAGACCACCTGAGGTCAGGAGTTCGAGACCAGCCTGGGCAATATGGTGAAACCCTGTCTCTACTAAAAATACAAAAATTAGCCAGGCATGGTGGTGGGTGCCTATAATCCCAGCTACTCAGGAGGTTGAGGCACAAGAATCACTTGAACCCAGGAAGCAGAGGTCGCAGTGAGCCGAGATCACTCCATTGCACTCCAGCCTGGGCGTGAGACTCCATCTCAGAGAGAGAGGAAAAAAAAAAAAAAAAAAAATTGAACTACTGATATTTTATCAAACCTCCCTGAAAGAGAAAAGCAGCACATATGGGTTGGGGGTCTGGCCCCTCCCCCCCCTTTTTTTTTTAAGACAGGGTCTCAGTCATCCAGGCTAGAGTGCAATGGTACAATCTCTGCTCACTGCAACATCCACCTCCTGGGCTCAAGCGATCCTTCCACCTCAGCCTCCTGGGTAGCTGAGACTACAAGCACATGCCACCCGCCTGGCTAATTTAATTTTTTATAGAGACGGGGTTTTGCCGTGTTGCCCAGGCTGGTCACAAACTGGCCCCACCTTAACATCCCAGTTTACCTTACCCCATGCTCACCTGGCCTGGAACTCCTTACCCATCCTCTTTCCTGACCTGGCTAATGCCTCTTCTATATCCAACTCTGCACAAAACTAGAATAGATCCTGACTGTCTTGGCTGCTTGGGTGAGCCTACAGCAGCAGCAGCCTGTGAAGAGCTGCTGCAAGGCCACCCCACATTGAAAAGGTCAGATCTCCTGCATCCAGACCCCAGGCCAGCAGGACCTGGTACCCACTGATAGTCCAGGTCAGTTTTTCAGTTTCTCTCCATCCTTACCTGTTTTCTGAGCCCAAACAAACCATGGCTGAATTGTAGGCTTCAGCTGTCCAAACAAAAGGGCATTCTGAACCAAAGCAGGGACAGCTAACAGCTCTCCTCGAGGGTCCTCAGTCAAAACCAAGGCAGATGCAACCCATCTCCCTGGAGAGCAGGTTAACGAGGACCATGTCGGTCAGCTGCCCTGGTCAGCTGCCCAGGACCGGAGTCACATTTTCAAGTCCCACAGCCCTTCCATCCACACAGTCAATGAACTGTGCACTTTGGCTCAGGTACCCCAGAGGCCCCTGGGTAGGATGAAGGGGACTAAACTGGTTTATCTCCTCCTGCTCAGGGATTTTCTCCAGGGCCTTGATCCAATAAAATGCTGCATGCCAACAAGGTAGACTCAAGGCCCTGACAACTGATGTCTATCTGTGGCCTCGAAGATCCTTCATCCCCTTCTCCCTCCCAGGCATGCAGCTTCCACCTAGATGGTCAGCCAGCCTCCCCTGGAAGTCAGTGGTGTGCCTGTCTTTCAAATGGGCAACAAATGATATGAAACAAGCCACAGCTTCAGGACCTGAACAGTGGGTGTGCCTGCTTCATGCACTCTTTCCCCGATTGCCAGCCAGGAGCCCAGCTTTGACCTGCACTAGGAGGGGCCCAGAAAGGTGAGGGAAGGAACCTGGGTCCCAGATGCCCTGCCAATCTGAAGACTGAAGACTGAAAAAACCCACACTCTACATGCTTTCCACAACTGTTTTTGTTGTTATTGTTTTTAAGAAAACCTCTGCCCTGGCGCGGTGGCTCACACCTGTAATCCCAGCACTTTGGGAGGCGGAGGTGGGCGGATCAAGATGTCCGGAGATTGAGACACCCCGTCTCTACTAAAAATACAAAAAATTAGCCAGGTGTAGTGGCGGGCGCCTGTAGTCCCAGCTACTTGGGAGGCTGAGGCAGGAGAATGGTGTGAATCCGGGAGGCAGAGCTTGCAGTGAGCTGAGATCGCACCACTGCACTCCACCCTGGGTGAGAGAACGAGATTCTGTCTCAAAAAAAAAAAAAAAAAAAAAAAAACCTCTGTTACAGTGGTGGTTGAACTATAATGTTGGGATGTTCTCTGGGCTTTGGAAGACCAGAAGTCACATGGGCCTATCTCCATTGGTGAGAGAAAACATAAGCCACAATAAAAGTAGACAAGGGGACTGAAGTTGGCTGGATTTCCAGTTCTCTTTCTTGCTCATGAACTACTCAAAGATCACAA
Organism: Papio anubis; assembly: GCF_008728515.1. NCBI lineage: Eukaryota > Metazoa > Chordata > Mammalia > Primates > Cercopithecidae > Papio > Papio anubis. The sequence goes on from NC_044977.1 coordinate 82,229,922, forward strand.
AGAAGGTGTTTGAATTAATTTTTATCCATCACTGTGTCAAGGGTTCAGATAAGATAGAGTTGACTTGGCAGGTCTTTTTATGTTAGTAGTTTTTCAAGGGATGATACAATAGATCAGGAGCGCCAAGTGGTGCTAGCACACTGTGTTGAGAAGGATTCTGAGGCCACATCTGGATTCAGCAAAAAAAGGCTGCTGAAATGCATTAGAAATGTCGTCCATGAACAGGGTATAGAGAATGGAGGCAGTGAAGATTAGCAATGCCTGCCCTGGGCATGGCATGGGGGAGTGGTGGCCAGGATTTCTCCACAACAGAATTGAGTAAACATTCCCTAATCCCTGATTTGAGATTTCTACTATAGGCCCATAACACATTCCTTATGCATAACCTCAGACTTCAAATTCCCTACTTTGCCAACTATTCCTTCTGTTCTCTCTCACTTGCTGGACAATTTTTGCCTCAAATATTTGGAACGAATCACTTCATAAATACCTTATTTTTATTTTGGGATAGAGAGTTTGGTGAACTTTCAGCTCATAGAATCTATGACGGTGTACTGCTTCATAAATTATCCCAGACACCCTATTTCTGGTTAACAGGAATCGCTGTATTTAAAAGTTACATTTTCATCACCCAATGCCTTTATTTTCAATGCCACTTTTGAAAAGGTAAAATTTTGAGAATTACTTGATATCCAACAACAAAGCCACCCATGATCAATGAGATGGGTCTGCTAAAGGGCCTAGGATATAGTAACTATCTTACCACTTTCTATCACTGGAAAATCCTTTAAAAGTTAAAACCAGGATTCTAACCTCTTTTAGAAAGGTTAAAGAAGGAAAACAAAGAAGCAGGCGTGGCGGCTCACACCTGTAATCCCAGCATTTGGGAGGCCAAGGCAGGTGGATTACCTGAGGTCAGGAGTTCGAGGCCAACCTGGTCAACAGGGTGAAACTCCGTTTCTACTAAAAATACAAAAATTAGTCAGGCATGGTGGTGGGCGCCTGTAATCCCAGCTACTCAGAAGGCCGAGGCAGGAGAATAGCTTGAACCCAGGAGGTAGAGGTTGCGGTGAGCCGAGATTTCACCATTGCACTCTTGCTGCCACTGGGCAACAAGAGCAAAACTCTTGTCTCAAAAAAAAAAAAAAGATTAAAGAAGATGAAAAAAAGGATAGACACTCCAAAATGGTCAAAGCAATTGCGTTCTAAACTAAGTTTTAGACCTCAAAGCAACAGGTCCCTATACAAACTCATTCTGTTGCTGCCACACAGTTCTCCTAGACAGTTCAACGCCCCCAAGGATGCCTGGGCATGAGCAGGAGTGGAAGAGCTCAGAGCCCAGCCCCCAAGAGGCTCAGGTTAAAGCCCAGCATGAACTCTGGAGGCCTCAGCCTGATGGCCGTCTGTGTCTCGCTCACAGCTTCCAGCTGCAACTGCTCGGCAAACATTTCCAGCTGAAATAATAAATGCTGGCTGTGAATGGAGGTCCTCATGACCCTTTGACTCCAGCTCAGTTTGTCATGTGGTGAGGCCACCTCACCTGAAACATAGCCCATGCTCCTGTGAGCTCAGCCAGGCCCACCCTGGGGCTATGTACCCCACAGGGAATCCCTCGAGGAAAGGAGTGATAGGTGAAGGCAGGGGGAACCATGCCTGGGAAAGACTCCTAAACACCTCTTCTCCTTTAGATCTATGGCAACCAAAATACAACGGCAGCTCGCTCTCTTCCACCCCCCTCCTAGGCCAGGCCCCATGCCACTTGCATCACCCTGTGCAATCCTCACAATGACCCTGTGAGGGTGGCTTTTAGGGTGAATCCCATTTTACAGATGACATAACAGAGGCCCACAGAGGTGAAGCCAACTGCCAAAAGTGACATAGGGGGAGAATCTAGATGGAAACTCACTTCTCTCTGTTGCCAAAGCCCAAACTCCTACTCTTGCTACTTCCCTGAATCTACATCATCTCATAACAACTTGATGAAGTGAGCTCAGTTACGACTCCCATTTTGGAGATGAGGAGACTGAGTACAGAGAAGTGATCCACCTACATGCTGTGCTTGGGCGGTAAGCCAGGCTTCTCTGTCCCCCAGGACAGGGCCTCTGAATTTCCACCTGCCCCAATCATTCCCACGATGCCCACGCTGCCGAGGCTCTCAGGGAAAAACATGGTGGACAGGCAGCGTATGAACCATATAAACACAGGGCACAGGAGGCACAGAGAGCACAGTCCCTTTGTCTCAGACATGACTGACTCAGTCTCTACTACACCCTGAGAACTGGGGATTTCTTTTTTTTTTCTGAGACAGGGTCTAGTGTCTTGCTCTGTCACCCAAGCTGGAGTGCAGTGGCACGATCACAGCTCACTGCAGTATCAACCATCAACCTCCAAGTCTCAAGCAATCCTCCCATCTCAGCCTCCTAAGTAGCTGGGACCACAGACACCTGCCACCACGCCTGGCTAGTGTGTGTGTGTGTGTGTGTGTGTGTGTGTGTGTGTGTGTGGTGGGGGGAGACAAGGTTTTGCCATGTTGCCCAGGCTAGTCTTGAACTCCTGAACTCAAGCAATCTGCCCACACTGGCCTTTCAAAGTGCTGGGATTGCAGGCGTGAGCCACTGCACCTGGCTGGAACTGGGGATTCTAATGATAATGGGCTGTCCCTCCATTCAAGAGGTCCCCTATGCATGCCTCACTGCTTGGCACAGAGCTATTCTCAGATAACTCCTTGAGGGAATCAGGGAACTTGAGAGAAGATGCAGCTCTGCTCTTATTTACCCAAACCTATCAGCCTGTGTGTTTTCCAGAAAACAGAAATTAGTTACTCATATAGTACTTGAAGATTCAATTTGCTCTATTTTTCTTTTCTCATATTCAATAAATATTTCCTAACTACCAGCCAGGTGCAGTGGCTCATGCCTATAATCCCAGCACTTTAGGAGGCCAAGGCGGGTAGATCAACTGAAATCAGGAGTTTGAGACCAGCCTGGCGAAAACTCAGGAGTTTGAGACCAGCCATGGTGAAACCCCATCTCTACTAAAAATACAAAAATTAGCTGGACATGGTGGTGAGTGCCTATAGTCCCAGCTATTTGGGAGGCTGAGGCAGAAGAATTGCTTGAACCCGGGAGGTGGAGGCTGCAGCGAGCCAAGATCGCACCACTGCACTCCAGCCTAGGTGACAAGAGCGAGACTCCATCTCAAAAAATATATACATATTGGCCGGGCGCGGTGGCTCAAGCCTGTAATCCCAGCACTTTGGGAGGCCGAGACAGGCGGATCATGAGGTCAGGAGATCGAGACCATCCTGGCTAACACGGTGAAACCCCGTCTCTACTAAAACATACAAAAAACTAGCCGGGCGAGGTGGCGGGCGCCTGTAGTCCCAGCTACTCAGGAGGCTGAGGCAGGAGAATGGCGTAAACCCGTGAGGCGGAGCTTGCAGTGAGCTGAGATCCGACCACTGCACCCCAGCCTGGGCGACAGAGCAAGACTCCGTCTCAAAAAAAAAAAAAAAAAAATATATATATATATATATATACACACACACATATTTTCTAACTGCCTACTGAGCTCCCAGCTCTGTGCTGAATACCAATTATACTTTTAAATGAGAAAGTTAAATTGGCTTTAAATGACTCTACAAAGAGATAACAGCATTATTATAATGAAAACCGGTGTCCACAGGGCAAGACATTGAGGACCTTTTAAAGGAAGAAAAAAAAAAAAACCTTTTGGCTTTCTGTCCCTCATACTAGGCTATGTTTCCTGAGAGTTTTTTCTCCCTTTTATGATAAAAAGTTCATGATAATAATAAATAGGATAGGTATTTATCCTTTAATTGCAAACTTATAAAATTTGAGCTTTGTTACAAAGTCAGATCAAGGTGGTTTCCTTGGTTTGAAAGAGAAGAAATCCACTTCCATTTTTCCCCTGTAACTCACCTCAGGTTACAACTCATATAAGCCTGTTATAGAGATGGCAGCCTGCCCAAAGATTGTGAAGTCATAAAAGGAACAAAACTCCTAATTTAAAGTCTTGAGTAGGAACCAAGCTGAGGAAAATTCCAAATAATTTATAACCGCTGGCTCTGACCATCACCACAGAAAGGGGAGGAAGCCACAAGAAAGGAGTCCCTCAGAGGACAGATAGGGGGAACTCTGCCTGCTTTACCTACACTGACACTTTCTGGATGGTTCCTCCCTGTGCCCTGTCTTTAGCTCAGCTGATGGTACAACTTTATGTCCCCAAATCTGGACCTTTCAGCCCACAATTACGTGAGGAGGCCTCCGAGCACACGTCCCACCCAATCCCAACAGAGCTCTCTGCAAAGAACTCTCTCAGCCCAGGGACTGACCTCTTTCTTACGGGTGGAATTCCACGCCACCAACATCCAGAGTAAAAAGCATGGTGCAGGGATGGGTGGAACCCACTCAAAGAAAGGGCAGGTTGCTGGCTGAAGTTACTGGTGGCCAAGTCACCCAGGAGTCAGGGGCATTAAGTCAGTCAGTGATGGGGCAGCTAGAAGTTCAGACGTCCTGCTGGGGCGTCAGAGAAGCCTGGTTCACCTCCCAAGCACAGTGACTTACTAGCTGTGTGACCATAAGTGGGTTGAGTCCCTGTGCCACGTCTCCTCATCTGCAAAATGAGAGTCATAACTGCCTCGCCTCATCAGGCTGCGGTGATAAGATGGAGTAAAGCAAGCAAGCAGCACTGCCTGATGATCATCCCATCAAATTCATGGGGGCTACTGCAACCACTGTTATTACTGCCATAGTATTATAACACACACAAGTTTGGGAGCTAAGGGTGCCTCCCCATTGGCATTGTAAAAAGGATTCAAGCCATTCAATTCTGGTTCAAGACTACTCAGAGCCCAATGCCCTAGAATTCCACCTTCTAGCACAGATGAGCATTCCATCTGCTAATGACCACAAGAGCTGGGTCCCTAATGGGACACAGGATTAAGCCTGATAGAATCAAGATGTTTCTTGCTCGGTGAGCTGCTGAATGAACTGGCAGTGTGCTCCAGTGTGCAGGCTACCCCAACTCCTCCCGCAGATTCCCGGACAGTCTGCAGGGGCCAGGCTGGGCCACTGCTAATACAAAATTAAACACAAGGTCCGTAAATTCAATTTGAAGTTCCCTAACATGATTTCTTTTTCTAATGGGAGATGGGGGAGGTTTTGATATTAAAGTGATCTTTAGCCATTAAAGCAGTTCATTGCAAGATAATTGGGGGGGAGGGAGGGAGAACTGAAAACAAATGCCTCCCTGACAGTAAGTGGTTAAATAAACTTTACATTCAAGCAAGAGGAAAACAGGCTGCTGTGAAAAGAATACGAAAGGTTTGTTTGTTCCAATATGAACAGGCCTCTATGATGTATTAAGGCAAGGGGATAATTTGTAGAAAAGTATAAACTGTACAATCCTGTTTTTCAAAAGTCATGACTGCATCTGAACAGAAAGATCTGGAAGCATGAACACCAAACTGTCCTCACTGGCTCCTTCTAGGAGGAAAACTAAGAAGCCGATGGTGGAAGATGGGCTTTCATTTTATTGTTGTTATTTATTCTGCATTGCTTGAAAATTTTTTTGTTCGTTTGTTTTTAAATGGAGTCTCGCTCTGTTACCCAGGCTGGAGTGCAGTGGCACGATTTCAGCTCACTGCAACCTCCACCTCCCAGGTTCAAGCGATTCTCCCACCTCAGCCTCCCAAGCAGCTGGGATTACAGGCACCCACCATCATGCCCACCTAATTTTTGTGCTTTTGTAGAGACAGGGTTTCACCATGTTGGCCAGGCTGGTCTTGAACTCCTGACCTCAGGTGATCTGCCCACCTCGGCCTCCCAAAGTGTTGGGATTACAGGCGTGAGACATCATGCCCAGTCCAAAAAAAATTTGAATTTTTAAAATTTAAACTACATATGTTACCCTTTTTTTTTTTCTGGAGGCCAGGGGGAGACAGGGTCTCACTTTGTCACCTAGGCTGGGGTGCAGTGGGGCAATCACGGCTCACTACAACCTTGACCTCTGAGGATCAGGCTCCCAACTCAGCTTCCTGAGTAGCTGGGACATTTGGGTCCCGAGTAGCTGGGACGGTCACCACCATGCCCGGATAATTTTCATAATTTTTGTAGAGACAGGATTTCGCCAGGTTTCCCAGGCTGGTCTTGAACTCCTGGGCTCAAGCGATCCTCCCATCTCGGCCTCCCAAAGTGCTGGGATTACAGGAATGAGCCACCACGCCCTACCCATCTGTTGCTTTTATAATAAATCTTGACATACACCGCCAAAAAAAGAAACATAGTAATATACATACGAAGAAATCTTCATCTTAACAAAATTGTTTGTCAGCATCTATAGGTACTAATGTGGGAAAATCAACAGATATTATGAAATGACAAAAGCAATGTGTATGGCAGGTTCAAATTTGAGTACAGGGTACTACAGAAATCATATAATTGAATTCATCTATGTACAGACTGTCTCTTGACAAGACAAAAAATTATTCCCGGATCGTGCAGTTGCTTCTGGGAAGAGCAGCAAGGAATGGAGGTGAGGCGGGGTAGTAGGGTGATGGCCTTTCACCGGTTTGTTTAAACAGCTAGTGCAATGTTACCTATCAGCAAAGGAATACCTGGAGACTCTGTGGGTTTGCCTGATTGTCTTTCTGACGCTCCTTGGCTCAGTTTTCTCAGTGGCCATCCAAATGCCTTCCATTCCTCACCAGACACACCCATCCTGGACAAGCAATCTCCCAGCCTCAGGAGATGGACTTTGCCATTTCCAAACAGCTTGCCAGAGGAGTAGATGTTGAAGATTACATTGCAAAAGATGGAGTCATTTGGTTGCCTTTGGGCATGTTTTTCTTTTCTTTTCTTTCTTTCTTTTTTTTTTTGTTTTGAGACAAGGTCTTGCTCTGTTACCCAGGCTGGCCTCAAGCAATACTCCTGCCTCAGCCTCCCTTGTAGCTGGGACTACAGGGATGTGTGCCACCACACCCAGCTAATTTTTTGGGTCAGCCAAGCACGGCAGCTCACGCCTATAATCCTAGCACTTTGCGAGACAAGGTGGGAGGGTCACCTGCGATCAGGAGTTCGAGACCAGCCTGGCCAACATGACAAAATGCCATCTCTACTAAAAACACAAAAATTCACTGGGCTTGATGGCACATGCCTGTAATCCCAGTTACTCAGGAGGCTGAGGCAGGAGAATCGCTTGAACCTGGGAGGTGGAGATTGCAGTGAGCTGAGATTGCACCACTGCATTCCAGTCTGGGCAACACAGCGAGACTCCATCTCAAAAAACAAAAGAGATGGGGTCTCACCATGTTGCCCAGGCTGATCTCAAACTCTTGGGCTCAAGCAATGCTCCCGCCTTGGCCTCCCAAAGTGCTGGGACTACGGGCGTTAGCCACCACACCCAGCCTTGGGCATGTTTTTCAAGCCACCAAAAAACAAAAACAAAAACAAAAAAACGCCCACCTTCTTAACTCCCTTGTGCCCGTTCACTTGCACCCTAAAGAGAGCTTCTCCATTATGCAGAGGTCCAATCTCCCAGTGAGAGGTGAAGCCCGAGGGCCTGGTCCCATGCAGTTACCCCCTTGAATCCTCACAGCTGCTTTAAGAGGAACTGCTGTTGGCTCCATTTTCCAGATTAAGAAAAATAATGAATAGGTCAATTAAACCCAAAGTCACAGAGTTGATAAGCAGCAGAGCAGGAATCTGAACCCAGGCCATGACTCTGGAATCCACTGTTGGCCATTTCACCCTGGAGACCCAAATGGGAGGACACAGGAAGATGCCCAAACAAGGACACGGTGTTACGAAGGCTTTAAAAACTCAGAACCAAGGAGGGGGAAAATGCTGAGAGTTACATCATCCTCCTAAAAGAGATTTATCACTGTGCCCCTGAACTCTGGCCCATGATAAACGGTCGTGGCAGTAAGATAAACAGACTAAGTAACCAGCAGATCGGCTTTGCTGCTAAAGGGGGAACACATTCTAACATTCCTGAGGCGCGCTGTCCAAGGGCAGGGCAGGCGAGCGACACACGATGAATATACAAGGCATCACCCCATCCACCAGCTGCTGCCGTGGCTGGAGACGCAGTCCACAGTCAGGGCTCTTTATGACCAGCTCATCTAAACAGTCTGCGCCTGAGTCAGAAGCTGCTTCCCGGCTCAACAAGAACCCCAGCTGCAATGTCTACATCTCAGAGCAGCTCTGCCTGAACCTAGCTCTGAAAAGCTAGGTCCAGCATCCCCCTAGATCACACTCACAGACACCTGGCCCATTTACTAAAGTTTTTCCTTCACTCATGTTTTCTTTTTTCCTTAGCTTAAGTAATTATGTCTTAGAAATCACAGGTTTGATACATTTGTTGCATTTTATAAATACATGAAAAATACACGTTAGCATTTTTAAATGTGTAACATGAGTATCATCTTCAGTACCACCTCTTAGAAAAGACTACCAGATGTTAGCTGGTTTTTCCGGAAAAGGGGTTTCAGTGGCCAAACAACTGGAGGCACACTAGACTAAACAATTTTTTAACTGCTGCAGGACTTCTCAGAGCCTTTAACATGCCAGTGTACATTGACAATCTCAAAGAGAGGGTTACGGTGTCACAGGGAATTTGCCAACACTATTGGACTAGGGGATGTTTAAAAGTTTTATCTCAAAAGAGACTAATGTTCTCCAGAAGGCAGTTTGGGTAAGTCCACTTTAAACTGCTCTTCAGATCCTCTACAAACAAGTCTTCCAAACATTCCCAGAGGCTGGGAGGTTACATTCTATAAAACTGGCAGGAGTGAGGATGAGACACAGGCAATAAACACACAAAAAAAGGAAGACAGGAAATAAGGAATTGGAGATTTCTCTAATCTACAACTTTCTGTGGCAGTGATTAAGAAATTAGAATCTTGCTATTTGGATTCAAGAAGTTTTGCAGATAAAGGACAATAAAAAGCAGTTTTCAAAATGTTGTCCCTAATTAAGGATGCTAAAGGGAAGCACACCCTTTTGCACAATCCTTAGCCACAGTGTTTATGAAATTCTGGTGACAACCAACTCACTTAAAAACCACATTAAGGAACATCTTATTGTTCCAGTGCAAACTGTAATTCTTAAACAACGGGCGATGATTTTGAGGAATTTGGGCTAAAACCAGCTTCTCCTCCTTTCTAGGTTTCCTTTAGAGCTTCTAATAGCAATATGTTGTCTGTGATGAAGATTTAGACAAGTAGGAAGATGCAGGGATGGAGCCCCATAATTTGGCCCACTGCTTTCATCAGTAGAAAGAGAGGGAGTCGTCCAGATGTGGACAACTAGAACATCAAATTATGTGAAAGGGGGAAACCTTCTGAACCTCCAGCCAACTGCTACTTCACTCTAAACTTTATACACAGGAGAGGAAAGAGAACTTAGTAAAAGTTAGTAAAAATTATTTCTGTAACAACTATAACATCCAAGTAGCATCCCTAATGCTACTTAAAGATAAAACTCTCACATGCACAATAATAGCAATGAGCCACAAAGCTTGAGTGCTAATAAAATCTACTCAACTGGCTGGGCACAGTGGCTCACACCTGTAATTCCAGCACTTTAGGAGGCTGAGGTGGGCGGATCACCTGAGGTTGGGAGTTTGAGACCAGCCTGACCAATATGGTGAAATCCCCATCTCTTAAAAATACAAAATTAGCCGGGTGTGGTGGTGCATGCCTGTAATCCCAGCTACTCAGGAGGCTGAGGCAGGAGAATCGCTTGAACCCAGGAGGCGGAGGTTGCAGTGAGCCGAGGATTGTTTCACTGCACTCCAGCCTGGGCAACAAGAGCCAAAAAAGTCTCAAAAAAAAAAAACAAAAAAACACTCGACTTACATGTGGTATTAGATCCAAATCTGAGATTCCATCAACTATAATGTAAGTGTAACCAACCTAACAACAACCACTAATCAACAAATAACTACCAAGGGACGACCCACCCAGTCAACCAACTACCAAACTACCCATAAAAACCCAATTGGATTAATCCTAGGCTACTCTCTCCCACCAAATCTACTCTCCCTGAATCCTGTTAGCTGCCTCTAAGTTGTTCCCTAGCCCAGTGGCCATCAGCTAATGTCAGGTCCCTTTACGGGTCCCTCCATCTAAGCCTACAAATCAAAACTCTTCCCAAATCTCCTCACTGAACCCAGAGGGCAACCTCATACCCCTCAGGCACAGCTCCTTCTCAGGAACCAACAAAATACTTCTAAAGCTGGGTAGAGGCAGATAGGACAGACTGGGCATAAAACATTAGAAAGTTGAAAGGAATTGAAATTAATAGAAGTATAATTCAGCGCTTGCAGACTATCATCTTCACTAATTACTAACTTTGGTATTTATAGAAGTTCCAGGCCAGGCGTGGTGGTTCATTCACCCCTGTAATCCCAGTATGTTGGAAGGCCAAAGGGTGGATCACTTGAGCTCAGGAGTTCAGGATCAGCCTGGGCAACACAGTAAGACCCCATTTCTACAGAAAATACAAAAATTAACCAGGCATGGTGGCACGTGCCATTAGTCCCAGCTACTCAGGAGACTGAGGTGGGAGGATTGAGCCCAGGTCAAGGCTGCAGTGAGTCCTGTTCATGCCACTGCACTCCAGCCAGGGTAACAAAGAGAGACCCTGCCTCAAAGAAAAAAGAAAATGAGTTATATGTTAGTTCTCTCATATCCCAACAATTTCCAAGTACACACTGATTGCTGAGAAATTACGGTCAATTGTTAAATAACTGAGTTAGTTGCAGGACGTGGTGGCTCACGCCTGTAATCCCAGCACCTTGGGAGGCCGAGGCAGGCGGATCACAAGGTTAGAAGATCAAGACCATCCTGGCCAATATGGTGAAACCCCGTCTGTACTAAAAATACAAAAATTAGCTGGGTATGGTAGAGCATGCCTATAATCCCAGCTACTCGAGAAGCTGAGGCAGAAACTGAGGCAGGAGAATCGCTTGAACCCAGGAGGTGGTGATTGCAGTGAGCCGAGATCATGCCACCGCACTCCAGCCTGGGAGATAGAGTGAGACTCCACCTCAAATAAATAAATAAATAAATAAATAAAATGTATTAATAGCATTTCTTTCCATTATGAACGAAGACCATAAAACACAGGTGTATTAGCAGCACCTGTCGTTTTATCACCAAAGAAATCAGATCTTCTCCTGTCATGTGACAGTGTTTTAGATATAGTACAAACTATCCTTTATGCGACTGCTACATGAAAATGATGGTAGTTATTAGACTCACTGTTAGATCTTGTTATTACACATTTTAATACAGATGTGCACTTATCACTATATCTAAAAATTTTATTTCTGATATCTATTTCAATATCATTGGTATATTATTATATGGAAAGAAAGAGTACAGTCTTCAGACAGCCCAAGAGGTCCAAGACATATTAAGTTAACAACTCTGGCTACAGTTAATAATTTTTAGAACCAAAAAGTAAAAGGACTTCAAAATTTGGCCCACAGGCCATAGTTTTCCCCACTACACACCACAGCACCACTGTCTATTAGCACCACTGATGTGGTTTGGCTGTGTCCCCGCCCAAGTCTCATCTTAAATCGTAGTTCCCATTTGTAGTTCCTCATTTGTCAAATGAGACACAGATTAATGGAACCATTCCTGCCAGGGCAAGGCCTCAGTCATTTCTCATGCTGACTCTTGGAAGTCACTGAAAATGGGTTTCTCCACCAACATGGCCCGCCCACCACTACCAGAGTTATCGTCTTAGGCCGTAAATACAATCATTCATGTTACTCCTGGCTTGAACACCTTCTGCTGTACACTACCATCTATAGAAGAGGTCAGCAAACTTTCCATAAAGGGCCAGAGAGTAAATTTTTTTTTTTTTTTTTTTTGAGAGGCAGAATCTCACTCTGTCACCCAGGCTGGAATACAGTGGCATGATCCCAGCTCACTGAAACCTCTGCCTTCTGGGTTCAAGCAATTCTCATGTCTCGACACCCAAGTAGCTGGGATTACAGGCAAGCACCACCAAGCCCAGCTAATTTTTGTATTTTTAGTAGAGACAGGATTTCGCCATGTTGGCTAGGATGGTCTTGAACTCCTGACCTCAAGGGATCTGCCCACTTCAACCTCCCAAAGTGCTGGGATTACAGGCATGAGCCACGGTGCCTGGCCTGGATAGTAAATATTTAGGTTTTGTGGGCCACACAGTCTCTTTGCAACTATTTAGATCTATTGTTGCAGTGTGAAAGTGTCCATAGACAGTACATAAATAAATGGGTGTGGCCTGTGTTCCAATAAAACTTTATAAAAATAGGCAGAGGGCCAGATTTGGCCCACAGGCCATAGTTTTCCCACCTACACACCACAGCACCACTGTCTAATAGCACCACTGATGTGGCTTGGCTATGTCCCCGCTCAAATCTCATCTTAAATCATAGTTCCCATAATCCCCACATGTCACGGGAGGGAACTGGTGGGAGGTAACTGAATCATGGGAATGGCTACCCCCATGCTGCTATTCTCACAAGATCTGATGGCTTTATAAGGGGCTTTTCTCCCTCTTCTCTCTGCACTTCTCCTTGCTGCTGCCTTGTGAAGAAGGACATGTTTGCTTCCCCTTCTGCCATGACTGTAGGTTTCCTGAGGCCTCCCCAGTCCTGTGGAACTGGGAGTCAATTAAACCTCTTTCCTTTATAAATTACCCAGTCTCAGGTATTTCTTCACAGCAGCATTGAGAACAGACTAATACAACCGCTGTTCAATAGAAGCTTCTGCAACGATGGAAATGTTTTATATGTACACTGTCCAGAGCCTTAGCCACAAGCCATATGTACTTATTGAACACTGAATATGCTTAGTATGGCTGAGCTTAATTCTAAATTTGGTTTAATTAATTTAACTAGCCACGTAACTGGAGGGTAGCACAGCCAAATCAAAGGTAACTTTTATATAACTTTTGAGGTTCTTTAGAACCCAGCCAGCAACATAACTGATCCTCCCAACGCTTCCCAAGCACTCAGCACCGAGCGCCAGAGCCAGTGAGTGGGCAACTCCAGACACTCTCACACTCCTGCACTTCCCCTCTAGTGGGCCCTTCTTTGCCCAGAAGGTCCTTTGTCTTCTGAATTCACCCCTTTAAGCCCCACTGTTCACCAACCCCACCACTGCCGTGGGCCTTCTAGGACAGCCCAGGTGAAAGGCGTTGCTCTTCACGCCTCTGGGAGGCACTGCAATGAGATCTGTGTAGCAACTTAAGCACACTTTCTCTGTCTTTACTTCTTCACTCTAAGATAGTGGAAGATGAGGCCATGTCCCTAGCACAGGGCCTGTAAAATTAGTAAGAAGGCACTGTTTATAAAATAAACACATTTTCATTTAAAAAAATAAATGTTTGGGCCAGGTGCAGTGGCTCACGTCTGTAATCCCAGCACTTTGGGAGGCTGAGGCAGGCAGATCACAAGGTCAGGAGATCAAGACCATCCTGGCTAACACAGTGAAACCCTGTCTCTACTAAAAATACAAAAAATTAGCCAGACATGGTGGTGGGTGCCTGTAGTCCCAGCTACTCAGGAAGCTGAGGCAGAAGAATTGCTTGAACCCGGGAGGCAGAGGTTGCAGTGAGCTGACATTGGGCCACTGCACTCCAGCCTGGGTGACAGCAAGACTCCATCTCAATAAATAAATAAATAAATAAATAAATAAATAAATAAATAAATGTTTTGTTTTTGCTTATATTGGTGTTTTGAAAATTTTGAAAATTTGGCTATGAATAGCTCAGTTATTTAACAAATGGCTGTGACTTCTCAGCAATCAATGATGTATACTACAGAAATTAACCAGGCATGGTGGCATGTGCCTGCAGTCCCAGCTATTCAGGAAGCTGAGGCAGGAGGATAGACTGAGCCCTAATATAAGCTCTAACTTTCTAAAAAATAATAATAATGTCTTTCTGAAATTAATAGACTTACCTGAAAACCTGTTTATCACATTTTTTAAGGGCTAGACTCTAGACACAGATGGGAAGTCTAAGGCTCAAATGGACATCAGATCTACAGCACAGAGGTTAGGCTACCTGGGTTAACATTCCATTCTGCCACTGAATGATCTCACCCTCTCAAAAACTCCATTTTCCTCATCTGTAAAATGGGCTGACAATGTCTATACCTTGCAGGAACGGTACACACTAAGCACAGTACTGAGAGGCATAAATAGCAGTTGCTTTGCAGAAAAAAATACCCCCATGTACACACGAAATGGAGGAGACACATAAGCTAGACTTGGCACAGGCAGAAGTGTAGAAACACAAGGGTGACCATGGGGTTTCAGTGCTATAGCTGCTCTATCTCTGGACAGGGCAGGGCATGCCCTTTACACACAGCTGTGCTCCCTAACGTCCTCTGAGCATACTGTCCATACCATTAGTACTGCTCCTATGGTGTGCTCAGCACTGAAGTCACTAGGGGCAGGTCAGTTCACACACCTCGGCCATTAGCCAGCCCGCAAGCTGTGTGCTGCCGCCCTGACTGCTCAGATGACAACCTGCCATCCACACCGATGTCATGACCACGGCACACTAACGTCTGGAAGCTGCAATTTTTGCAGCTTCTGGGGCTTCTCGAAACAGATAAGACTGAAGTCAGTCCGGTTTTTCTGACCAAAGGCCCTGTTTCCCCTCTTACTCAGCTGTCTTACTCACCAGGCTGGGTGCCAAATGACTCAGCCATTGTTAACAATCAAATCCATCCACAGAGAGAAGACCTCAGAGGGGACTCAACAGCGGGCTGGGTCCATCTTAAAGCCGGATCCAAGAGTAGTTTTGGACCCTGTCAGTCCTGTTGGAAGAAGTTCCTAATCTGAAGAAATTCTTGTCCCCATACATGGTGGTACTAATCTACAAATAGTGATTTTTCCTGATTAATTTTTCCTAATTATAAAATGTCCCACTACAATCAATCCAAATTGTATTCCAAGTGTGGATATAATAAAGCGAGTCGAGGCTGAGCACAGTGGCTCACACCTGTAATCCCAGCACTTTGGGAGGCAGAGGTGGAAGGATCACCTGAGGTCAGGAGTTCGAGACCAGCCTGGTCAACATGGTGAAACGCTATCTCTACTAAAAATACAAAAATTAGCCGGGCGTGGCGGCATACGCCTGTTGTCCCAGCTACTCAGGAGGCAGAGGCACGAGTATTGCTTGAACCCAGGAGGCGGAGGTTGTAGTGAGCCAAGATTGTGCCATTGTACTCCAGCCTGGGTGACAAGAGTGAAACTGCATCTCTAAATAAATAATCAATTAAATAAAGCAAGTATCTCCCCTGACCCCATCCATCCAGCCCAGCTGTCCAACAGGTCAGGGTTGCTCTGGGCTAATGCCAGGCACATGACTTTGGTCCTATCTCAGGCATGGCTCTTCCAACTTTCTTCTCAAGCCTTAACACTTCTCTGTTACTCACAAAAATCACTTCAGTCTCAACCATAGCTACACATCAAAAAGCTTTTCTAAAAAAAAAAAACTGCCCCTCCCCAAAACAAAACAAAATCAGCATCTCTTGGGGAGTGGGGCTGGGGTATCAGCAATTTAAAAGCTTTCCAGTTGGGTCTACCTTTGGAATCACTGTCTCCACGGGAATCACATCACAGCAAAATCACTACTCAAGAAGACAACCCTTTATCCACATGCAGATGGACCCGTAGCAGACCAGAAAAAGTATACAAAGAAAGGGAAAGGAGAGCAAGTACTGTACATACCTGCAGAACTGGAGGTGCCCAAGGCTATTGAGCGAAGCCGCCTTCAGTGCAGACATGCGGGCCACTTGTCTCAAGGTAACAAAACCACATTCTAACAAAGAAAGGGATGATTCTGCCAGTCCCTTGGAATAAATATGCTGCAGTGGTGAACAGTGAACTGGAAGGGGCATGTGTCTCCCTTTTTCTTCAGTAAAGAAGAATAGCCACTAATAGTGAAATCTTACACAAGGAAGCAGAAGGGTGTTTGTTAGAGAAGTGAGAGGTAAGCCCATCACTCATTGGAGAGGACCTGCCCTTGATTCCTGGGACAACTCCATGGCATATCCATTTTACAGTGGGTCAGAGAGACCCACAGGGTTCCAAGTGACGAATGGCCAGGCTGGGACAAAGCATATTCAAAAGCAAAAGTGTGATCAGGCCCAACTCTTTTGATGGCACAGATTTCCTCTAAAATGCCACTTGCCCAGCCAATATCAGCTACCCACAGAGTGAGTTACCTGAGCATCCCAGCAGCAGTACTTCACCCACAATAGGAACAAATATTACCCCATTTCACAGATGCCAAAACAAATACTGGGAGAGGCCTATTTGCCCAGAACCACATGCCAGTGAGCAGAGGGGCCCCAGGGGAAGCTGTGGAAGAAAAGGGGGCACAGAGGACCCGTCTCAGTCACCCCATTTCAGGAGTTACCCAGTGCACCAATCTGGAGACTAAGGGTCTTCCAAATTCTAATATGATGTTGAATGTCAGGTGGGATGGAGGCCAGGGTTTCAGAATCAAGCTCAGCGCCTCCCAGCTGCTCACCCGTGAGTCCTCACTGGTACAGCGTGCAGGTAATCAATACTTCAGCTGGGCAGAATGCCTTGGGTAACTGCTTAACGGGAATCTCCAACAGGCCTGGAGAAATTTGAACCACAAAATCCAGTCCATGATTGAAACTGCCCACCCACCCCTGGAACCCCTGTTTTTTCCAGAACATTTTACAGGAGGCTTCAAATAAAATTAAATGGCTGTAGTTACCATACTCAGTCCTTGATTTAATTCAGGTCCTCCCTTCTGGTCTGAGAGCCCACTCCTGCACAGCAAATTACCCTTTAAAAATGAAAAAGAGGCCAGGCGCAGTGGCTCACACCTGTAATCCCAGCACTTTGGGAGGCCGAGGCGGGTGGATCACGAGGTCAAGAGCTCGAGACCGTCCTGGCCAACATGGTGAAACCCTGTCTGTACTAAAAATATAAAAATTAGCTGGGCGTGGTAGCACGCGCCTGTAGTCCCGGCTACTCCAGAGGCTGAGGCAGGAGAATTGCTAGAACCCGGGAGGCAGAAGTTGCAGTGGGCCAAGATCGTGCCACTGCACTCCAGCCTGGCGACAGAGCGAGACTCTGTCTTAAAAAAAAAAAAAGGCATTTTCTATTTCTTCCAATGAACACAGTAAAAGGAAGTTTTGTGAGTGTCTAAATCCAGAGGACCCTCCCCCGCCCCCATCCACGCAGTCCTCCCACAGTAGTGGGTGAGATCAGAGGGGCAGCTGGGCGTAGATGCCCACAGATTACACGTTTTCTCACACTGCCCTGAGCAGTCTAATGAACAACTTTCACATCAGCCTCTCCTCCTCCCCAATTTAAGGGGAGCTGCATAACAGTCCTGACACCCTCTTTGCAGCTCCTGGAGTGTTCCCCAAGAGCAAGCCAATTTTTCCAGGGCATTGAGCCAACAGTGTAATCACAGGCTGTAGTGGAAGCTTCTGGTAGTTCATCAGAACTCAGAAACCTGGCTGGGGGCTGCACACAGGCAGGAGGCTCCATCAGGCTTCCTGTCATAATAAATTCCTCCACACCCTACCTGTGAAACTCCATTACCATTTATTACCAAAACTGGAGCCCTGGCTTTCAAGCTTTTTCCTGAGGCCTGAAAGCTGGCCTTCCAGCTGATGACATCACTGACAAGCTTCTGACAATGGCTCCCTGGAGCCTAAACCTCTGCTAATACCTAGCAAGGGCACATTCTTCATGGGTGAGGTCATATTCAGCTAATTACTCATCTAGCCCCCACCCCAGTGCCCAAGGCCACAGCAAGGAGATGCCACAGCAAGGAGATACCACTACGGTTCTCTCCTCCTCCAAGGCCTTTCCTGCAGCTGCAAACACCACCAGGCCGCAAACACAAATGGTGGCCATCCCTGAGAAGGCGGTGGGACGTGGGCTTGGAAGATTTTATAAATAAAAATACAAGATATCAGTTACATATGAATTTAGATAAACAACACATCATTTAGTATAGGTATGTCCTATGCAACGACTTGTAACATGTGAGAGCTATCTGCCATACTTGGAACATAAATACTAAAAAGTTATTCATTGTCTATCTGAAATTCAAATTTACCTGTATTTTCTCTGGCAACCTTGGTAGGAACACAGGTGAGTCTCGAGCCCTTCATTTGGCCTACAGGATTTCCTAAACCATTACACAGGACAACAAATGCTCTAACAAAAACATACATAGAGTGAAATGTACTGAGAAGCTGTAAAAGCCGATGTTTAAAACACAAATGACAGTTATCAGTTACTAGCTACATTGTAAAAACAAAAATTACACCGGGCGCAGTAGCTCATGCCTATAATCCCAGCACTTTGGGAGGCCAAGGCAGGCAGATCACCTGAGGTTGGGAGTTCGAGATCACCCTGACCAACACAGAGAAACCCCATCTCTACTAAAAATACAAAATTAGCCAGGTGTGGTGGCACATGCCTGTAATCCCAGCTGCTTGGGAGGCTGAGGCAGGAGAATTGCTTAAACCCAGGTGGCAGAGGTTGCGGTGAGCTGGAGATTGCGCCATTGCACTCCAGCCTGGGCAAGAGTGAAACTCCATCTCAAAAAAATAAAAAATAAAAATTACACACATACAAACAATTAACTGCCGATTATATAAGAGCCACGTGTTACCTGCAGGGGATTATAATTGTAGGATGCTATTATTTTTCCCAAAACAGTTAACCAATGAGTGAAAATTGCTAGGGAACAGGATATTCATGTAGTCTCAAAGATGACTTATCAATTACAATCACAGGTTACCTAATAATCATTACACTAGGAGAAAGGTACTGTTTCAACAGAGAGCAGGCAGACACCACGTGAAGCAGGTGACCACACTTAGCACCACGAAGTCACAGGACAAACTGAGATTGTGTGCCTGCTCTGTGAGGCAATGGGAAGTACCTACGACCTCAGGAAGTGCCCTAGCCAAAAATATTCAACTTGAATTTAATCACAAGGAAACAGACAGACCTAGAATGTGGAACATTCTGCAGCCGAAGACCGGCTGCACTGGCATGACCGAGATGCTGGCTAGAAATGCAGATTCCCAGGCTCCACCCTGTTCTTCAGAATCAGAATGTACATTTTACCAAGACCCTTCCCAAGCACACTTGAGAAACACCAGTTCTACAATGGGCCTGATTTCTTCAAAAATGTAAAGGTCATGAAAGACCAAAAAATGTGTAAAAGGTAGGGGGGCTGTTCTCGATTAAAGGAAAGGTTGAGATGTGTGACTTTGAAACCAAATTCAATTGAGTAATGGTTAATTGGTTCCTGGATCCAAAAAAATGCCATTTTTTTTAAACTGCCATAAAGGACACTTGGGAGCATTTTGGGAAGTTTTACACAAGATGTTATTACTATATCAGTGCTAACCTCCCGGGTATGCAGTGACGCTGTGGTTAGAATGTCCTGGGTATGCAGAGACACTGTGGTTAGGAGAATATCCTTGTTCTTAGAGATGCTTGTTGAAGTATGTGGGGGTGAAGGGTCATGACATGAGCTGAGTACTTTCAAATGATTCAATAAAAAATATGCATGTGGCTGGGCATGGTGGCTCACTCCTCTAATCCTATAGCACTTTGGGAGGCTGCGGCAGGAGGATCACTTGAGGTCAGTAGTTCGAGACCAGCTTGGCCAACCACATCTCTACTAAAAATACAAAAATTAGCTGGGCATGGTGGCCCGTGCCTGTACTCCCAGCTACTCAGGAGGCTAAGGCAGGAGAATCACTTGAACCCAGGAGGCAGAGGATGCAGTGAGCCAAGATCATGCCACTGCACTCCAGCCTGGGCAACAGAGCCAGATTCTGTCCCAAAAATAAATTTAAAAAAAAAAGTATGTGATATGCATTTTTAGAGCAAGTGATAAAGCAAGCAAATGTGTCAAAACATTAACAATTGGAGGCTCTGGGGAAGGTTATATAAGAGTTGGCCATAATCTTCTTTCATACTCTCCGTAAGAGTGAGGGTTTCCAGACCAGCCTGGACAACAAAGTGAGATCCCATCTCTAAAATAAATAAATAAATAGGGTTGATTGAGGGTTTCCAATAAATTTGGGAGTGGGAAGGAAACATTATTGCTAAAATGAAAACTGTTAAAATAAGTCAAACATCTGGAAAATAAATATAGGAAAAAAGTTCATTACAACTCTGGGTCTTGAGCATATATCTTAATTAACATGCATTAATTTTCTTGGCAATAAAAGAAAACACACTTTCTTCTAGAAACTAATTTTTCTCCTTGGTGTCAAAACATTTAAGAAAAGCAGCAACCACTTAGGTACAAGGAGTTTGAGGAAGTTTCTCATTTAAGGCTAGGCACGGTGGCTCACGCCTGTAATCCCAGCACTTTGGGAGGCCAAGGCGGGTGTATCACGACTTCAGGAGATCAAGACCATCCTGGCTAACATGGTGAAACCCTGTCTCTACTAAAAATGCAAAAAATTAGCTGGGAGTGGTGGTGGGCACCTGTAGTCCCAGCTACTCGGGAGGCTGAGGCAGGAGAATGGCGTGAAACCAGGAGGCAGAGCTTGCAGTGAGCCGAAATCGCGCCACTGCACTCCACCCTGGGCAACAGAGCAAGACTCCATCTCAAAAAAAAAAAAAGAAAGTTTCTCATTTAATCTCCAAATGTAGAAATTGGCTTTCCAGGAAAAAACACACCAGGCAAAGTAAAAATAAATCTGAAAACTTTACAGCTTTATTTGAAAATTCGAATCCTACACGTTCCAACACTTGGCCGTGAAAAAGAATAAAGTACAGACATAATATGGCTGAACCGTGAAAACATTCTGCTAAGTGAAAGAAGTCAGTAACACCAGAACACATGTATGATTTTACCATATGAAATGTTCTGAATGGACAAACCCATAGAGATAGAGTAGATTAGTGGTTTATTGGGCCTGGTTGGGGAAGGGAAAGGGGGAGTGACTGCTAATGGATACAGGGGTTCTTCTGAGGGGATAAAAATATTCTAAAATTGGCCAGGCACAGTGACTCACACCTGTAATCCCAACACTTTGGGAGGCCAAGGCAGGCGGATTGCCTGAGGTCAGGAGTTTGAGACCAGCCTGGCCAACATGGTGAAACCCCATGTCTACTACAAATACAAAAATTAGTTGGGTGTGGTGTCGTGCACCTATAATCCCAGCTACTCGGAAGGCTGAGGAAGGAGAATTGCTTGAACCTGGGAGATGGAGGTTGCAGTGAGCCAAGACTGCACCACTGTATTCCAGCCCAGGCAACAGAATAAGACCCTATCTCCAAAAAAAAAAAAAAAAAAATTCTTAAATTATAGTGATAGCTGCATAATTCTGTGAATATACTAAAAATTGTATACTTTGAAAGGGTAAATTTTATGGTGTGTGAGTTATATCTCAGTAAAGCTGTTTTGGGAGGGATTTTTTTAAAGAAATAAAATTCCTATAAATTCCTCTAGCCTATAAGCCCTTATTCTTCCTAGCAGAAGACAGTATTGTAGTTACAAGTAGGACTAAGACAAGCCAAATCCCTTGGTCCCTGTGACCTGGAACCGAGGAGGCCCAGGTTCTAGCCCAGCCCAGCCACCACAACTCACTGTATTATCTCGAGTAGGGCCTATCCTTCTCTGAGATTCTGATTAACAGAATATCTTCCAATCTGTAAACCTGACTGGACCAGAAGGCATCTTGAGGTTCTCCAAGGTATTCTATTAGAACCAACTCAAGTCTTTTTTTCTTTTTTCAGACGGAGTCTTGCTCTGCAGCCCAGGCCGTAGTGCAGTGGTATGATCTTGTTCACTGCAACCTCCACCTCCTGGGTTCAAGAGATTCTCCTGCCTCAGCCTCCCGAGTAGCTGAGACTACAGGTGCACACTACCATGCCCGGCTAATTTTTATATTTTTAGTAGAGACGGGGGTTTCACCATGTTGGCCAGGCTGGTCTCGAACTCCTGACTTCGAGTGATCCACCCGCCTCAGCCTCCCAGAGTGCTAGGATTACAGGCGTGAGCGACCACTCCTGGTCCAACTCAAGTCTTTTACCTCTATTTTACACAGCATAGTTATTGAACTTTCGTGAGCTTAAGAGAATCATAAAATTTCATTTGGTTCATCCAAGATCAAGTTTCAGGTTCACAAAATTGAGTTACTTCCTTTAAATCAGGGGTGTCCGATCTTTTGGCTTCCCTGGGCCACACTAGAAGAAGAAGAATTGTCTTGGGCCTCACATAAGATACACAAACACTAACGATAGCTGATGAGCTTTAAAAAAAATGCGAAAGGCTCTCATAATGTTTTAAGAAAGTTTACGAATTTGTGTTGGGCCACATTCAAAGCTGTCCTGGGCCGCCTACGGCCCGCAGTCTGCGGGCTGGACAAGCGTGCTTTAGAGGATCTTGGGACTCTCAAACTCATACTCAGCATTGCAACTCAGTTCAAAAGACAAAGATGTGAGGGGAACGTCATTTTCAAACTGATCATGGTGAGGATTTTTATCCCAGCAAACTTTTAGGATTCCATTTAAGCAAGTAATACTATGATTGCCCCAACTCCACCCCCAAGTGTTAATGCTGGGGGCAGAGCCAACCCATGACCTATGAATTTGGCATTCAGGGTTTCTTACACCTAGTAGAGGTCAGGATGGTGAAGGGCACATCCCTTCACCCAGGCTCATCTGTACAAACTCATTTCTCATCTTCTGGGCAGCACAAGCCAGACACTGAAGCCACAGTGGACAAAACTCCACAGAGCCAAAGGCAATACCCTGGAAGTAATCAGCACTGATTAGTGTTTGGGGAAATCCTTGGCTGTAGCACACTCTTTGATTCAGTTTTTCCAGTCAAAGCCATCCCCGAGTCATGCTGACTTGGGCCTAGGAGAAGGAAATTCTCATTCACGCCTCTCAGACAGTGCTGTCTCCTCTGCAGGAAGGAAGGGCCCACACTGGAGCAGAGGCAAGCTCAGAGGGGTCCCAAGGTGCTGATCCGGGCATCGCTTCCAGGCAGGAAGCAGCCATCCACGTAGCTGGGCTACAGCTTCAGCTGATCTTTTCCTAGCTTGGGAGAGAGGCCCTTGATTTTATTTATTTATTTGTTTGTTTGTTTGTTTGAATTTTTTATTTTTTGAGACAGGGTCTCACACACAGCTTGCTGCAACCTCAGCCTGCCAGACTCAAGCTATCACAGCTTGCTGCAACCTTGACCCGCCAGGCTCAAGGGATCCTGCCACCTCAGCCTCCTGAGTAGCTGGGACTACTGGTGTGTGCCATCATACCTGGCTAATTGTTGTTGTGCTTGTTTGTTTTTTGTAAAGACAGGGTCTCTTTATGTTGCCCACACTGGCCTTGAATTTCCGGGCTCAAGCGATCCTCCCACCTTGGCCTCTCAAAGTGCTGGGTATACAGGCATGAGCCGCTGCACCTGGCCTAATACTATTTATCATCATCTTGGACTTAAGAGAATGCTTCCCAACCAGACAATGAGAGGCACCTACCAGTCCTTTCTGGGCCATCAGCTAACATCACAACTTCATTAAGCACAGACTCCACCCACCCAGATTTGTCTTAAACGGCCCAGCCTCATCCCCTCTCAGTCCACAACTGACTGGACTGGGGTGGAACCTGACTCAATCCAAGCTGAATCAGATTCTCCCTGAGGTCTCTGCCTATGGCTACACCAAGTGAAATGTAAACAGCAGGAATTGCAGGGCAGCCCCATTGCCTGCAGTGATAGCGGGACTCCTCTACAGAGGAAAGGGGACGAAACAGATACCAGGAAGACAAGAAACCATGGCTTTCTGATTTTGGGTTTCGAGTCTTCCTGAGGCCCTGCTGCAGGACTGCACTTAAGTCTGTGAACCCATGGTTCATTGTAGGGATCACTGGTTGTTTCTGATGCCCAGTATCGGGGTGGGTGCATGAGACAGGAGCCTCCTAAGCACAGCCATCGGCTCAGAGCTGGGCACATGGTTCAAGGAGTCTAACAGCAAATCCTGGACTTGTATAGGAGCTATAGGAGAGCGTTTTGCACTCAGCACTGTCACTCTTCTTTCTGGCTGGGTTTGGACCTGGGAAGCATAAAGGTCCAGAGATGCCAGAAGCCCTTCTGCCACCACATAGAGCCAAAATGAATGAAGCAGACTGGAGATGAGGAGAGAGATCAAACCCTGAAGACCCGTGTGAGACTTGGGACCAAGTAATGCTTGGGGGCAGTCGGCTCTGGGATGTCTCAGTTACTGGGACAAGTAGCTCCCTCTTTTGTCTTTAAGCAGTTTCAAAGGGGTTTCCATGACTTGCCACTAAAAAGAAATTCACGAAACTCTCCTGACAAAGAATTTTTTCGCTTAAGCCAGCTCAAGTTAGTTTCTCTCACTTGTACTCAAAAGAATGCTAAATTACCAGCCTGGTCAACATAGTGAAACCCCATCTCTACTAAAAATACAAAAATCAGCCGGACATGGTGGAGCGTGCCTGTAGTCCCAACTACTTGGGAGGCCGAGGCAGAAGAATTGCTTGAACCTGGGAGGCAGAGGTTGCAGTGAGCAGAGATCATTCCCCTGGGCAACAGAGCGAAACTCTGTCCCAGAAAAAAAAAAAAAGAATGCCAAATTACCAAAATGACTTATCCAGTTTACATAGCTAGAGTTAAGGTTTATGTTCTCAAAACAACACAATAATGCAGACAAAAATCCAGGAAATTTCCCAATTCCTCCCCAGTCCATCAGAAGAATTGATGAGAAGTTACAGATGTCAAATGACTGTGGCCAACAACATGACACGGCCCAATATTGGGCCTCCTGGGATTAATTCCCTCTCAGCACCCTGCCAACCATCACAAACAAACATTCCCAGTAGAAAGTCACAAGTTGGGTAAGAATATAAGAACTGCTTTCGTAGCATGAGATGAAAGAGGGGATAAATCTGTAATGACTAGGCCAGGCGCAACGGCTCACGGCTGTAATCCCAGCACTTTGGGAGGCAAAGGAGAGGGTATAATTTGAGCCCAGCCTGGGCAACATGGCAAAACCCCGCCTCTACAAGAAAAAACACAAATTAGCGAGGCCTGGTGATGCGTGCCTATAGTCCCAGCTACTTGGGAGGCTGAGGTGGGAGGATCCCTTGAGACTGGGAAGTTGAGACTGCAGTGAGCCGTGATCGTGCCACTGCACTCTAGCCTGGGTGAGAAGTGAGACCTTGTCTTTAAAAAGTAGAAATAAATTAGCCGGGCATGGTGGCACACACCTGTAGTCCCAGCTACTCAGGAAACTAAGGTGGCAGGATCACCTGAGCCCAGGAAGGTGGAGGCTGCAGTGAGCTGTGATCATACCACTGCACTGCACTCTAGCCTGGGTGACAGAATAAGACTCTGTCTTTAAAAAAAAAACAAAACAAAACAAAAAACACCTAAGAGACTAAAGCTCCTAAAAGGTAAATAAATGGTAAATAAATAACAACAACAAAAACGAGTATGATCCTCTAATCAAACAGAGCTAGAGCTAATGCAAATCTAAAGTTTACCCTGCATCGGCCGGGCGCGGTGGCTCAAGCCTGTAATCCCAGCACTTTGGGAGGCCGAAGTAGAGGCAGATCACAAGGTCAGGAAATTCGAGACCATCCCTGGCTAACAGGTGAGAGCCTATATACACTAAAGGTACAAAAACCAGCCGAGGCGGGGTCAAGAGGCCTGTAAGTCCCAGCTACTCAGGAGGCTGAGGGGCAAGGAAAAGAATAAGAAGTAAACCGGGAGGCGGGCTTGTAGTGAGCTGAGATCTGGCCACTGCACGCTCCAACCTGGGCGACAGAGTGAGACTCAGATCTCAAAAAAAAAAAAAAAGAAATTTACCTGCATCTAAAGGGAGGAAGTAAGTCCCTACAAAGCCCACATTTCCAAGGCCCAATTAGAAACTATAGGCCAGCATGAGTCACCAATTGTTCAGGATTCTAGAGGACTTGCTCAACCTAGGTTGCAGAAAACCCATACACACCAAACACAGGTGGCTTCATGGAGAATACGAAGTTGGGGAAGAATGGGGTCAACTGAGAAACTTTAGAAATGAAATGGTTCACCAAAGTGACCACAGAAAGAACTTCAAGAATGCTAAAATCTCTAAACTCTCTAATGAGTCTCAGAACTCTCTAAAAAGAAAGCAAAGAGGGCACCTGGGGCAAGACAGCTGGATGAGGAACACTTCTGGGGTTGTTTGACAGTTAAATTGTGTGGCTGGGACCACCCAGCTGGCTACAGTCAAGACAAGCTGTTTGGGAAGCTTCCTTCCTAAAGGAAGCCCACAAAGAAAAGCCAAGCAGGGTTCCAGGAAGGATTTGTAAGGTAGGTTTGAGACAATTTCAAAAATATGACCCAGGTGACCAAGCACATAACTGCCTTACCCTGGGTCAAGGCTATTGGCTCAAGGCACGGATTCAAGGCAGGAGTGTTTGTCTTCCCAGCCCAGTGACGGCAGTGGTGGTGGGTAAGTTACTATTCTTTGGACAATTAAGTTAGGAATGAAGAGGTTGGCTTACAGTGCACGGGCTAGCCACACTGGTGGTGGTGGTGGTTGGTGGGGAGGGTCGTTCAGGAAAAGCAAGGAGTCCTCTGAGTCCAGCCACGATCCCCCTACCACTGAAGGCCTGCTGACGTCCAAAAGCCCAGAGGCCCTAACAACATTTCCTGCAGCTCACAGACTCACCCAGCACACCAGGGCCGCTCCGCGGGAAGAGATGGTGCACACATTGGCTGGTTCAGCGCTGAGAATCCCTGCCCACCTGGCTGCTTCTCTTATAAATGAGAATAATCTGGCTTTTCTTCTGAAAATAAATACTACAAGCTCATTGTACTATCATAAAGTGATACTGAAAGCAAAAAGAATCAGGTTAAATCCTTGTGTAAATAGGGATACCACACAGGAATCTGGTCTGTGGAGTTCCCCACATCTGCTGCTGCTTCAGGCTCAGCCACTTGCTTGCCAGTTGGGTGACCGTAAATGTAGCCTCAGTTTCCTCAGCTGCAAAATGGGGATTAACACTGTTCCTCAGACCTCATGTAAGTGACATGAGGCATAAAAAGCCACCTAGCACACAGTAAGCACTTACTCACTATGGTTAGCACTCAAATAATAGTCTAAGTTTCTATAATGATCAAACTTTAACAAACATGTATCCATTCTGTGATCCAAAAAAAATACAAGAAAGATTTAGAAAAAGATTTGGAGAAAAAGACAAAAAAAACAAAAAACAAAAAAAAAACTCAGATGCAGTTCAACTCCCATATATGAATGGGGTGGAGAGGGGAGTATATTTTAAAGAAACCTTGTTGGCTGGGGACAGTGGCTCACGTGCTGCTATAACCCCAGCACTTTGGGAGGCTGAGGTGGGTGCATCACCTGAGGTCAGGAGTTTGAGACCAGCCTGGCCAACGTGGTGAAACCCTGTCTCTACTAAAAATATAAAACTTAGCCAGGCATGGCGGGATGCACCTATAGTCCCAGCTACTCAGGAGGCTTAGGCAGGAGAATCGCTTGAATCCGGAGACAGAGTGCCATTGCACTCCAGACTGGGCGACAAGAGCAAGATTCCATCTCGACAACCACAAAAAAAAGAAACCATGTCCTCAGAGCTACCCCTTACACCCTGTCAGGTACCCACACCCATGAGGACTTGCAGGCATGGACCAGAAGCTGCCCCCACCTTAATGAGAGGGCCAATGGTTCCATAAGAGTAAGATGCAAACAGCTATCATGTTACTGGCCAGAGGCCAGCTCCATGAGGGTAGAAGGTAACTGTTTACTCACACTCCCCTGCAGTTTCAGTTACTGTCCTGTTTGCTTTTGCTCCCTGGGTCAGGGTGTATTGCTTATTATTCAACAAACACTAATCCCGCAAGAGAACCTGAGAGGTCAGCACTGGGTAATTTGCCATCGCAGCACCCCAAAGATCTGGCTTGCTTCTTTTGAGATGGAGTTTCACTCGTTGCCCAGGCTAGAGTGCAATGGCACAGTCTCAGCTCACTGCAACCTCTGCCTCCCAGGTTCAAGAAATTCTCCTGCCTCAGTCTCTCAAGTAGCTGAGATCAGAGGCACCTGCCACCAGATCCGGCTAATGTTTGTATTTTTAGTAGAGATAGGGTTTCACTATGTTGGCCAGGGTGGTCTTGAACTCCTGACCTCAGGTGATCTGCCCACCTCAGCCTCCCAAAGTGCTAGGATTACAGACGTGAGCCACCAAGCCCTGCCCTGGCTTAGTTTTGCGCATCTCTTCACAACATGAGATGTTCCTCCTTGCTGGGAGCATACACTAGTGCTACCCTCCCCACCACCCATGAATAAATCATGGTGACATTCTGGGCAACAATGAGAAGAGGCAATAAAGTGAACGGTGTCCTTCCAAAAGCAAATCAGGGCACTTCTGCATTCTTTGGGATGAAAAGAACCCTCAATAAGTTTCCACTTTCAGATCACAAAAAAGTTAGTTCTGTTCCTTCTAGTCATTGTGGTTCTTGTCTGCTACTCAGCAACTTGAATTATGTAAAGTCTAGTAGGAAATGCACTAGCTGGGAAAACAAGGCAAGTGGGGTGGTGACCTAGTTCCCCCAGTTAGACTAGCCCCTGGTCAGCTGTGAACCTCTAGGCATCAGTGTTCCCATCACGAAATGAAATGTCTGCATCACTAGGCTTTCCCTTAGATACAAGTTGTAGTGAACACAGAACCAAGTCACCGTTTTCCATTAAAAATTTGCTCAAGACTGGGGCTTGAGAAAAAAATCACTTTTCTACACTTTTTTTTTTAACTTATCAAATTCTAATCCAACGAGAAGTAATTAACAAACCAAACCCACAAAAGTCTGGTTTTCCATTCAACAGTTCTGATGATCCTTATGCAATTCTTCCCTGTTTTTTTTTGTTTTTTTTTTTTTCCCCCTGTAGAGACAGGGTCTCACTGTGTTATCCAGGCTGGTGTTGAGCTCCTGGCACAATGGTTCATTCCTTGAGCCCATGTGGTCAAAGCTGCAGTGAGCTATGATCATGCCACTGCATTCCAGCTGGGGTGACGGAGCGAGACCTTGCCTTTAAAAAAAAAAAAAAAAAGAACTAACTTCAAGCAACCCTCCCACCTCAGCCTCCCCAAGTGCTGCGATTACAGGCATGAGCCACATGCCCAGCCCAATTGTTGCTTTTGACAGTAAATAAAGACACAGCAGGTTGGGATTACAGTACCACGTTGTTCAACATCATCTACAGAGAACCATCTCTTCTATGCACTGGGAGCCAGCTGACAGTCAGCACAGCCTTTCCTAACAAGGGGCAGTGCACACAAAGCAGCTGCCTGCAGGTAGTAACTCCAGAGCTAAGGAGGTGCATGGGCAGAACTTTAAAATCCAGCCAGGCACAGTGGCTCACTCCTGTAATCCCAGAGCTTCGGGAGGCTGAGGCAGGAGGATCACTTGAGGCCAAGAATTTGAGAATTTGAGACCAGCCTGGGGAACATAGTGAGACCCTGTCTCTACAAAAAAAAGAAAAGAAAATTTAATTAGCTGGGCATGGTGGAGCATGCCTAGTAGTCCCAGCCACTTGGGCAGCTGAGGCGGGAGGATCGCTTGAGCCCAGCAATTTGAGGTTATAGTGGTCGTACTCCAGCCTGGGCAACAGAGTAAGACCCCCAACTCAGGGGGGAAAAAAAAAAGTCATAAATTCAAAAATAATCAGATTCTGACAAGAACTAAGTCAGTCTTGACTTGGTGCCAAAAAGATGTCAGCAGCTTTCACACAAATCTCTCTTTTGAACAGTAAGAACAGGCTGGGCATGGTGGCTCACACCTGTAATCCCCACACTTTGGGAGGCCAAGGCAGGTGGATAACCTGAGGTCAGGAGTTCGAGACCAGCCTGGCCAACATGGTGAAACCCTATCGCTACTAAAAATACAAAAATTATCTGGACATGGTGGCGGGCACCTGTAATCCCAGCTACTCGGGAAGCCAAGGCAGGAGAATCGCTTGAACCCAGGAGGCAAAGGTTGCAGTGAGCCAAGATCGCGCCATTGCACTCCAGCCTGGGCAACAAGAGCGAAACTCTGTCATAAAAACAAACAAACAAACAAACAAAAAAACAACAAGAACAGGCCTCAGGCTCAGAGTCTTCAACAAACTTTTTGAGAATTTAGTAACACATTGTTTCCATTGACTTTATTTTTTAATTTTCTCTTATGCTATCTCCTCTAACTTATTTTTTCAAAGCCTAGTTACCTATTCTTTCTGGCAAGTGATTGTGGTTTTCATTTAAGATCATGTTCTCTAGTTTCCTTTTATGAGTAAAGTACTATAAAGATGAGTAGATGTAAAGAAAAAAACATTCACAAAATAATACTGGCACCTGGAGTAGGCAGAAACCATGCCAGTGATCTAAAAAAGCCAGAGGGCAGAGAGGCTCCTCTGGTGGAGGGCCAGGGTCATAAACGGAATCATGGCCATTTTACAAGGATTTATTTGTGTGCACAGTGCTGTGGGAACGCAAGGGAAGAAATGAATAATTCTACCTAGGGGGTTTCTAGAGGGCTTCACAAGGGAAATCATCTGAATTGGTTTCTGAACTACAAGAAAAAAAAATGAGTGGTAGGCCAGGCG
Source organism: Papio anubis (assembly GCF_008728515.1). NCBI lineage: Eukaryota > Metazoa > Chordata > Mammalia > Primates > Cercopithecidae > Papio > Papio anubis. The sequence continues at coordinate 82,260,597 of NC_044977.1, forward strand.
TGGTGGCTCACGCCTGTAATCCCAGCACTTTAGGAGGCTGAGGTGGGTGGATCACTTGAGGTCAGGAGTTCAAGACCAGCCTGACCAATATGGTGAAAGCCCGTCTCTACTGAAATACAAAAATTAGCCAGGCGTGGTGGCACATGCCTGTAATCCCAGCTACTTGGGAGGCTGAGGCAGGAGAATTGCATGAACCCAGAAGATGGAGGTTGCAGTGAGCCAAGATCATACCACTGCACTCCAATCTGGGTGACAAAGCAAGACTCCATCTCTTTTTTTTTTTTTTGAGACAGAGTCTCGCTCTGTCGCCCAGGCTGGAGTGCAGCAGCCGGATCTCAGCTCACTGCAAGCTCCGCCTCCCGGGTTTACGCCATTCTCCTGCCTCAGCCTCCCCAGTAGCTGGGACTACAGGCGCCCGTCACCTCGCCCAGCTAGTTTTTTGTATTTTTTTAGTAGAGACGGGGTTTCACCGTGTTAGCCAGGATGGTCTCGATCTCTTGACCTCGTGATCCGTCTGTCTCGGCCTCCCAAAGTGCTGGGATTACAGGCTTGAGCCACCGCGCCCGGCGCAAGACTCCATCTCAAAAAAAAAAAAAAGAAAAAAGAAATGAGTGGTCAAGCGGAGGCAGGGGGAGGCAAGGGTGAAGGAACCTCCCCATTCATTACAAGGGGCTTATCTGGCTGATATGAAGGCTGAAGCCAATGGTAGTGGCCCACTGAGGACAGCTTGCATCGCAGGCTAAAATGACTCTAATGTCGGCCAAGCATGGTGGCTCACGACTATAATCCTAGCACTTTGGGAGGCCAAGGCGAGTGGATGGCCTGAGGTCAGGAGTTCCAGACGAGCCTGGCCAACGTGGCGAAACCCCATCTCTACTAAAAATACAAAAATCTGCTGGGTAGGGTGGCGCACTCCTGTAATCCCAGCTACTCAGGAGGCTGAGGCAGGAGAATCGCTTGAACTCTGGAGACGGAGGTTGCAGTGAGCTGAGAGCGAGCCACTGCACTCCAGCCAGGGTGATAGAGTGAGACTCTGTCTCAAAAAAAAAAAAAAGACTCTAATGTCAAGTCTGGGCCCAGTAGGAAAGAACATCATATCAATTGACCAGCAGTGTTTGTCATGAAGAGAGGAAAGTATAGCCGGGGTGCTATTTGCTGACCCTGATTCTGGTTCAGTCTTCAACGTTTACAGATGAGAAACTGAAACCGCCTTTCAAAAACTATAGACAATGAAAGACATCAGACCTAACCGACTCCATCTTGCTTCTAACCTTTAAGCTGTCCTTGTTCATTCCTGGGCATAGGCCAAACTAACCTTGGGAATGAATTTAGTTTATGGTTTCACTCTGAAACAAAACTGCTAATAGCCCTTTCCCAAAAAGACCCTCTTCTTGCCTTGAGAGCAGTCTGCCTTTGTAGGACTAACAAATTAGCTACAAGATTAGAAATTAAGGTTTAGGGGTCAGAAGCTGCAAGAGTCTGAACCTCCCCAAATTGCTTCTAGAGATAACATCACTATTGTAAAACTTAACATCAGTGCTGGAGATATTTTGCAGACCCTGCACTCCATGGATCAGCTGACACATCCCAGAGCGGTAATCTGGCTCAACCAGTTCTGCCATCCCACCCAGGAACAGAAGACAGCAAGACAACCTCACTTGTACCCGCTGTGACTCCATCTCCAACTTGCCCAATCAGCACTCCCCACTTCCTGAGCCCCTACCTGCCAAATTATCTTTAAAAACTCTGATCCTAAATGCTCGGGAGACTGAATTCAGTAACAATAAAACTCTAGCCTCCCACACAGGTGACTTACTCTTTCTCCACTGCAATTCCTCTGTCTTGATAAATCAGCTCTGTCTAGGCAGCAGGCAAAGTGAACTCGTTAGGTGGTTACAAAACTGAGGTCCAAAGCCCCAGAGCTGACGAAGAGCACAGTCAGAACAAAGAACCAGGTATCCTGAGTCCACGTCCTTCTCATTCTGTGCTCCACGGTCCTCTTTCATCTGAATCAGCAGCATTTACAGCCATGGATTCATTATAAAGAAAAGCAAATCTGTCCTAAGTCTTGAGTCAATTAATTAAGGAGTTTAAATGTATGGGTCCAAAACAATTAAGCTTTGTGGAATAAGAGCCCAGGTGAGTTCACCAGTGAGAAAAGGATGGTCTCATTTGAAAGTGCATCTCTGTAGAAAGTTAATTCCAATAAAAATCTTTCCCATGTTGCCGCCCCAGGCCGAGAATGTTGTACTGAGCCAAACTTCACACGTAGCCGATTGATCCATCCAGCAAAGAGTGGTCTCCTTTAGCTGGGGCCGTGATCAAGAGGCATTCCGTCCAACTAGGAATTCTCAAAACTTCCACTTTCCTCCTAGCAGAACCTTCCAATCTGGAATCACACTCACAATGACTGAGGCTGCTGGCTTGTCAGAAGTCCAAGCCCTATAACCACAGATCTTTTTTTAGTTTTTAATTGGGGAGAGTCACTGTGGTTGAGCTACATTTTCCTCTCCTTCAACACGGACCCTGGAAGGCAATCAAACCCCCTATTTCTCACACGTTCATTCTTTCTTTCAACTCTTCCTCCTAAAAAAGTTGGGGGTGGGGGTACATGTTGTGTTCCCTAAGCCACCAATCTGCCCCCTCTTCAGCTGGAAATCCCTCAAGTCTACAGACTGAGGCTCACAAATGAAGTTACCTGATATTTTAAGAGGCATGGAAATTACACCACTTAAATTTGAAGTCAGATTTTATTTCATATCCAAGTCTAAGTAACAGCTTTTAATTATACAGACAGCTTAAAAGAAACCTCAAGCACTCTACAATTTACTTGTATTTTGGGTTTGGTTTTGTTTTTGTTTTCCTGTTGGATCTGCCTGTGAGGTGAAGAGGTAATCTCATTTCACAGATGTGGACAAGGTGATTACCCTAAGTCACACAGCCTGTGACACCAGGGTTTCATCAAATGAAGGGGGATTCTAAAGAACAAATGGCAACCTAGTGTCACAGGAAGCCAGGTGAAACACCTCTTTGAGGTCCACTCCACCAATCCTCTGCAGTGTCCCTAATTTCAGGTAGCACATGTAATCTAGGTTAAGCCAGTCCCAAGAGTCATTCCCAAGAGTCAAACACCCTTGCCAGTGGTTAGATGAGATGTGAGCAGGTGACATAGGCTGATCCAATCACAGTGAACCTCAGGGCTTTCCTGGGACTACTGGGATCAGGGCCTGCCTTCTTCCTCTGGGAGGTGTGGGGTGTGGCTGGGGGCCTGGGACTGCTACACCCACCCGTCTGTGGAGAGACAACAGAATCAGAGAAGCAGAGCCAAGGTTCTCTGATGCCCTGGAGACTTCCATGTCCAACTGCCTGCCTACCCCTTGACTTTTCAGTTACGAGAGGCAATGAGCTCCCTTTTGGGATAAGCCAGGATTTCCTATGACTTGGAACCATATACATCCTAATGGATATATTTATATTCAAAGTCTTTCTCTACTGCTTCCTGGCTGTGCCACAAGTTACTAAACCGCTCAGTGCCTCAGTTTCCTCATTTGTAAAATGGTGGAGTGTTAGAGTGAAGTGAGATACTTGGTGTAAAACACCAACTGAGCACAGTTTCTGGCCTATAGCAGGGATTAGCTTACCACTGCACTCCAGCCTGGGAAACAAGGGCGAAACTGTCTCCAAAAAAAAAAAAAAATTGTCTTTAAAAAACAAAACCTTTTGTGGTGAGGATGTGCAAGAACTAGAGCTCTCAAACGCTGCTGATGGAAATGTAAAACAATACAACCACTTTGGGAAACAGTTTGGCAGTTACTTGAACAGTTAAACATATACCTATGATGTATGATCCTAACACTCCACTCAGAAAAACAGAAATATACATCCGTACAAAGAGTAGTAAAAGATGTTCGTGATAGCTTTATTTAGAAGCCACCCAGCTGGGCTCGGTGGCTCACGCCTGTAATCCCTGCACTTTGGGAGGCAGAGGCAAGCGGATCGCCTGAGGTCAGGAGTTCGAGACCAGCATGAACAACATGGTGAAAACCCGTCTCTACTAAAAATACAAAAATTAGCCAGGTGTGGTGGCAAACGCCTGTAATCCCAGCTATTCAGAAGGCTGAGGGAGGAGAATTGCTTGAACCTGGGAGGTGGAGGTTGCAGTAAGCCAAGATCGCACCACTGCACTCCAGCCTGTTCCACAGAGTGAGACTCCGTCTCAAAAATAAATAAATAAGAAACCACCCAAATGTTACCAACAGAAGGATGTATAAACGAAATGTAGTATATCCATACAATGGACTACTACTCAGCAATAAAAAGGAATAGGACTATTGACACATGCAACAAGGATGAATTTCAGAATAATTACGCTGGAAGAAGCCATTCAAAAAGAGTACATACTGGCAGGGCGTAGTGGCTCATGCCTATGATCCTAGCACTTTGGGAGGCCAAGGTGGGTGGATCACCTGAGGTCAGGAGTTCAGGACCAGCCTGGCCAACATGGTGAATCCCCATCTCTACTAAAAATACAAAAATTAGCTGGGTGTGATAGCATGCACCTGTAATCCCTGCTACTCGGGAAGCTAGGGCAGGAGAATCGCTTGAATCCGGGAGGTGGAAGTTGCAGTGAGTCGACATCACACCATTGCACTCCAGCCTGGGTAACAGAGTAAGACTCTTGTCTCAAAAAACAAACAAACAAACAAATACATACTATATGATTCCATTTATATAAAAGGCTAAAAGATGAAAACTGACTTATAATGACAGAAAGTAGATCTGTGAATGCTTGAGGATGGGGGTGGAAGGCACGGAGAGATAAAAGGCAAGAATTACAAACAGGGACAAGGAAACTTCCGGGGCTGGATAGAGAGGTTCGCTGTCTTGATTATGGTGATGGTTTCCTGATGTGTGAGTCTACATGTGTACATAGGAGTGTGTATATAAACTTATCAAAATGTGTTCTTTATTGTATGACAATTATACCTCAATATTTTTGGGGTTTTCTTGGCGGGGGTGGGGAGATTGGGACAATGTCTCGCTCTATTGCCCAGGCTGGAGTGCAGTCATGCAATCTCGGCTCACTGCAGTCTTGACTTCCCCGGCTTAAGCAATCCTCCCACCTCAGACTCCTGAGTAGCTGGGACCACAGGTGCACATCACCACACCCAGCTACACCCAGTTTTTTTTTTTTTTTTGGTAGAGATGGGGATCTCTCAATGTTGCCCAGGCTGGTCCTGAATTCCCAGGCTCAATAGATCCTCCTGCCTTGGCCTTCCAAAATGTTGCGATTACAGGCATGAGCTACCACACCCAGCCAATAAAGCAGTTTTTTAAAAATTAAACCCATCTGAGCTCATATATTCAGGTGTCTGGGGTACCAGACCACAGCCCACTAGATGGGGACCACCAAACCACAAAATGGACCACATTTTGGCCACAGTGTAAAGTTGTTCTTAGAATGCAACTCTCTCTTAACACTCATTCCACCATTGAACCAACCCCTACTCTAGACTTTTACCTACTTTTAGAGACAATGCAACTGATTCAGCAGTCCCTTGAGATAGTACCTTGAGCAATATCTCCTTCTGCTTAGACAAAAAGCTATTGATGGGACGCTCCGGAAGCAAGCTTCTGAAGCCCTCTGTCTCTGAGAATCCCAAGTCTGCCTGTTCACAAGCAACAGAGGAAGCCTTACATTCTAAGGTAATTAATTAGCTCAGGCATTTCAACACTTGGGGTGGGGGTAGGGGGAGGGCAATCCTGCTAAGCATGAAAGTCTTTTGTCAAAATATCATCCTGACACCCTAAGGATGGTCTGTTTTCTTTCTTATAAGCTGGGCCCAAACTTGTCTTTAAAACAAACAAACAGGCCAGGCACAGTGGCTCATACTTGTAATCCCAGCACTTTGGGAGGCCGAAGACAGGATTGCTTGAGCTCAGGAGTTCAAGACCAGCCTGGGCAACCCTGTCTCTACCAAAAATACAAAAAAATTAGTCAGGTGTGGTGGCACACATCTGTAATCCCAGTTACTTGGGAGGCTGAAGTGGGAGGATGGCTTGACCCTGGGAAGTGGAGGCTGCAGTGAGCCATGTTCATGCCACTGCACTCTAGCCTGGGAGAAAGAGCAAGACCATGTCTCAAACAAACAAACAAACAAAATAATAAACACAAGGTATTTTTCTTTCTCTTCCCCTGGTCAAGTTTAGTAATGCAGTATATCAGCATTAAAATGACACTTTTGGGTGGGGGTGCAGTGGCTCCTGCCTACAGTCCCAGCAATTTGGGAGGCCAAGGCGAGAGCATGGCTTGAACCCAGGGGTTCAAGACCAGCCTGGGCAGCATGGCAAAACCTTTAAAAATAGAAAAATTAGCCAGGCTTGGTAGCACATGCCTGTAGTCCCAGCTACTTGGGAGGCTGAGGTGGGAGGAATGCTTGAGCCTAAGAGGTGGAGGCTGCAGTGAGCCATGATCAGGCCACTGCACTGCAGCCTGGCCAACAGGGCAAGACTCTGTCTTTAAAAACAAAAACAAAACAAAACAAAACAAAAAGCTGGGCACGGTGGCTCACACCTGTAATCCCAGCACTTTGGGAGGCCGAGGCGGGCGGATCATGAGGTCAGGAGACCAAGACCATCCTGGCTATCACGGTGAAACCCCGTCTCTACCAAAAATACAAAAAATTAGCCAGGCGTAGTGGCAGGCGCCTGTAATCCCAGCTCCTCAGGAGGCTGTCTGCAGGAGAACGGTGTGAACCCAGGAGGCAGAGCTTGCAGTGAGCCGAGATCACGCCACTGCACTCCAGCCTGGGCGACAGAGTGAGACTCCATCTCAAAAAAAGACACACTTTTTATAAGAAAAATATTCCACACAAAACAAGGGGGAGTGAAGAATCATATAACCACCACGGGACTGAAGAAAGAAAACACTACAAAGAGTTGAAAGCCCCTACATGCCTCTTCATGACTGTATAGCCCTCTCTGCCCATCCCCAGAAACCACTACCCAAAAGTTTGGTAATGATCATTCCCCTAAAGATTATCTGTATTTTTATGACATATGTAAAACTTCATATAAACAGTATCATAGCATAGGGAAATCTCTGTGATTTGTTTTTTCTAATTTTTAACTTGTGTGGATACACAGTAGGTGTATATATTTATGGGGTACATAGGATTTTGTTGTTCTTGTTTTTGAGACAGGGTCTTACCCTGTTGCCCAGGCTGGAGTGCAGCGGCACAACCACAGCTCACCACAGCCTCATGCAACCTCCACGCCCAGGCTCAAGTGATCCTCCCACCTCAGCCTCCTGAGTAGCTGGGACAACAGGTGCCTGCCACCATGCCTGGCTAATTTTTGTATTTTTAGTAGAGATGGGGTTTCACCATACTGGCCAGGCTGGTCTGGAACTCCTGGCCTCCAGTGATCCGTCCACCTTGGCCTCCCCAAGTGTTAGGATTACAGGTATGAGCCATCGCGCCTGGCCCCTCCTAGATTCCTGATAGGAGTCTGGATCCACCCGCTCCGGATAGGACCCATGGGCCTCAAAAGAAGCCACTCCACCCCTGGCTCTGGGAAGCCCTGACTGGTCAGAAGCTCTGGGAAGGCCTGACTGGTCAGAGTAGAGTTCTCACAGGAAACTCTACTATGGTAAACCACAGGAGAACCAGCTTTAGGATGAAAGAAACCAACAGAGCAGAGACCCAAAAAACCTGGGTTCTTAATGATATCACTTAGATGCTGGATCCCTGAAACTCATTAACTCGCTCTGCATCTGGGCTTGCTAACATAAGCCAATCATTTTCCTTCTATGTGAGCCAGTTTTCAGTTCCTTGCAGCTGAAAGGATTCTAACTGCCCTACCTCCCTCCATGAAGGCTATTCTTGCTATCCTATTCACCCTATACACAATGTCTCAGAGTTCATGGTGCCATTTGTCTCAAACTCTGTATCTCTTCTGAGTGTCCTGGTGCCATTAGCATTTTCTAACCAAGCCCAAACCTGATATCCCCTTTGCCTCACTCACTACCAGCCTAGAGTAATATAAACTGGCCCTTTCCATTAGGCAAGTGTAGGATTACCCATTAGCACATCCTGACTTCTTCCCATGTCTCAGGCACTTTACAATCTAGCTCGTTAAATCTTCACACCCACTCTTTCAGATAGAAACTATGATTATTCCCAGTTTATCGATGAGAGCAGTGAGGACGGAGGCCTCAGAGAAAGCATGTCACTCAGTCAATTCCAGATTCAATCCCAGAGCTGCCTGACTCCCAATTTCTCATTCTTGGCTGGACGAGGTGGCTCCCACCTATAATCCCAGCACTTTGGGAGGCTGGCGAGGGGGTGGTCGGCGGGGGGGATCACAAGGTCAGGAGTTCAAGACCAGCCTGGCCAACATGGTGAAACCCCATCTTAACTAAAATTACAAAAAAATTAGCCAGGCATAGTGGCGGGCGCCTGTAATCCCAGTCACTCGGGAGGCTGAGGCAGGAGAATCGCTTGATACCAGGAGGCGGAGATTGCAGTGAGCTGAGATCGCGCCATCACACTCCAGCCTGGGCGACAGAGCAAGACTCCCAAGAAAAAAAAAAAAAATTCTCATTCTCCCAGAAACCCAACAGAAGAAAGGGGGCCCTAAGCTACCAGCAGAACAGAAAAATCAGACTGAGCTTCATATCCCATTATCCCAAAGAACACTGTTCATTCCCAGAGATTAACAACGGTATGAGGCTTTTTAGAGGTCCAATTCTGGTGTATATCTTGCTTTGCAGAAAGTATAGAACATGAGGCCAGGCGCTGTGGCTCACGCCTATAATCCCAGCACTTTGGGAGGCCAAGGTAGGCGAATCACTAGGTCAGGAGATCGAGACCATCCTGGCTAACACGGTGAAACCCCATCTCTACTAAAAATACAAAAAAATTAGCCGGGCATGGTGGTGGGTGCCTGTAGTCCCAGCTACTTGGGAGGCTGGGGCAGGAGGATGGTGTGAACCCGGTAGGTGGAGAGCTGAGATCATGCCATTGCACTCCGGCCTGGGCAACAAAAGTGAAACTTTGTCTCAAAAAAAAAAAAAAAGTTGTTTTTTTTTTTTTTTCCAGTAGAGATGAGGTCTCCCATGTTGCCCAGGCTGGTCTCAAACTCCTGGCCTCAAGTGATCCTCCTGCCTCAGCCTCCCAAAGTGCTGGGATTACAGGCATGAGCCACCGCACCCAGCCAACACAACTTTAATGTATTTAGAGCTTCTCTAGAATCATTCTGGAATGAAACAGATTTCTTACACATTTCATCAGAAATTTAAATTTAAAAAAAAATTCTAAACAACTCTTATTTGTAGACCCCATACACACATGACAGAACTTAGTCCTGTGATTTTCCTATTAAACCCCTGCAGCCTGCTCGGACCTTCGTTTATATTCAATATTCTCCTATGACCACCTCCCCACTACTAGTCCACAAGCAACCGGAGGTCGGTGAACAAGTCCCAATCCCCTCTATACTCCTAGCCCCTCTACACCCCTGGCACATGGTAATGGCTGCAAAAGTATCCAAACAAAGCATCTATACATTACTACTCTGAGCTCTGGGTCACACTCAGGCACTTTGCATCACAAAAAGACGTTATTCTCTTCCCAGTTCTCCTAGTGTTTTCTCAATCCTTCTGAGCAGGTCAAGGAAAAGGCTCAATGTAGTGCTAGGTTACCTTCAACACCTCTCCATCTCTTGCTAATTTCCCTTTTTAACCAAAAGAGAGTATGCCTCATGCTGTGAACAGGCAACAGTGCTGGCTGGAATTTAATAACTGTTTGGGGTTTATTTATGGTTACCTTCCATTTACCTAGTGACGCTGTTTTTCCATTATTATAGTGACACAAAGTCTCCTTTTCAAATACATTTGTTTTACAAGTGAGTCAACTGCAGGGGAAAATAATATTAAATGAAAAATGAAATAGAGACAGCCGTGGGATATGGCAAAATAGTAAAGGTGGTTCCTTTACGAATGATTGAAGCTTGGGGGACCTAGTCTAGTTCTCCCATTTTATAGATGGGGGAAAAGGTTCAGAGGGAGGGCCCCAGTGATGGTAGAGGTAGACCCAGGAGTAAGAGCCAGAGTCTGGGCCAGGCGCAGTGGCTCATGCCTGTAATCCCAGCACTTTGGGAGGCTGAGGTGGGCGGATCAATTGAGGCCAGGAGTTCAAAGCCAGCCTGGCCAACATGGTGAAACCTCGCCGATACTAAAAATACAAAAGTTAGCTGGGGCCAGGCACGGTGGCTCATGCTTGTAATCCTAACACTTTGAGAGGTCGAGGCGGGTGGATCAGGCCACTGCACTCCAGCCTGGGTGACAGAGTGAACCTCTATCTCAAAAAAAAGAGTTAGCTGGGCATGGTGGTGCACGTCTGTAATCCCAGCTACTCAGGGGGCTGAGGCAGGAGAATCCCTTGAACCTGGGAGGCGGAAGTTGTGGCGAGCCGAGATCACGCCACTGCACTTCAGCCTGGGCGACAGAGGGAGACCCTGTCTGGGGAAAAAAAAAAAAAAAAAAAAGAGAGAGCCAGAGTCTAAGTCCGGACATCTGCCTGGGACCTGCAATCTTGCCAAATCCAGCATGTCCTACACCTTTCCCAGAACCAGAAACAGGTCTCCAGAAGGGGAGTGGGTTAACACCAGCTGATCATACTCATAATGCCTGATAGTCACCTTTAGTAGCTGGAGAAACAAAAGCCGTTGTGCAAGTGTTTTAAATTTTTGCCCCATCACATGGAAAAAGTACCCAAGCTGACGAATTTCTTCCCATCATTAAAACATAAAGATCTGCATTAGTCACTCAGTGAAGTAAAACCCACACACATTCTACCTTTGGGAAAGGTGTTGGGCGTTCCCTGGCTACACCAGAGATGGCCTAAAACTGACATTTGGTAGCGCTGCAGTATTAGAAATCTGGCCCAATTATGAACAGCAGGCAGCTGGTATCCAAGCAGCAACTGGGGGAAGTACACGGTTCATGCAAGACACAGACAGATTCCTTCTATCCATCAAGGCAAAGACTAATACTCGCCAACTCCTCAAATACTGACTCAAAATACTGGCCCCCAACCTCCCATATCCATTCCTGTCCCAGGAGCCAGAGAATTCCCTGTTGGCAGCCTCCTCTGTCACCCTAGCCCAGTGACTTTGATGCTGTTTGTACAGGGCATAACCCAGAAGTCCAGTTTCCAAGCACTAACCACTGTAAAAATATTGTCGCCAGCTCCATGACACCAGGTTGGATAGTGCGGGGGTTTAACGCCACACCCAGGGCAGCAAAAATTTTGACAGATGGCAGGCGGCCCCACCATGACCCCAGATGCCAAAGAGCTAGGAGGGAAGTGCTGCCCAGGGCCAAGGCAGGGACAAGTCAGACTCCTGGGGTATGGGAGCAGCTGGCACAGCCACCCTTTACTCCAGGTTGAAAGCACACAAGGCAGTCAGCATAGCCTCAGCCTCATGGAGGATGTAACCCTGGCAGTCCCCAACGTGTCTCTCCAGCTCCACCCTCCTCCACGAAGTCCTGAAAAGAGAAGCGGTAGCCCATGGCATGAATGTGAAGACTTATTTTTCCAAGGCTAAGTGGGAAGTGCAGGGTCTCACAGCAACAATACTGACGCTAACACCACAATAGCAGCAGCTCACGTTTACCGAGCACTTACTATGAGCCAGGCACAGCGCCAAGAGCTTTAGCTGCACCTTCTCTTTTATACCTAAGTACTCTGTAAGGCAGAGCAATTTTTGTTTGTTTGTTTGAGACAGTCTTGCTCTGTTGATCAGGCTGGAGTGCAGTGGCATGATCTCAGCTCACTGCAACTTCCGCCTCCCAGGTTCTAGCGATTTTCCTGCCTCAGCCTTCCGCGTAGCTGGAATTACAGGCACATGCTACCACATCTGGCTAATGTTTGTATTTTTAGTAGAGACAGGGTTTTGTCATGTTGGCCAGGCTGGTCTCAAACTCCTGGCCTCGAGTGATCTGCACGCCTCAGCCTCCTGAATTGCATGAGCCACAACGCCTGGCCCCTGTAAGACAGAGCATATTAGGATCACATTCAGCATATGGACAGACTCCTGGAGGGAAGCAGCTCCCTGGTATCAGCCAGCTAGCTACAAAGGAGCAAAGCCAAGACTCAGGGCCAGGAGCAAACACAAGGCCAGGACCTTACTGCTGCTGCTGGGAGAGCATCTTTCCAAGAGGGTGATCTGGGACAGGGAAAACCAGGAAAGAAAAAAAATGGGAGGGAAGGCCAGGTGCAGAGGCTCATGCCTGTAATCCCAGCACTTTGGGAGGCTGAGGAGGGAGTATCCCTTGAGCCCAGGAGTTCAAGACCAGCCTGGGCAACATGGCAAAACACTATCTCTACAAAAAAATGCAAAAGTGAGCCAGGTGTGGTGGTGTGTGCCTGTGGTCCCAGTTACTTGGGAGGCTGAGATGGGAGGATCACCTGAGCCCTGGAGGTCGAGGCTGCAATGAGCCATGATCGCGCCACTACACTCCAGCCTTTGCCACAGAATGAGATCCTATCTCACAAAAGGAAGGAAGGAAGGAAGGAAGGAAAGAAGGAAGGAAGGAAGGAAGGAAGGAAGGGAGAAAAGAGAAAAGAAAAGAAAAAAGAAAAAAAACAAATGGAAGGGAAGGGCATTACAGGAGATAAAAGGGTGAGGAAGGGCAATGGAGCTACTTTAAAAAAAAAAAAAAAAAAGGAAGGCTCAATGCAGTGGCTCACGCTTGTAATTCCAGCACTTTGGGAGGCCAAGGCAGGCAGATCATGAAGTCAAGAGATCAAGACCATCCTGGCCTGGTGAAACCCCATCCCTACTAAAAATACAAAAATTAGCTGGGCAAGGTGGCGGCACCTGTGGTACCAGCAACCTGGGAGGCAGAGGTTGCAGTGAGCCAAGACTGCGCCACTGCACTCCAGCCTAGCGACAGAGCAAGGCTCCGTCTCAAGAAGAAGGAGGAAAAAAAAAAGAGGCTTGGCCAGAAGACCAGAAATGCAGAAATGCCACTCATGATGGTTCCTACTCAACAGTAATCCAAAAATCCAGGTTGCCTCTTCTTCTAAAAAGAGTCTTTTAGGTAAGAGGAGGTATCTTTGACCTGTTTCTGGGAGTATTCCCAACCACCTTTTACCTTCCTAGATAATTGGGTCGCTTCTTCATCTAGTCTGGAGAGACCACCCCCAGGTCCAGGAATTAGGGATATGAAAGACAGGAAAGGAGAAAGAAGAGAAAAAGGAGGTGGGGGGGCATGATGATCACCATTCATGGGGCACTTACGCCAGCCCCTACCACCGCCTCCAAGGACTGGGTCAAGTGATTTATCAGGATTACATCATTTTATCTTTGACAATGCCAGAAGTGGGTACTGCTATAGCCTGGGACACAAACTCAGATCAAACAACTTTCCCCAAGTCTGCCAGCTAGAAAGCAGCAAGGTCTATCTGACCCATGCTCGGAAGCACTCAGGAAGTGGCTGGATCTGTATCCAGAAGTGGTTTCCATTCCATCTCCTTTGCCTCCTGGCTGAGACAGGATGGCTTCATGAGCCTGGTATCCTGAGGGCTATTGGGAAATGGTGCCTCCAAAAAACAATACCATGAAGACTTTAGGGCTACATATAATTTTCAGACTTCTCAAAGTTCCCAGGCAATCAAGGGTGAACCGAGCTGCCCAACTACATTGTCAGCCTCACATCTGAAACATGTTTAAACAGCTAATGGAGCTGAGCAACTAAAAACTAAATGAGTTTCTATGCTGGGCTGCCTATGAGACAAGATCACAATAGTTACCAAGTATAATAACTATTATTAAGAGACCCCAGCAGTCCCAATAAAAGTGGGTCCTAAAAACTTTTAAGAGACAGAAAGTAGCTGGAACACCTCCATGCCGTGGTTGACCAAACATACTTCTAGACCAAGGGAGACTTGCAAACCACAATGAGACTCAAATGAGACCTTACATTTCAATGCTGGACAAAGCTCAGCAATAACTCAATTGAGGACGAATCTCATCATAACCATCAGTATGACCAAAATTATTTCACAAAGCGCTTCCAGTCCACAGTCGCCTTTTTCCTGAGAAAGCAATCTCCTTCTTCCCTGTTCTGATTAAAAAGCAACTGTAAGCAAAATTCCCTAAAAGTAGAAAAAGATTCATTAAAATTCTTCGCAGGTGATGTTTTTTCTTTATATTTTTCTGTGTTCTTGCAATTTTTTGCTAAGAGTAACAACTACAGATATAACTTTTTAATGCTCCAATAAAAACTTATTAGAAGTGAATTTCGGGCCAGGCACAGTGGCTCACTCCTGTAATCCCAGCACTTTGGGAGGCTGAGGCAGGCGGATCACTTGAGGTGAGAAGTTCGAGACAAGCCTGGCCATCATGGCAAACCCTGTCTCTATAAAAATACAAAAATTATCCAGGCACAGTGGCACGCGCCTGTAGTCCCAGCTACTTAGGAGGCTGAGGCAGGAGAATCACTTGAACCCAGGAGGCAGAGGTTGCAGTGAGCCAAGATTGCAGCCTGGGAGACAAAAGGGAGACATCATTTCAAACAAAAAACAAAAAACAAAACAAAAAAAAGGCCGAATTCAGTGGCTCATACCTGATCCCAGCACTTTAGGAGGCTGAGGCGGGTTGATCTCTTGAGGTCAGGAGTTCGGGACCAGCCTGGCCAACATGGTGAAACCCTATCTCTACTAAAAATACAAAATAGCCAGGCATGGTGACATGCACCTGTAATCCCAGGTACTCGGGAGGCTGAAGCAGAAGAATTGCTTGAACCCGGGAGGCGGAGGTTGCAGTGAGCCAAGATTGCGCCACTGCACTCCAGCCTGGGCGACAGAGCAAGACTCTGTCTCAAAAAAAAAAAAAAAAAGAAGCAGCAGCAGCAAATTTCAAAGACATGCTGAGCTGATGGCTTTCCTTGGGAAAGCAATAAAATAGGAAGATTAAAATCTCAGACAAGGATCTGAGTAATAACCACATACTCACTGGCCAATCTGGGTGTGCCTCAGTTTTCTCATCTGCATAACGGGAATTACAACAATAACTACTTCTCAGAATTGCAATGATATTTCGTATAGCTATTAGTAAGGAGTGTTTATCACAATGCCTGATACTTAGTACTTGCTCTCTCTATATTCACTATAACTAATGAAACTGTTACTATGATTGTGACTTTCAGTAGTTTCCTATTAAATTCATTTTCTGAGCTTCACCTGGAAAAGGCCTTGTTCTCTAACAGTTGTTGAAGCAAATCACAGATGTCCAGAGAATGAACATGAAGTGCTAAGTTCTTTAAGTTCAGCATCACAGTCCAAAAGTGAAGTGTTCCACTGGGACCCCAGACCCAGCTGTCTACTACATATAATTCCCACTTCACTAAAGGCAGCAAAGAACCACTGTTTTGCATTTTCTGAACTGCAAATAAGTCAATGTACCAGACTTAATACTCAACCTATTATGCTAGAGACTGTTTATTTAACAAGTTATTTATTAAATTTCTATTAAGTGCCAAGCTCAGAGCCACAGAGGTAAACAAGAGACACAGCGCCTGCCCCTGGAGCACTGATGACCCGTGGGAAAGTAAGAAGGCCATTTAGAACACCAATACGGCTCAGTGAGAGGGCAGTGTGGCCAAGTGCGGTGGCTCATGCCTGTAATCCCCACACTTTGTGAGGCTGAGGCAGGCAGATCACTTGAGCCCAGGAGTTCAAGACCAGCCTGGACAACACAGCAAACTGAATCTCTACAAAAAATACAAAATTAGCCAGGAGTATTGGTGTGTGTGCCTGTAATTCTGACTACGTGGGAGGATCACTTGAGCCAAGGAGGTCGAGGCTGTAGTGAGCTGTGATGGCACCACTGCACTCTAGCCTGGGTGACAGAGCAAGACTCTGTCTCTAAAAAAAACAAAAACAAAAACAAGGTGTTGGGTGCCCAGGAGAGGACCTCACGCCCAACTTTGGGTGTGACTCCCCATGGATGTCAGACAAGAGTGCCAGAAAAAGGAATACGAGAGACAATTAGGTAAGAGGTACATGCCTGCAGGAAGTGTAATATGACACCTGGATCACTTCCTGTAAAGGACTCCCTGATGGCAGAGCCATTCCCCAGGTGCTAGCTTTCCTCCTTTGGTGGAGATAAGGAATGTGACATGCCAGCGCCTCGCTCAGAACACATTCCAGGTTCTGCCCCCGGATGTCTGGAAGCTCCGCCGAGGGCCCCCGTCCCAGCGGCAGCATATCCCTGGTCTTCCAGCAGGTACCCCTGCCTCTGCTGAGAGGGAATCTTGTAAACAGAACCCTGAACTCTGCTCAACTGATAGCACTATAGACTCACAAAGGCCTTTTAGGGTCTCAGCTCAAAGGCTTTGCACCTCAGGTCCCCTGGGAGGCAGGGCCTGGTCCCATACTCTGGCCTGCTTTACCCCACAGCAAGGGAACAATCAGTTTGTTCCTGGGCAAGAAGCACCAGGCCAGGCCCCTGCTCCCACAATAGGCTGTAGATGCCAAGCCATTCTGTGTCCCTGGAATCTGATAAACCACTTCAAGGAGGTTTGGGGAAATCAGGGTGATACGCACAAGAAGTGTGGTACAAGCATGATAAGAACTTATTTTCTTGGGACATGGGGGAAACTGAGAAATCTTATTTTAGCCACCAAGAAACCTTTCCTGCCCTGGCCTCCCTAGGAGGCCTGCCTCTCCCTCAGTTACACTCAGCACAGGCGGAAGGTAGCACCGCTCCTGCCTGTCGAAGGCAAGCTGACTGCTGCTTGCCATTTTTCATCTTAAAGTCTGAATTTATGGGCTGTGGCAAATTTACATAGTGCCTGCCACAAATCCCCACCCATTTCCCTATAGCTCGAATGCCAAAATTCCACCCTGCGTTCCAAATAACTCCAATCTCTTTAGTAGCCTTTTTTTTTTTTTTTTTTTTTCTGGAAAGGAAATTCCAGAAAAGTTGTCTGGCATGGTAAAGGCTGACAGCCTTATGAAAATACTCAGAAAGGTGACCCATTTAGTCAAAAGAGCTTTCAGATCTCTATGAGAAAAGGAATTCATGCCAGCATAAAGGGCCTTCAGAGAGAGAGAACAGGAGTGCTGTGTTAACACCCAGACCTTTCAGCAAGCCAGCCCTGCGACAGCTGGGGAGGCTGAGCCCTGAATGGGCTGGACAGACCAGCTTTCTCTCTCAGGAGAGGTGCGCCTCAGGAGATGCCCGTGGGGATCACAAGTTCAGCTCTGGCTCATGAAGCTTCGTGCTGCAGTGCACAGCAAGAGGTCTGCCCACGAGGCTACCTGCAGATGAGCCGAAAGCCACCTGGCTGGATTGGAAGCAGGCTGCCCACTTGTGCCAGGGCCGTGAGACTGATAAAGGCCGGGTGCCAGGCCTGGAAAGAAGGGTGCAATTGCTGGGCTCACCAGCAAACACAACCCAGCACACCCTCCCACCAGTTAAATAAGGTAGCAGAAGAAAAGGGTGTGGGTGAACTCATTCCTGACAGAGCACAGCTGTGCCTATGTCCGCTGTCACCAAGGATCTCCTGGCATAGTTGGCTCTCAACAACACTCCCCCCAACACACACACACACACAGACATGTCCTGTGGTGTCATGGTGTGTGCTGTGAGCCCTGTAGCCAGGAGGAGTTCCAGGGGCTTCTCCTTCCTCACCTCTGGTTTCCAGATCTCACAAAGAAAAGCCCTGCCCACCTCCCCCAAAGCAACCTTTAGCTAGTCCCTATTGTCCATACCTGCAGTGACATTACTGCCCCCACCCCCCGAACCAAAGACAGGGAAAGAACTAGAGCAATGTCTCCAAAAACTGTGGAAAGGTCCCAGTCAGAGTTCCATGGTGTGGGAAAAGATAAGGCAGGTAGCCCCCAAAAAGTTTTGTTTTGTAGAAGGAAATTTCAGTTTCACATGAATCAAATGCAAACGAGTAAAGTTTGGAGGAAAGCAAAACAAGAAGAAAAAAATCCACAGAAGCAGACAACAGTCTCTTCCACACCCTCTCATTATAATATATCTATTTTACTTTACAGAGTGTCAAACCCAAATACAAAAGTCCTTTACAGCATGATGCAGGCAGGGATTAAGCCTGACCTGTAAAGTGAGGCAGCCTCAGTTTTCTCATCTGTAAAATAGAAACAGATGTCAACCTAAAAGAAAGAGGCTGCTGAGGCTTAAAATTTAAACTATTAAAGAGTTTACCTGAGCCAAAGTGAAGACCAGCTGCCTGAAAGACTCAGGCCCAAGTAACCTTGGATATGAGCTCTGTTTGGCCTTTGTTACAAGCAAGTTTTTAAAAGCAAAAAAGGGGACAGACAGGCAGTGGACTGATACAAAGTTGTTTGTCAGGAATTCCTATTGGCTTACAGAAATAGCATTGACCAGTGGTTGACCATCCATCGTTAAGCTATAGGGTGTGGATTATAGTATTGCGTGCAGCATTATTAGATTAATTTATAGCTAGTTGTGACAATAGCAATTTCTTTGTTTCAGAAATGGGTCTCACTCTGTCGCCTAGGCTAGAGTGCAGTGATGTAATCATAGCTCACTGCAGATGAACTCCTGGGCTCAAGCTATCCTCCCATCTCAGCCTCCTAAGTAGCTATGACTATGCAGGCTTTTGCCACTGCATCCAGACAATTTTTTAATTTTTTTGTAGAGATGCAATCTCACCCAGGCTGGTCTTGAACTCCTGGCCTCAACAGATGCTCCAGCCTCGGCCTTCAAAAGTGCTGGGATTACAGGACAGGAATGTACCACCGCACCTAGCCAGCAACCAATTTTGAGAAATGAATACATAGGCAGGGCACAGTGGCTCACACATGTAATCCCAGAACTTTGGGAGACTGAGGCAGACAGATCATTTGAGGTCAGGAGTTCAAGACCAGCCTGGCCAACATGCTGAAACCCCGTCTCTACTAAAAATACAAAAAATTAACTGGCTGTGGTGCCAGGCACCTGTAATCCCAGCTACTAGAGAGGTTGAGGCGGGAGAATTGCTGGAACCCGGGAGGCCGAGGTTGCAGTGAGTCAAGATCGTGCCACTGCACTCCAGCCTGGGTGACAGAGTGAGACCCCATCTCAAAATAAATAAATAAAAAATAAATAAAATTTAAATACCAAAAGTAGCCAGGCAAGGTGGCAGGCGCCTGTAATCCCAGCTACTCAGGAGGCTGTGGCATGAGAATCACTTGAACCCTGGAGGCGGAGGTTGCCATGAGCCAAGATTGCACCACTATGCTCCAACCTGGTGACAAAGCAAAACTCTGTCTCAAAAAAAAAAATAAGTCAATGAATACATAGCTCAAAGAGGGTACTAGAATGTGATTGCTGTCTCATTTAATGTCTTTCCAGGCCTGATACTTTAAAAGGACTCGCCTTCCTCCGATAAAAGTTCTTTTGTTTTCTCATACATGTAAAGCCACTAGTTTTGCAGAGTTCATGAGGATTAGAAGTAGTATAAGTAAGACAGACCAATGCTCAGCAGATGGCAGGTATGAGAAATACTAGATGTTATATTAGAGAATAAATATCCTCAACAGTGCACGCCTCAACATTCGGAACACAGTCAGCATTATTTGTATGTATTCTTGGTACCAAGAAGAGCCAAGGAATAATATGTAGGAGGACAAGGATCCTCCTTGCCAAGCTTTCTACATGTGCTGCTTAGAAAAGCCAGGTTTTGATAATGGGAAAGGGAGAGACTCAGCGGCTCTGTCACAGTAACTCAGTCTGATAGGCAGTCTTGACTAAGTGAAAAACCAAACTGTTCCTTTGCTTATAGTACAAGAAAATTTTGGCCAAGGACATTCTACTGCATGGGATCTGGCCAAAACTGTTCTTTGGTAAATGCTGTACTCAAACAATAGGCGTAAGTAAAATCTCATCAAATTGTTTTTAAAAATAAACTGTTTGCAGAAGAGTTACAACAACCATTTACAGTTTATCAAAGGAACACATTTAAGGCAGCTGCTCTAAGGCTCTTAGAGGGCAGGAGCTTCAAACATAGCTCAGTATTTTTCTTTGTTCCCTTCCCCTCCCACAGAATAAATCCTGATACTGGCCAGGCGCGGTGGCTCACGCCTGTAATCCCAGCACTTTGGGAGGCCAAAGTGGGCGGATCACCTGAGGTCCGGAGTTCAAGACCAGCCTGACCAACATGGAGAAACCTCATCTCTACTAAAAACACAAAAAAATTAGCTGGGCGTGATGGCGCATGCCTGTAATCCCAGCTACTTGGGAGGCTGAGGCAGGAGAATCA